>NC_061121.1:92507477-92848496 GCF_002878395.1 Capsicum annuum
GTAGCTATAGTCGGATTTTTTGTTATGATAGTCAACTAGCTCCCCATGTCTTGTTGACTGGTGTGATCATCTTCTCCCCTTTTTTACATAATCAAAAATACCAATACAAACAGAGCAAATACAAAATAGAGCATAAACCAAAGACAAAAACAAAGCAAAGATACAGGATATGCAAAGTTACAATAGAGAAAAGAAACAAAAACAACTTGGAACAGGAGTATGTAGTGTCTTTATACAATCCAAAGTACGATAAGGGAAATGTCCCTTTTTGAATATAATATAAGAATTCAGCGTCGCTTGCCCAAGAAATAGGTAAGAGTGTTATGAATGTTAGAGCAAAAATGGTTGTAGGATTACTCAACACCGTTGGTGAAGTTGAAGTACGAGTTCTGAATGGACATTGCAAGCTTATTGGAGGCATACGAAGACTCGTACTTGATGAAATCAACCTAGGAGAATATTCTGTTAAATAACTTTATCCTTTCATATTTGAAACCATCGAGGGAGAGTCGCACTTTGCCTATGTTGGTACCTGTCTCTTTGCTAAGTTATAGTAGCTTGGCAGTTGACTCTTTTATGCTGGCTATTCTTTCCTCAATAGTGGTGATCCTACCTTTGAGTTCTTCTATCTCTTTATCTGTACAGAATATGGAATTAGGCATAGATTTACTTACCCTGGGTGTATCAGGCCATCTTTTAATATAATCCTTTCTACAGCATTCATTTTTAATAGAACATAGCCCAATCTTGTAAACAACTTTGAGTCATAAGTGGTAGAGATTTCTACCACTGGATAGGCTGAGAGTTCAATTCCATAGTGAGGGATAATCTGAGTGATGAGCAAACCATAGGGAAAGCTGGCTAAGGTATGAGAGTCAATGGAACTTTCTATCAAATATTGATGAATCCAGGTACTCCAATTGATTTTGTATATATTAATCAATAAGTAGAGAACAAACACATCTCTTCATTTCACATTATTAATAGATCCTTTCTAAGGAATCAAAGTGGTTACAATAGTAATACCTCATAATTTCCAAGCTTAGTTTAGTCTTCAGTACATGAGAATCCTTAAGTAGAATTTTTGTTGTAGGCAGAATTTCCCAGATTTATACCCACCATCTTGTAGGAAATTTAGTTAGCTTTCCAATGATATAAAATTTGCCTAAATTTGATAACCGGGTAAGAAGTTATAGCTATTTTAAGTTCCAGACATAAAATACCGTCCTTTCAGTCAGTAGCACGTCGCGCCATAGGTCCAAATGACAATTGTCACTTTTCAGTGTGACTCCACCATCTAACCACATCATGGAGGGCCTTCTATTCCGAATTTTCCAAATCCAATAAGTTTCCACGATTATGCCGCATCGCGCAGTCAGCCCAGTTCCCAACTATCAGCTTTCCGTGACACGGCGCGATAGCGCCGCGTTGCACCAGGGCCCCAAATTGGAAATTTCGATGAAAAATTAAAGTTTTTTCCAAGGTTAAATTAGTCTTTTCCCATGAATTTAATCCACCCATATGTGGGATTTAATCCCTAAAAACACATTTAGGTCATTATTAGCTCACTTTTCCCCAATTTAATACATTCTCTCTTAAAGATAGAAAACCCTACCCACCAAGTTTCAAGAGCAATCTCAAGAATCGCTCCGAGAGTCTTCAAGAACATTAAGAATTAAGATTCTCAAGTATGTTAGATGTTCATCCGTGGATCCTTACCTTCCATGGAGCCCAAGAATCCTTTTTCACAATACAAGATTTATGATTTATGATTTCCATGTTTGAATTAGATTGAATTAATGTACATGGTATTGTTTGAGTTTTAATCCATGATATTGATTACAAGTTCCAAGAATTGATTCTAGTATGTGTGGAATTACATGATAATTATGATAAAACCATCAATTTGCAAGTTGATTGTTGTAAACATGTTAACTCTAAGTGTTTATGATTTAATGAACCATATATGTTTCTCATGTGTTTGATAAATTATCGATGATAATGAAATAATGCCATTATAGCATGCTAACATGTATTCCCCATACATGTACAAGTTAATGCATTACAAGTGTTTGATGAAATATCTCTATGAATGAATTATGATCATGTGAACATTGTTATGTTATTCAAGATGATACTTTGCTTTACATTTCATGATATCGAGTCCTGGGGTATTTAATACCCAACAATCTATATTTTTAACTAGAGCCTTAGTAATTACAGAATAAACTCCGTAGTATCACAAATGAAAAAACTTAGTCAGTTACCGAACCCAGCTAACCCAGTCCAGTCCAGTATAATCAGTCGGTGTCGTTCAGTTGGGAGTAGGAACTAGCACTGAACAAGTGTAGAGGTGATGACTTATCCCATCAGGAAGGCAAAGTCATTAGTAGAACTCTCATACTACAGAACTACGTCGCTAGTGTAGGATGTGAGAATTCACCTATCAAATTAAGGCTTGGCTACCTCCTAGGTGTCACCCATCAGATTATGCTTGACTTCCTATTCAGGGTCACCCGTCAGATAGGCTTGACCACAGTAGTGTCTTTAACCATGGTACGGTACTGGCACCCTTCCAACTAGGGTTACAGGTTGGACCCCACTCAGTTTACTCAGGGGGCATATCAGTTAAGTAAGAATTTCTATAGTTTTAGTTTCAGTCTCAGTCTTCAGAATAGAACACAGTTTAGTTCTACAGAATCAGGACTGTCAGATACAGTCACTCATTCATTAGTAATTCAGTTTATCAGTAATCTCACATTATTAGTATATTCAGTTATCAAATTTAGTTCCAGTAAACTCAGTGACAGTATGCACATTATGTTCAATAGTTATGGATCCTCCATGTATATTAATCCAACTCTTACATATCATTCAGTCAGTTAGTCTTTATACATATAAACCCATGGATTCAGCATTACCTCATTTAGCATACCAATACATTCCCACGTACTGATTGCATACTCATTTCTTGCGCTATGGTGTCTCATATCATAGGTTTGGATGCTTAAGTTTATGACCGTACATAGCCAGTTCTAGTTATCAGCAGCAGTTATAACTGTGAGTCCTCATACTCTGAGGATTTTAGATTACTTCAGTACATTCAGTAGTTCATTATTTCAGTAGTCGGAGTTAGTTGGGGAATTGTCCCATCAACTCTATATTCAAATAGTTAGAGGCTTTTCAGACTAGAATGTTTTAGTTAGTTGTTCAGTATTTCTGTATTTTATTTAGTTTTGATTATAGTATTTTGAAACTTATAGAATTTCAGTCCATCATCCATATTATTACAGTATTTTTATTTAGTGCTCACAGAAGGTACCAGTCATGGGTTAGCTTGTGGTCCTTTGGGGTCATAAGCACCATGTAGTATCTGGGGTACAGACTTGGGGTGTTACAAGCTTGGTATCAGAGCCTAAGGTTCAACAGGATCCTAGGAAGTCTGAAAGATAAATCAAGTAGAGTCTTATGCATGGGTGTGTAGCGCGCCACACTTATGGACAGGAGGCTATAAGATGTTTTAGGAAAAGTTTCCCTTCTTTCAGTATTCATGTCGTGCGAGTGAGAATGAGCTCAAGTTACACTCTCAGTCTAATTTGCTTCTTCCTTCCATTTATAGAATATGCCTCCCAAAAGGACAAATGGAAGAAGGAATGGGAATCAGTCAGTTCCTATGCCCGTTCAGACAGATCCCCTGAATGAGCACGTCTCTCATGCAAAATTTAGAGTTATATTCACTACTCTAGCCAATTCAATCATATCTCGGAATGAACGGCCATGTACTATTCCGACCAACCCAATGGCTAATACTGTTGCAACCAGAATTCGGGACTTTATCCGAATGAATCCTCCTTCCTTTATGGGATCTAAGTCAGAAGAGTACCCACAGGAGTTCCTCGATCAGGTTCAGAAAGTCACAAATATCATGGGTGTAACCTTTTATGAGAGTGCCAAGTTAGCCACCTATCAGCTACAAGATATAGCCCATACATGATTTAAGCATTGGAAGGTAGACAGGGGTACAGATGCAGAGCCCGTAGAGTAGGAAGAGTTTCCTACTGCTTTTCTATATAGATTCTTTCCCTTAGAGTTAAGAGAGGTTAAAGTGTTAGAATTTATAAATCACGGGTAGGGCAACATGAGCGTGAAAGAGTATTACCATAAGTTTACTCAATTAGCTAGATATGCTCCTTATGTGGTAACGGATAATAGGTCTAGGATGAGTAAGTTTGTGTCTGGGGTGTCAGAGAGTATGGTTAATGAGTGCAGAACTACAATGTTAATTAAGGAGATGATATATCTAGACTAATGGTCCATGCTCAACAGATTGAAGAGCAGAAGGCTAAAGAAAAAGAGAGGGAAAATAAAAGATCTAGAACAGGTAGTTTCAATTTCAATCAACCTAAGTCAGATGGTGGTAACCATTCCCAGTTTTACCCAAAGCTCTTAGTCCCAGCTCTATCCTTAGTCAGTGTACTGATGACCTAGGATAGCGTAAGCAATGGTCGTACTAATTCAATTTGTAAAGAGTGTGGTAAAAAACCATTAGGAAGAATGTAAGGCTGGTAGTAATGTTTGTTATAGATATGGGAAATCGAGCCATAGGCTCAGGGAGTGTCGAGTAGCTGCTTAGAGAGGTAGTTATATGTTCCATCAGGATCAGTCTCATCAATCACCACTTCAGTCCAGTCGCCCGAATCATCAGGGCTCCCCTTCCAGTGCCACCCATGGACAGTGTCTAAACAGAAGTTATGCACTTTGGTCCCGACAAGATCAGAAATGTCCTCCTGATGTGGTCACTAGTAATTTACAAATCTCCCATTTATATTTTTATGCCTTATTAGATCCATGAGCTTCTCTATCTTTTGTAATTTCTTACATTGTAGTCTATTCCAAGGTTAAACCCTGAAATAGTAGTAAGGTTATTGATTTAGTGACCCACGGACTTAGAATGATTACTTTAAGCTAAGGGGGAGATGGTAGTATAGTAAATGGTAGAAGACCATGCAAGCTTACAGTTCCTAGTATAAGGATTTCCAGTTCACTCTGTAGTACAAATATTCCATAAGTTTAGAAATTCCAAACTTAGGCAATGCATTTCATGACGCGCGTATTCATGTTTCTCGGTATGCTCAGTTCCCATGACTTATTTTACACTCTTAATGGCCCATCAAGTTCAGTTTATGTCATGTGTTCCTCAGGCCTTAGCAGTGTGTTAAAGTCATTCAGTCGTGCTTTAGTTAGATGGTGTCTCGTACATCATCACAGTCTTTCTTACACCTACTCAGTCCCATATTCAGTACCATTACAAACTTGTTATCAGTTACCATGTCATATCATTCTCATGTCAGTCATATGTTTCATGAATCAGTTTTAGCCATGTAATCATGCATCAGATATGCATGTTCAGTATGTAAGTTTAGTCTATCAGACTAGTCACGTAATCATGCTTTAGTTGTGCATGTCTAGTTCAGTATGTAAACTCAGTCTGTCAGTATTCTCTCAGCTTAACTGGCCACATTCGAGGACGAATATTCCTAAGGGGGAGATATTATAATACCCCACAATTTCCTAGCTTAGTTTAGTCTTTAGTACACGAGAATCCTTAAGTAGAATTTTTCTTCTAGGCAGAATTTTCAAGATTTATACCCACCATCTTGTAGGAAATTTAGTTAGTTTTCCAACGATATAAAATTCCCCTAAATCTGATAACCGGATAAGAAGATATAGCTGTTTTAATTTCCAGTCATAAAATACCGTCATTTCAATCAGTAGTGCACGCGCCATAGGTCCAAATGACAACAACAACAATAACAAACCCAGTGTATTCCCACATAGTGAGGTCTGGGGAGGGTAAGATGTACGCAGTCCATACCTCTACCTCTAAAGAAGTAGAAAGGTTGTTTCCGATAAACCCCCAGCTCGAGACACAAAAAACTAAACAAATTCATAGTAAAGCATGGAACAAGATGGCATAACATAAATACAACACCCAAAAGTAATAGTAAATAGAGAAAAGTAAATAGATTCATAATAAAGCATGAAACAAGGTATCATAACAAGAATAAAACCCCTACCAAGTAATTCCCTACACTAGTGATCCAAACTGACCCTAGCCTTCTGCCCTAATTCACATCCTCCAGATCTTCCTATCTAGGGTCATGTCCTCAGTGAGCTGTAACTGCTCCATGTCCCGCCTAATCACCTCTCCCCAATACTTCTTCGGCCTACCCCTACCCCGCCTAAAACCATCCAAAGCTAGCCTTTCACACCTACGAACTGGGGCATCCATGCCCCTCCTCATCACGTGTCTGAACCATCTCAATCAGACTTCCCGCATCTTATTCTCCACTGGATTCACACCAACCTTCTCCCTAATAGTCTCTTTCCAAACTCTATCCCCCTAGTCAGCCCACACATCCAATGCAACATCCGCATTTCTTCCACCTTCATTTTTTAAATGTGGGAGTTCTTAACTAGCCAACACTCTGCTCCATACAATATGGCCAGACGGACTACCACCCTATAGAATTTTCCTTTAAGCTTGGGCGGCACCTTCTTATCACACAACACCCCCGAAGCGAGCTTTCACTTCATCCATCCCGCTCCAATATGGTGTGAGACATCCTCGTCAATCTTACCATTACCCTGAATCGCGGACCTGAGATACTTGAAACTATCCCTCTTACATACCACTTGTGATTCCAACTTCACTACCACTACATTCTCTAGCCTCACGTCATTAAACTTGCATTCCAAATACTCTGTCTTGCTCCTACTCAACCTGAACCCTTTAGACTCAAGAGTTTGTCTCCACACCTCTAATTTATCATTCACACCACCCGCGTCTCAGCAATCAAAACTACATCATCTGCAAAAATCATACACCAAGGCACCTCTCCTTGAATACGCCGCGTCAACACATCCATCACCAAAGCAAACAAAAAGGGACTAAGAGTAGATCCCTGATGCAATCTTGTCAAGACAATGAAATGCTCTGAGTCTCCTCCCACAGTCCTCACCTGAGTTTTAGCTCCATCATACATGTCCTTAATTGCTCTAATATATGCCATCGAGACTCCACTCACCTCCAAGCATCTCGAAAGCACCTCCCTGGGGACTTTGTCGTATGCCTTCTCCGAGTCTATAAATACCATATGCAGGTCCTTCTTCCTTTCCCAATACTGTTCCACTAGCCTCCGTACCAGGTGAATTGCCTCCATCGTCGAGCGGCTAAGCATAAATCCAAACTGGTACTCAAAAATAGACACTATCCTTCTCAGCCTCACCTCGACCACTCTCTCCCAAATCTTTATAGAGTTACTAAATAACTTAATACCCCCTATAGTTATTGCAACTCTGAATGTCACCCTTGTTCTTATAAAGAGGGATCATAGTAATCCATATCCAAGCCTCGGGCATTTTCGCCGTCTTGAAAATTCCGTTAAACAATCCATTCAACCACCTTAAACAAACCTTGCCAGAAAACTTCCAAAACTATATAAGTATCTCTTCAGGCCCCGTCGCCCTACCCCTTCACATCCTTTGAACAGCCTCTCTAACCTGCTCTACCTTAAAACGTCTACAATAACAAAAATTCTGACACTCCTCTGAGTGCTCCAGCTCTCCTAACATAATAGCTCTATCCCCTTCGTCATTCAAGAGCCTATGAAAATACGACTGCCATCTATTCTTAATGTGGTCGTCCTCTACCAACACTGTACCATTCTCCCCCTTAATGCACTTCACCTGATCGAGGTCACGACCCTTTCTCTCCTTAGCCTTAGTGAGTCTAAACAACTTTTTTCTGCTTCTTTCTCCTATAACCCCGTATACAAGCTCTCAAATATTATCGTCTTAGCCGCCGTAACTGCTAACTTAGCCTTCTTCCTAGCTAACTTGTACTCTTTCCTATTTACCCACTTCTCTTCTTCGTTCTTACTCTCAACCAACTTAGCATACGCCCCTTTCTTGGTCTCCACTTTCTTCTTAACCTCTTCATTCCACCACCAATCCCCCCGATGATGCCCGGCCCAGCCCCTAGAAACATCTAAAACCTCACTAGCATTCTTCCTGATGCACCTAGCCACCCTATCCCATATACTATCCACATCCCCCTACACTCCTCACTCCTTCTCTTCCTATCCTTCTTTATACCCAAATCCATAACTAAGAGCCTATGCTGGGTCAAAAGATTATCACTCAAAATAACCGTAAAGTCCTTACACAACACCCTATCCCCTTTCCTAAGCAACAAAAAGTCAATCTGGGTCTTGGCTATCGCGCTTCGAAAGGTGATCAAGTGATCGTCCTTCTTTGAAAAGCCTGAGTTCACCACCACCAGCCCAAAGGACCTCACAAAATCCAATAGAGTAGCCCCCTCTTCATTTCTTCCCCAAAACCAAAACCATCATAGACATCACCAAAGCCTCCCGGTAATGCCCCGATGTGTCCATTGAAATCTCCTGCTATAACAATCTTCTCTGATGTAGGAACGCCTCTTACCACCTAATCCAAAGCCTCCTAAAATCGTATCTTCTCCTCCCCATCAAAGCCTACTTACGGCGTATAAGCATTACATACGTTCAGGGTAAACCCCCCAATAACCAACTTAATAGTCATCAACCTATCACTGATCCTCTTTACCTCTACTACCTGACCTCTAAGCTCTTCATCTACTAAGATGCCAACTCCATTCCTACGCCTCTCGCTCCCAGAGTACCAAAGCTTGTAACCATCCACATCCCTAACCTTAGATCCTACCCACTTGGTTTCTTAAACACACGCAATATTAATCCTCCTCTTTCTAAGAATCTTCACAAACTCCATGGACATACCCTGAAGAGTCCCTATATTCCAAGACCCAACCCTCAGCCTACCAACTCTATCAACATGTCTTCCTCTACCTCCCCTGAGGCCAAACCTTGGCCTCCCTCCCACCCCTGCCCTTTTCTCTTCCCCCACCCCCACAATAACCCCCTGCCCCAACCACTTCGGACATAACCCTATCCAACCATCAATGCCCACAGCCACTACTACAAGAAAATATAAGAAAATATAAACAATGGTAGTAACAAAGCAGAAGTAGGAAATACAAGGCTTACACAAATTAGAATAAATAATCAAGAAACAAAACTAAACTCAAATAGGGAGAAAAACCAAAACCAAGCTAAGGACAAAACTAACAGTAAGGAAAATAGAGCACACTAATGGCCTGGCACCAAGGACAGCCAAACAAATAAAAAGGAGCGGTGCAAGTCATGAATATACTACAGCAGACAAGCAAGTCAAGATATAGAAGATAGTACGATAAATAATATGAAGCAACATAAGAGGTTCAAAAACAGCAAGAAAATAAAGACACCCTCAAAGCACACACTATATTTAAATTTTAAGAACAACAACTACTAGAAATCCAAATAACAGAAAGGAAATCCCATGCAAATTACAGGCAATGAAAATATCAAAAAATTGGGAGATAAAATAAAGTTAAAGGGTTAGAAGTCACCAAAATATGTATATCATGTAATCTGCTCTTGCTTGTTGTGCTGGAACCCAGCAAATTGGGTCACCGGAATTACTTCACCAAAAAGTTGTCGGCTCAAATTTGGACAGTAGTTACAATATCTAGTAGAGACCCCCACCTGGATTTTCTGGCTCTGTTGTCTTCACCACCGATGTTCGTCGAACCAATTTGCCAAATCCGATCGCAGACCAGTAACTAGCAAGTTGCTGCCTTTGCAAATCTACTGATAGTAGAGAGAGGAGAGAGGAAGGAAGGAAAAAAGAGAGAGGGGGAAAGAGAGGGAGACCAAGAGAGAAAAGAAGAGAGAAGTGTGCCTACCTGTCACCGGTATTATTTCGCCGTTGGCGTCTACTTCACAGAGACTGACCAGTCACATCAAAGAGAATGCAGGGGAAAGGAGAGACCAAGAGAGAGAGATGGAGCAACATACTTACCTATCGTCGGCGTCTGCTTTGACGGTGATGGCACGGTCAAGTTAAAGAAGGCATTGAAAGATACGTTAGTTAGAGAGAAGGAGCGAAAGAGCGACTTATTAACATCATTGTCAATTGTCAATTTCTAGTGTGACTCCGCCATCCCACCGCATCACAGAGGGCCTCCAATTCCTAATTTTCCAAATCTAGTAAGTGTCCATGATTATGCTGCGTCGTGCCATCAGCCCAGTTCCCAACTGTCAGTTTCTAGTGACACAGTGTGATAGCGGCCATTGCGTCAGGGCCCTAAATTGGAAATTTTAATGAAAATTAAAGTTTTGTCCAAGGTTTAATTAGTCTTTTCCCATGAATTTAATCCACCCAAATGTGGGATTTAACCCCTAAAAATACATTTAGGTCATTATTAGCTCGTTTTTCCCCAATTTAAGACATTCTCTCACAAAGATAGAAAACCCTAGCCTCCAAGTTTCAAGAGTAATCTCAAGAATCCCTCCGAGATTATTCAAGAACATTTAGAATTAAGATTCCCAGGTATGTTAGATATTCATCCATGGATCGTTACCTTTCATGGAGCCCAAGAATCCTTTTTCACAATACAAGATTTATCATTTATGATTTCCATATTTGAATTAGATTGAATTCATGTTCATGGTGTTGTTTGAGTTTTAATCCATGATTTCGATTACAAGTTCCAAGGATTGATTCTAGTATGTGTGGAATTATAGGATATTTATGATAAACCCTTCAATTTAAAAATTGATTGTTGTAACCATGTTAACTCTAAGTGTTTATAATTTAATGAACCAAGTATATTTCTCATGTGTTTGATAAATTGTCGATGATAATGAAATAATGCCATTATAGCATTCTAACACGTATTCCCCATCCATGTACAATTTAATGCATTACAAGTGTTTGATGAAATATCTCTATGAATGAATTATGACCAAGTGAACATTGTTATATTATTCAAGATAATACTTTACTTTACTTTTCATGATATCGAGTCCTTGGGGTATTTAATATCCGACAATCTAGATGTTCATCTAGAGCCTTAGTAATTACAGAATAAACTCCATAGTATCACAAATGAAAAAAACTTAGACAGTTACCGAACCCAGCTAACCCAGTCCAGTCCAGTATAATCAGTCGGTGTCGTTCAGTTGGAAGTAGGAACTAGCACTGAGCGAGTGTAAAGGTGATGACTTCTCCCATCAGGAAGGCAAAGTCATTAGTAGCAGTCTCATACTACAGAACTATGTCACCAGCTTAAGATGTGAAGAGTCACCCATCAAATTAAGGCTTGGCTACCTCCCAAGGGTCACCCATCAGATTAGGCTTAACTTTCTGTTCAGGGTTACCCGTTAGATAGGATTGACCACAGTAGTGTCTTTACCCATGGTATGGTACTGGCACCCTTCCAACTAGAGTTACAGGTTGGACCCCACTCAGTATACTCAGGGGGTATATCAGTTAAGTTAGAATTTCTACAGTTTCAGTTTCAGTCTTAGTCTTCTGAATAGAACTCAATTAAGCTCTACAAAATCAAGACTGTCAGATACAGTCATTCAGTCATCAATAATTTAGATTATCAATAATCTCAAGTTATCAGTATATTCAGTTATCAGATTCAATTCCAGTATGCTCAGTTACAGTATGCATATTATGTTCAATAGTTACGGATCCTCAATATATGTTAATCCAGCTCTTGTATATCATTCATTTAGTTTGTGTTTATGCATATAAACCCATGGATTCATCTTTACCTTATTTAGCATACCAATACATTCCCACATACTGATTGCATACTCATTTCTTGTGCTATGATGTGTCATATCATAGGTTCGGATGCTCAGGTTTATGACCGCACATAGCCAGTTCCAATTATCAGCAGTAGTTATAACAGTGAGTCCTCATTCTCTAAGGATTTTAGATTACTTCAGTGCATTTAGTAGCTTATTATTTCAGTAGTGGAAGTTAGTTGGGGAATTGTCCCATCAACTCCATATTCAGACAATAACAAGCTTTTCAGACTAGAATATTTTAGTCAGTTGTTCATTATTTCTGTATTTTATTCAGTTTTGATTATTATATTTTGAACCTTATGGCATTTTAGTCCATCTTCCATATTATAATAGTATTTTTATTTAGTGCTCACAGTAGGTACCAGTCATGGGTTAGCTTGTGGTCCTTTGGGGTCATAAGCACCGTGTAGCGTTCGGGGTACAGACTTGGGGTGATACAAACTTGATATCAGAGCCTAAGGTTCAACAGAGTCCTAGGAAGTCTAAAAGATAAATCAAGTAAAGTCCTGTGTATAGGTGTATAGCGCACCACACTTATGGACAGGAGGCTATGAGATGTTTTAGGAAAGATTCCCTTCTTTTAGTATTCATGTCGTGTGAGTGAGCATGATCTCAAGTTATACTCTCAGTATAATCCACTTCTTCCTTCGGTTTATAGAATATGCCTTCTAATAGGAAAAATTAAAGAAGGAATAGGAATCAGTTAGTTCTTCAGCCCGTTCAAGCAGATCCCCTGAATGAGCACGGCTCCCATGCAGAATTCAGAGTTGCATTAAATACTATAGCCAATTCAATCGCAGCTCAGAATGAATGGCCCGCTACTATTCTGACCAACCCAATGTCCAATACTGTTACAACCAGAATTTGGGACTTCATCTGAATGAATCCTCTTTCCTTTATGGGATCTAAGTCAAAAAAGTACCCATAGGAGTTCCTCGATCAGGTTCAAAAGACACAGATATCATAGGCGTGACATCTAGTGAGAGTACTTAGTTATCTGCCTATCAGCTACAAAATGTAACCCATACGTGGTTTAAGCTTTGGAAAGTAGACAAGGGTACAGATGCAGAGCCCGTAGAGTGGGAAGAGTTTGCTACTGCTTTTCTATATAGATTCTTTCCCTTAGAGTTGAGAGAGGCTAAAGTGTTATAATTTATAAATGTCGGGCAGGGAAACATGAGCGTGACACAGTATTCCCATAATTTTACTCAATTAGCTAGATATGCTCCTCATGTGGTAGCGGATAATAGGTTCAGTATGAGTATGTTTATGTCTGGGTCAGAGAGTATGGTTAATGCGTGTAGAACTACAATATTAATTAAGGAGATAAAAATGTCTAAACTAATGGTCCATGCTCAATAGATTGAAGAGAAAAAGGCTAAAGAAAAAGAGAGGGAAAATAAAAGATCTAGAATAGAGAGTTTCAATTTCAATCAGCCTAATTCAGATGGTGGTAACCATTCCCAGTTTTGCCCAAAGATCTTAGACCCAGCTCTGTCCTCATCCAGTGTACTGATGACCTAGGATAGCATAAGAAATGGTCGTACTAATCCATTTTATGAAGAGTATGGTAAAAAACCATTAGGGAGAATAAAGGGCTGGCAGTAATGTTTGTTATGGATATGGGAAATTGGGCCATAGGCTCAGGGAGTGTCGAGTAGCTGCTCATAGAGGTTGGTATATGTTCCATCAGGGTCAGTCTCATTAATCACCAGTTCAGTCCAGTCGCCCAAATCAACAGGGCTCCTCTTCCAGTGCCACCCACGAACAGTGTCTAAATAGATTTTATGCATTTCGGTCTGAACAAGATCAAAAAAGTCCTCCTGATGTGGTCACTCATAATTTACAAATATCCCACTTATATGTTTATGCCTTATTAGATCCATGAGCTTCTCTATCTTTTATAATTTCTTACATAGCTGTCCATTCCAAGGTTAAACCCTGAAATAGTAGTAGGGTTATTGATTTAGTGACCCACGTACTTAGAATGATTACTTTAATCTAAGGAGGAGATAGTAGTATAGTAAATGGTAGAAGACCATGCAAGCTTACAGTTCCTAGTATAAGGAGTTCTAGTTCACTCTGTAGTGTGAATCAGGTTCCAAAAGTTCAGAAATTCCAAACACGGGCCATGTAGTTCATGACGCGTGTATTCATATTTCTCAATATACTCAGTTCAGATGACTCGTGTTACACTCTTAATGGTCCGTGAAGTTCAGTTTATGTCATGTGTTCCTCAGCCTCAGCAGTGTGTCGAAGTAATTCAGTTATGCTTCAGTTAGATGGTGTCTCGTAGATCATCAAAGTCTTGCTTACACCTACTTAGTCCCATATTCAGTACCATTACAAACTTGTTATCAGTTACCATGTCATATCATTCTCATGTCAGTCATGTGTTTCATGAATTAGTTTTAGCCATGTAATCATGCATCAGATATCCATGTTTAGTATGTAAGTTTAGTCTATTAGACTAGTCACGTAATCATGCTTCAGTTGAGCATGTCTAGTTCAATATGTAAACTCAGTCTGCCAGTATTCTCTCAGTTTAACTGGCCACATTCGAGGACAAATATTCCTAAGGGAAAGATATTGTAATACCCTACAATTTCCCAGCTCAATTTAGTTTTCAGTACATGAGAATCCTTAATTAGAATTTTTGTTCTAGATAAAATTTCCCAAATTTTTACTTGCTATCTTGTAGGAAATTCAGTTAGCTTTCCAATGATAAAAAATTTGCCTAAATCCGATAGCCGGGTAAGAAGTTATGACTATTTTAAGTTCCTGCCATAAAATATCATCATTTCAGTCAGTAGCGCATCGTGCCATAGGTCCAAATGACAATTGTCAATTTACAGTGTGACTTCATGATCTCACCGCATTGCAGAGAGCCTCCAAATCCTAATTGTCCAAATCCAGTAAGGGTCCACGATTACGCCGCGACACACTGTCAGCCCAGTTCCCAACTGTCAGTTTCCAGTGACAAGGCACGATAGCACCGCGTCGCGCCAGGGCCCAAAATCAGAAGTTTCGATGAAAATTTAAAGTTTTATCCAAAGTCAAATTAGTCTTTTCACATGGATTTAAACCACCCAGATATGGGATTTAATCCCTAAAAATGCATTTAGGTCATTATTAGCTCACTTTTCCCCAATTTAAGACATTCTCTCTCAATGATAGAAAACCCTAGCCTCCAAGTTTTAAGATCAATCTCAAGAATCCCTCCGAGATACTATAAGAACATCAAGAATTAAGATTCCCAAATATCTTAGATGTTCATCCATGGATCCTTACCTTTCATGGAGCCCAAGAATCCTTTTTCACAATACAAGATTTATGATTTATGATTTCTATGTTTGAATTAGATTGAATTCATTTTCATGATGTTGTTTGAGTTTTAATCCATGATTTAGATTACAAGTTCCAATGATTGATTCTAGTATGTGTGGAATTACATGATATTTATGATAAACCCTTCAATTTGCATGTTGATTGTTGTAACCATGTTAACTCTAAGTGTTTATGATTTAATGAACCAAGTATGTTTCTCATGTGTTTGATAAATTGTCGATGAAAATGAAATAATGCCATTATAGCATTGTAACATGTATTCCCCATCCAGGTACAAGTTAATGCATTAAAAGTGTTTGATGAAATGTCTCTATGTATGAATTATGACAAAGTGAACATTGTTATGTTATTCAAGATGATGCATTGCTTTAATTTTTATGCTACCGAGTTCTTGAGGTATTTAATACCTGACAATCTAGCTATTTATCTAGAGACTTAGTAATTACAGATTAAACTCTATAGTATCACAAATAGCAAAACTCAGTCAGTTACCGAACCCAACTAACCTAGTCCAATCCAGTCTAATCAGTCAGTGTCATTCAGTTTAGAGTAGAAACTAGCATCGAGTGAGTGTAAAGGTGATGACTTCTCCCGTTAGAAAGGCAGAGTCATTAGTAACAGTCTCACACTATAGAACTACGTAGCCAACATAGGATGTAAACAGTCACCCATCAGTTTAAGGCTTGGCTACCTCTCAGGGTCACCCATCAGATTAGGCTTGACTTTCTATTCAGGGTCACCCATAAGATAGGCTTGACCACAGTAGTGTCTTTACCCTTGGCATAGTAATGGCACCCTTCCAACTAGGGTTATAGGTTTGACCTCACTCAGTTTACTCTAGGGGCATGTCGGTTAAGTGAGAATTCCCACAGATTCAATTTCAGTCTCAGTCTTCAGAATAGAACTCAGTTCAGTTCTATAGAATCAGGACTGTCAGATACAATCACTCAGTCATTAGTAATTTAGATTATCAGTAATCTTAGGTTATCAGTATATTCAGTTATCAATTATCAAATTCAGTTCCAGTATACTCAGTTACAATATGCACAGTATGTTCAGTAGTTACAGATTCTCCATGTATGCTAATCTAGCTCCTGTATATCATTCAGTCAGTTAGTGTTCATGAATATAAACCCATACATTTATCTTTACCTGATTTTGCATACCAGTAAATTCCCATATACTGATTCCATACTCATTTTTTGCGCTATGATGTCTCATATCATATGTTCGGACACTCAAGTTCCTGACCGCACATAGCCAATTTTAGTTATCAGCAGCAGTTATAGCAGTGAGACCTCATACTCCAAGGATGTTGGATTACTTCAGTACATTCAGTAGTTTATTATTTTAGTAGTCGAAGTTAGTTAGGGACCTGTCCTATCAACTCCATATTCAGACAATTTGAGGCTTTACCGACTAGAATGTTTCAGGCAGTTGTTCAGTATATTGGTATTTTATTCAGTTTTGATTATAGTATTTTTAACCTTGTGGCATTTTAGTCCATCTTTCGCATTATTATAGTAGTTTTATTCAGTGCTCACAGCAGGTACCAATCATAGGTTAGCTTATGATCCTTTGGGGTCATAAGCGTCATATAGCATCCAGGGTATAGACTCGGGGGATTATAGCAATGATGTCAGACAAAATTTTATTTTAGAAGCTGAGAAAAAGAGGACCAAAAGAGAGGCCATTTGAGTCGGGATCCGAGACGATCTTCTTTGCTTTGTCAAAACAAACTTCAAAATTCTCCGGCTAGGTGCCATTCATGAATGTAACTATACCTGAGAATTTGGTGCGAAACAATTACTCAAACAAGAAATCATTAAGAATAATACGTGTTCTTAGAACTAGGGTTTCTAACTCGCTGCTGTCTGGGGATACACGAAGGTTGAAATAGATCATACGGATTGGGTCTTCAAATACTTCCAAGCCACATAAGAAAAACATCATCGATAATTCTTGGGCCTTGAAAAAGTGGCTTATATTGCAGTGGGATTTCTTTAGATAATTCTTGAGCAATTTCTGAATGTGCAAAATCTTTCCTTGTGAGAGTAGGTTCAAAACTTGTTCGTATCCTCTGGAGGAAGAGAGTCCAAGGTAGAGAATCATCATTTGTTAGAGGAGGAAATAGGGCTTAAAGTAGTTCATTTTTTAGAGACCATTGACTGGAGAGAGTACGTGGAGTTAAGGACTCAGAGTGAATGACGGGGTTGAGGTTATTTGAATTTTGGTTTGGAGAAGTTTTAGTTAGGTTATCCATTGTACGGGTTCTTTTCATGGTAGAAGAGAATGGGTATGGATGGGTATAAAAGAAATAGGGAGGAAGGTAAAGGGATGGAGTTGAAGAAAGAGGTATAGTAGACTTGGGTTTGGGTTGGAGATGAAAGGGCGGAGGAGTATTGGGATGTGGAAAGGTGCATAGATGGTAATGATGGTGAAAGAAAAAAAGGTAGCGTGTAAAGAGGGGGATTTGAAAGGAAATGACGAGAGTCAGAGAGTAGCCAACAGATTTTGTACCAAAAATAAGGGTCTTTTGAAATCTTCAGAGATTGAAAAAATTTATTATATCAAGTTTTTATTTTAGAAAACAAATTTTTTCCTTGTGAGAGGTTTTTGTAAAAAAAAAGTCTGCAAGCTAATTTCTGAGTCAACCAATTAAAAAAATCACCATTTATGATATGATCACAAATAAAAGAATGCCTGATGTCTATGAGTTTATCCTAGAATAATGCATAGTATATTTAGATAGACTAATATCACTGGTATTATCACACATTATGGGCACAGATTCATTAGACATATTAAAAAAATAAGTAGTTGACGCATAATCCATAGGATTGGAGTACACCAATTTCCAGCGGCTATGTATTCAACTTCAATTGTTGACAGGTCAACTAAGGTTTGCTCCTTGCTATGTCGTAAAATTAGGGCATCACCTTTAAGACTCATCAAATTCTCCTTTCATCATATTATCAAGATTCTCACACAGAGAGATGTTAGAACTATCAGGAATAATATCATCAACGTAAATTTGCATAATAAAAAAATTTGAATCAAGCATCTGTAAGAACAAAGTTGTATAAATTTTATTCTTCTTTAAAATAAGTAACTTAGTAAGAAAGTATGCATTCACTCATACCAAGCCTTTGGATCTTATTTAAGACTATAGAGTGTTTTTGACAGTTTGAAAACATGGTTTGTATATGACGGATTTTCAAACCCTCGGGTTGCCTTACAAAAACTTTCTCATGACTAAAACCAATTAAAAAGAATTTTTTGACATTAATTTGATATAGCTTAAAACATTTAAAAGAAGTGTGCTAATAAAATTTTGAATTAATTCTAACCTTGTCACGGGGGAAAAGGTTTTATCATGATCAATACCTTTTAGTTGGGAAAAGCCTTAAGCTACAGGTCTGATTTTATTTTGATAACCTTACTTTCTTTATTCAATTTGAGATACAAAGGCAACATGCGCTTGTTTTCTCAATGATGGTCTTGCTTGCATCCTATTATCTAGCGTCGTGTTTTCATTCTCTTGGAGTACTTGGTTTCGCTAATTCTGTCGTAGAAATCAACTCCGGAGTGGGTATAGTCGACTTGTCTTATGATATCTCAGAGGTTACATGAGTATTTTCTTTGGATTATATATCACTCACCTGATCTTTATCATTACTTAAACTCATAGAGGGGTGATTATATTCATCAAATACAATATGAATAAATTCTTGAACACATAAAGTTCTCTTATTATAAGCTCTGTAGACACGATAAGTGGGAGAACACCCAAGAAAATACCTTCATCACTTCATGGATCAAGTTTTACCAAGTTATTCTTACCATTGTTGTGGATAAAGCATTTTCATCCAGAAGAATGAGAGTGGCTAACGTTAGGCTTTTTTCCTCTCCAGAGTTCATAAGGCATCCTTTTTAGAATAGGTCTGATCAGGCATATGTTGATATGTGACATGTTGTGCATACTTATTTTGCCCAAAAATAATCTAGGAGATTTTGTTCTAACAATATGGTCCTGGCAGTTTCCAGGAGAGACCGATTCTTTTGCTCTGCTACACCATTCTTAGCATTTACGGATGAGAGAGATGATATTTTTTTCATGTTTGATGGAGTAGCTTTCAACTTGAATGAGATTCCAAACCCAATATAAGACTACTGACTGATGCTGGGCAAGGTATGCTTGAGGTCATCTACCAAATATACTTTAATAAAATTACATGAGGAGATGAGCTTTACTGAGCCAACTCTAATAATATTGTCTCTAGCATTGTCACCGAATTTGTTTGATCCTCCATCTACATTCCTTAAGGCATAAGTATTTTCTTTCTTTTCGATCATGTATCTAGAACATCCCTATCAATGACCCACATTCCCTTTTTATATCTTTTATGGGCATGTTCCTGCAAAATAAAGAAATTAATTTTGTTTAGGTACCCATGTTGTCATAGGTCCTTGTAGCTTAGAGGTACTTTTTTAGGCTTCTAAACCCATGTGTTGTTAGGCTTGTGCCTACAGCAGTAGGATTTGTGCCCTTTTTATCCACAGATAAAGCAGACAGGTCCTCGGGAAGAGAAAGAGGTCTTGGCTAATTTAAATGATCCTAATGAGAAGCTTGAGTTATTTTTAAAAAGGTTTGATCTCACAAAACTATGACTTGGAGATTTCCTATAGTTATTCAACTGAACTTTTACACCATCAAGCTCTTCATAAAGTAAGTCAATTTCAATTTGACATATTTCTATTTGTATTTGAAAGTTTCTTCACTCCTCTTTGAGTTTTTTGTTTAAATCGTGCTTCACAACTTTTCTTCTCTTGAGAAAGTTTGTTATATTCATCAATAAATTTTTGAAGCTCATCAGTTATCATATCAAAATTACATTCAAGAATGTAATAATTATGACAATCATGTAGTCTTACCTCGCTAGATTCAACTGTTATCATAAAGCACATATTGGCGGCTTCTATCTCTTCTTCGATTTCATCTTCATCACTCCAGGCTCCAAAAATTTAATTCTTCCTGTATGTTCTTCTTCTTAATTTTGGATAGTTTTGTTTGAACTAGCCAGACTTTCTACAGTGATAGCAACAATTATCGTTTCTAGTAGAGTCATTATTTTTGGCTCCTTGGGATATTTGCTATCTCTGTCTTATGATTAGCCTTACTCTACGGTTAATGAGGGTCATTCGTTCACTATTGTCAGCTTCTAGAATGTCCTCTTCTTTATTTGGAGTAGCGTTGAAGGTTACTGGTTTTTTTCCTCCTTGTGATACCTGTTGATGTAATTTCATTCATATGCAATGAGGTTACCTCGTAGTTCATCATATATGATATTGTGAATTTCTCTATCTTCCAAAATGGCTGCCTTGGTTTCCTAAATTTTTGGGAGACTTTGGACCAGCTTTTGGACTTGCAAGATTTGTGGATTGATCATCCCCGGTGATTTCAGTTCGCATATGATCTTGCTAAATCTAGCAAACATTGTTTCAACGTTCTCATTCTTTTCCATTTTGAACAGCTCGTATTCATTGACCAGTACAACAATCTTTGACTTTGGTGGTTCCTTTATAGGCTACTTCCAATTTGTCCCATATTTCTTTTACAGTCTTGCAACTTAATATCTTGTCGTATTCTTCTCCACTAACTACACAAAGAAGTAAACTTATAGAACGTGTAATAGTTTAGATTGCCTCTTGTTGTTCTTTGGTGACCTCTAAACTTTCAAGGTCATCTATGTCAGTACTGCTAGATTCTTTTTCTTTGACTTTTGCTTCTCTTTGAGTCCTGGAATAGGCTTTAGACCCTTCTTGATGACAATCCAGGCTTTGAAGTCATTTGATTAGACAAAGATTTTGCATCTATTATTCCAGTAAGAGTAGTATTGTCTATTAAAGTATGGTGATCTTATGGAGGAGTGACCATCCTGAAGAAGAGCATCGGGAATTTGATAATTTGCCACTTGATCTTTTTCACCTGCGGTTAAGCAACACTATTGATGAGACCTGCTCTAACACCAATTAAAATTCAAGAGGGTAGAGGTGAATTAAAAAATTTTCGTAAGTCGACTATTGGCTTCCCACAGTCGACTCTCCTGTAGATCAGCACACTTCACAAAATAGATTAGGTTTGAAATAATCAAGCAAATAAATAATCAAATTTAAAGTAAAGACACAGAGATTTATCCTGGTTCGGAACTCCAATGTGGTGCCTACTTCCAGTCCCCTTGGGTTTCAAAGTTTTCTTAGATCGTTCAATCTTGGGCTCAAGTACAATGATGGGAAACAAGTTTCAGAGACTTATTTTGTTCTTCAGATCTTGTGACACAGCTTCAATTTGCGTTACAAAGTTGACTTGATCCTACTCTTTATACAACAATTATTAACTAAGAGTTACAAAGCTTCTTGAGACTAAGATTGAGACAATTTAAGATACTTCTTGAAATTGTGTAACCTTTGTCTATCTTAGTCTTCTTCTTTCATAGTTTTGAGCTTGCTGCTCTTTATAAGGAAACCCAAGAAATTTTTTCTCAATCAAGGATTTGAATTGATTTCCTGATTGAGGAAAGTAATCATATGGTATGTCCATATTAGATATATCCATACATGGTTTTTCACTCACGTTCGTATTTGATATGTCCATGATCTTTTCTTCTTTTTGATCTTGTCGTGATCTTTTCTTCCTTTTTTTTGTGATTGATCTAATTTTATGTGATTTTGGGATTGCGATTTTCCTTTCTTTTGTTTTTGTTTTGATTGATTTTCTTGGATGTTGTAGATTATGATTTGATATCCTCCCATGCTTGGAGTTGTCTTTCTTGTTTGCCTTCATTAATTTTTTAATCGTTCATATCCCATCAGCATTAGCAGTCTTCCAATATCTTGCAAGAATCCACTCATTAGTTTGTCATTAGTGAAATGTAAATATAGAAGGCTAACATGTAGTCTCTTCATTCACTTTAATGTAACATCATATATAAGGGTATGCATCACATAAGAAACCATCTTTACATAATAAGTAACAGTCGCCCTTTGAAATGACGTTATAAAATAAAATTCCTGCATCAAACAAATGAGGATATGTTTGTTTCAGAATAATTCAATTTGATAACCACCTCTAATTCATATTTTTGTGGGATAATAGTCCTTATTTCATCAGGATCCACCTATTCATAGACAAATTTACCTATAAAAAAAAACGTAAGTTTTTCATTCTATTTATTGTGTCGAGCTACTTTTTTGTCTATTTAACATGCACGATACTTCCACCATGACCACATTCTTATGAGAAATGGTCTTCTTATTAAGAGTTATTGTAACGACTGAATCAACAACGGATTTCTCCAACGGCATAGTTTGGAGATTCTCAATGGGTTTTAGATTCATAGTAGAGAATTCGGTAATAGAGAGATGTTGACCAACCATCAAAGATGGTTGACCGGCATGCGACATAGGAATTCTGACTAGGGTTTGCTATTTCAGACTCAAAAATTCTTGATATGAAGGTTGATTCTAATCATTATATTAATTATATTATTATTTCAATTCTTATGAAATATATATTAGATGAAGAAAAAAACTTATAACCAATTATTTAGTTGATTAAGTAAATTGATAATAATATGAAATATCATTGTTTTAGTTTTAAAAAAAAATATTTATTAATACAAATGAAAATCTTATCGAAAGACATTTGGAGGGGGTATCGTTTTTCAAATCTTATATGTTTGGGGGTAAGTGGGATCGAGCCAACCATAATGCATACTTTTGTTTTGCTATTAACAATATAAAAAATTATATTTTTCTTTTATTGTTATCAGTATTTTTTAAATACAGGAAAAAAAATTAGGAACTATTAACAATATAAAAAATTTATATTTTTTGCTTTATCGTTGTCAGAAAATTTATATTTTATAAATACAGAAAAAAAATATATCCTAAGTAGGAGAAGTTTGTATTTAATATTAATGTACGATATAAAATTTTCAAAGAAAATGATTCAATTAAATCCATTTACCGTGATTATTGATACTCACAAAAATATTCAACTGGACGTTTATTGTACCTTTTTAAAAATATTATTTATTTTTTATTCTTAAGAAGAGTGGAGAAAAAGATGAAATGGTAGGACACTCCATCATATAGGTATTGTCATTGCAATATTGCATCAGTTTCAGTCCAAAGATTCAACAAAGCAATCAAAAGTAGTAAACGGAGTGCAAACATAAAAGAAGGATTCTTGATAAATATTGTTGAGATTATCATCATGATTTTCCATCTTTTCTAATAATACCATTTCACACATCTATATACTCCAAAATGAAATCATTACTCATCCCTCTTTCTTTAAAAGCTTAATCATTCATTTTGCTTTACTAAACTATTTTTTTTGTTACATCATTTTGATTAAATTAACTTCGTCGCTTGAGTAAATTATTATATCTATGCATAAACAAAAAGAATTCGAAAGGTTGAATATATGATAGCCATTAAATTCTACCTGTAAATATCATTTATACATTTGAATTTATGATTTTCTTTGATTGAAAACTTTATCAGATGATAAAGTATTTTATTAGACACTTAGTATCTCCTTTAACTATATGCATTATCCCCAATAAATCTTAAAACTTCATGTCTATTTCAATTAATGTTGATGTATATTATTCAAGAAGGAGACATATTTTATGTGACTAACTTTGTTATGTAATGGGTGCTTCCGAACACACACAATTTAATTTTTTTCAAAATATGTGTTCAGAATGTTTAATAGAACTATTTTATCATGTGTTCAGATACTCAATTAGAATATATTATAATTTGAATCTCTAATGAATCCTTACTGACAAAATGTGTTTTAATATAACACGCAATTCACTCTAAACTCCCCGATCTCAAATTCAAAATTTGTCTTTTGTTATAGATCAAACATGCAAGTACTTTATATTTTCTCGTGATTTTTTTAGGTTGAGATTCAAGAAAATGACTCTTTGACTAAAGGATGCAGAAAAAATAAATCGATGGTCAAAAGGTTAGGTTTAAATTCAGCTTTATTGACGAGTTCAAATTTAGTAACATATTGTAAATAATTATTAAGATGATTATTGTTGATTTCCATAACTTTTAGGCATTACACCTTCTTTAAGTGTAGTAATTTACGCACCTCCATTACCTCCTGGTTGATCATCCAATCCCTCATATTCTTCTCCCTCTTTGCATGAGTTAATGTCATGTTTATGACACCTCTTAAAATTTCTTCATGTAATACTATAAATACAGGTCTTGAAGAAAATGTTTGATACACTTGAAAGAAACTTATAGTATATTTTTCTCTTAATGTCTTGTTCTATATTATTATTATTGTTCTTTTCTTGCAATTCTCGTTCTTAATATTAAAAAACGTTATCAATGCAATTCTAATCTTTTTCAAGTTTTCAGTCCCTCAAGTATAATTAATTTACTTGTCTTGAACATTGCAGGTTGTTATTTTCTTTTATCAAATTTTTTATTTTAATGTTAAAAGTTACACATGAAAAATTAAAATAACCTAATAGCATTGGCTAAATTTATATGCATAATAGAAAAATATATGTTACATGTTTGTTGTCCTAAATTTTTGTTACTTTCCTTTTTTTCACTGTCATAGTTTGTTTGTCTCTAGCACTTAATTTTTTTTTCATGTACAACATGAAATTTCATTTTAGAGTTGATAGGAAGTGATCATTTTTGTGTAAATTTTTTATTTCACATTTTATGTTTGTTTATAGTAATTATTTGGGTTGATGATTTTATTAGTCTGAAGCTACTATTTATTTATTTATTTATTATACATTCTAGATGTTCATGTTGTATTTATAAAGTTATTGTTACATGGTGTATTTTCAAAAGCCTTTGTTTTTTGTGAAAAAGAAAAGTAATGTCCTGTTTTGTTAAAAAAAAATATTAAGTCTTTGAAAGAAAAAAGGTCTACTATTTTGAGATTATGTTATTGTATTTTTGTCTAACTTCATTATTTTTATGATATTTTTTATCGTGCCAAATTTTTCAAAGCTTGAGTTTGTGGTACTTGACTTCTCCAAAAAAAATTACTTGTCATGGATTTTCGATGCTCAAATTAACTTAGCTATTAAGGGCCTTAGTGCTACTATTATCTCAGATGATGCAGCATCGAGTCAGGATAAGACAAAGGCTATGATTTTTCTTTATCATCATCTAGATGAAGGAATGAAGTATGAACACCTAACAGTGTAAGATCCACTTGAATTGTGGATTGATTTGAAGGAAAGGTATGACCACCTAAAGGCCATGGTACAGTCTATAGCTCGTTATGAGTGAATGCACTTATGATTTCAAAATTTTAAAACTGTTGTTGAATATAACTCTATTGTATTCAAGATTGTTTCTCAATTGAAATTATATGAAAAAACTATAAATGATGAGGACATGATGGAAAAGACACTATTCTTCATACCTCAAATATGATGCTGCAATAGTAATACCATGAAAAGGGCTTACAGAAGTATTCTGAATTGATCTCATGTCTTCTGGTGGATGAGCAACACATGCCGGCGCACATGTGGCAAGATGTGTATGTATGTGGCTTAATATATCAAGAGTGCCTTTTTCCAGTTCACTACTTAGCCTTGGGCGCTCTTAACATGCTAGCACATATACCTAGGTGTGGGCACATGTAGCCATGCAAGTTACACTTGATAAAAAATCATGAAGCCCTTCCCACTGAAGCTGCTCCATTACTGAAAGTAAATATGGTACAAGCACATAGCTAGCCTGAAAGACAACAAGGTTGGGTTCATAAAAATATGTGTCGTTATGGCAATGGCAGGGGCGATATAATAATCATCGTTATAATGGTAATCAGAAAAGCAAGGATCAAATAAGTTCTCAAAATAATTTTTCAAGAGACAATTGTCATTGTTGCGGTATGAAAGGTCATTGGAAGAATGAATGTCGGGTGCCTAAGCATTTTGCTAGGCTTTATCAAGATTCTTTCAAAAGAAAGAGAAATGGAGGTGGAACCTCTTCTAATGCCCGGATGGAGTCATGCATGATTTTCAAAAATGATGATGAGGCAGGACCTTCACAAGAATATGATAATAATGTTGAGGCAAACTTGATTTTGAAAGATGATGATTTTGATGGCCTTGATGATATTACTCATTTGAAAGTTGAAGACTTCTTTGGAGATCAAAATAAAATCATGATCAATTTCTTGGGGAAATACATCATATTATTTTATTGATGTATTTTTTCTTAGTTATCATGTTTTTTCATTATGTTGTTTTTATTTTTTTAAGAAAAAAAAGCATTTAAATTTCATTGTAAGATTGTGAGATTTCACATTTCTTATCATGTATTTTTACTTTGTGAAGATAATAAAAAAATTTCAATCTCCAATTAGATCCAAGGTTAGTAATGAAGATATGTGCCTTCTTGACAGTGCTGCAACTCACACTATATTAAGAGAAAAGAAATATTTCTCTAATTTGATTATGAAAAGAGACTATGTTAATATAATATTCGGTAGTACAAATTTAATTGAGGGCTTTGGAAGAGTGACTTTATTACTATCCGAGGAGACAGTATTGGACATTGATAATACATTATAATGTAGTAAGTCTCAAAGAAACTCGTTAAGTTTCAAGGTTATTCGCCAAAATGGCTATCATATTGAGACTGCAAATTAATAAAAGGTTGAATACCTTTATATTACTACTATAAAGACAGGAAAAAAATTATGCTTGAAAATCTATCCGCACTTTCTTCTCGAATATACCATACAAGTATTTGTATAGTTGAATCACATGTCGTAGTAAACACAATGTTTACAGGTTCTAATAATATTATTATTTGGCATGATCAGTTGGATCATCCCGATTTTAATATGATGCGCAGAATTATTGAGAATTCACACGGGCATACTTTGAAGAATCAAAATATTCTTCAATCAAAGGAATTCTCTTATGTTGTTTGTTCTCAAGGAAAGTTGATTATTAAATCATCAGTATCTAAGATTGGGAATGAATCTGACGTAGGCCAGACCGGGGCCTTGTTGTAATGGGCATCCCAAGTCCACCTAGGACCGGGCACCACTCCCTTAACCCAACCCAATCACTTTATAAAGCCTTATATGAGCTGAATTTCGAGCATATAACAAGATTATGCAATGCTCTCATGATGACTTTGGGATAGGGTCACAACCATGATCAACCCAACCAAGTCTCTCCATACCAAACCAACCATCCATGCCATACCAAACCAAAGAGAATATCAAAACATAATATGAAAGTCAAATACAAAATGTAATACGATGGAACAGTGAGAAATTATGTCCGATGATGCTACTCTCCCAACTTATTCCAATGCCAAGGCTGACATCAATGTAGATCCTGCCCATTCCAACCCACAGAAGTACCACAAAGCCTCTATCCAAAAGAATACAAATATCTAGTTGGGAATGCCCCCAACCATGACTAAACCAATATAAAAAAAAAGTCTAAAAATATCCAACATGCAATTATGCCTTCTGAAAGGATGGAAGTCCACCACTTCAATCCAATAAGTTGTCCCCAAATCAAGTACAATGAAGGAGGATTCGAATATCTGGTTCCTACATAGCGTGGGTATACAGCCGCCAGTAGACGGGTTCATGGGTGAACACTAGCATGAATCTCGGGATAAGGATAAAGTAACGTTATTTATCAAAACCAATTGAAAACCATCCAATGCAAATAACCATAAATATATAAGTGTTGGGATAAGGGACCCGATTTAGCATGCCATTTAAAAACCTTAACCAAGGTCGTGTAGCTTAGCCGTCCTACCACCCATGGGCCATATGGGTTCAGCTTCCCCTACTGAAAGGGTCTCGGTGTGTGTAGCCGCACAACCAAGCAATAACCCTAGGATGACTATTACATCCCTCCAATATAAACATCACACTCGAATGTGGCCATCGAAGACCCCTCATATCGGCAAATATGAGTTTTCAGTTTTGATCTCCCCGGGATCACCACCTTTCACGACTTAGCTTACACTTTATGCCTTCAATAACCAATTAAAACCAAGTCCAAACAATCAATTATCCATTTATTAAACAAGGATATTTGATAAACCAGTGGTATTGTCATACCACCATACTTGCAAGCATTATCCATAGCCAAACCATTTAGATTATGGGGGCTCTCGCTGCCCTTTCCGTTTACCATATTAACCTCTTGGGAGACTACCATATTCTCCACAAGCATTACCAATTAGCCATTAACCTTTGTAAATCATTGAAAATATTTAAAGTTTCATATATAAGTTAAAAACAAGCAAGAGTTCCATTAACATAAGTCAATGCAATGAACATATCTTTATAAATATTTTATCAAACACCTTAGGGGCATAGTACAATCAAAACCAAATTACATTACCATTAGCCATTACCATGCAATTCCATTATACAAAACCACCATTAATGCATAGAAAGTATAATTAAAACCATAACAAATCATAACCAATCCTTTAACATCAAAACCCCCAAATTAATGATTGAAAACCAAAACCATGAAAAAGTAAAAACCATGAAATCAACCATATAACCATGCCTTTAATTCAAATTACAAGTAGGGAAGAGAATCATTCCTTAAACCAAGAAGGTTAATGGAAAGAATCCACCAAGACAAGCCCCAAAGTTATCCCTTAGTTGAAACCCTTACTCTTTTTCCCAAAAGCTCTTGAGAGAATTATGATATATTTTGGAGGAGATTCTAAGTGTTTAAGAATAAAATAATATGGTAAATAACCTCCTAAGTGTATTAGAAGTTGTGGGTCCTTATTAGGGTAAGTAGGAAAATGTCCAGAATACCCCCACTTAAATACCATAAAAACCTAACGCAGGGTTATGACTGACCTCCTTACGAGTCGTAACCTAGCTTAGGGTTGATACCCACCCAATTATAACTAATCCTCAACCATGGATCAGACACTGTCCAGTATACCACTTATCCAAATAAGTCGTAACCTCAGTATACAATTCGTACCCATGATCTGTATCCCTAGAAAAATGTAACACCAGGAGGATCAAACACTGACCACATTACGAGTCACCTATATGACTCGTACCTATGCCTTATGACTCATACCCTCAATTCATATCCATTCCAATATCCAAAACCAACCCACCAACTAACATTGGTCGGCTTACGATAGGACTTTACCACTTATACCCCAGCTTATGGCTCGTACCATGAGTTATAATGGGTTCGAAGAATGAAATTCTTGGATATTTCTAAGGGTCTAAACTGGGATGCTTCAGTCTCCCCCACTAGGAACATTCATCCCTAAATGATGGATAAGGTAGGGGTAACCACACACAGAGTCATTTGCATTATCAAACATCCCTTTAACAAAGTTTGAAAACAAAGAGGCAAAGATGTTAATCTTTCCTTTAACAAACTCAGAAAATAAAGATATGTTCAAGAACACATACCTTCCGCATGAATATCAGGAGCAGAAAACAAGAGCCGATACTTGGACTTCATGTCCTCTTTCACTTCCCATGTGGCCTCTTCCACCTTGTGGTTCCGCCATAGAACCTTAACCAAAGCTATATACATAGTCTACAACTGACAAACCTACCTATCCAATATCTTAACCGGGACCTCTTTATAAGATAGAGAATTTAAGATATCCAATTCTTTCAAAGTCACAATCAAAGATGAATCACCAATGCACTTTCTCAACATAGAAACATGAAATACCAGATTAACCAAACCCAAACTAAATGAAAACTATAACTCATACACAACATTACTCTCTCTCCGTAAAATCTCATAAGGACCAATGTACCGAGGACTGAGATTTCTCTTTTTGCCAAACCTCACTACCCCCTTTATAGGACACACCTTAAGGAAAACCTTATCCCCTACTGCAAACTCCAAATCTCTACTCCTAATATGCGCATACAAATTTTGACGACTCTAGGAAGCCTTAAGCCTGTCCCGAATCACCTTCACCTTTTCCATAGCTTAATGAACCAAATCCAGAACAAACAAATCAGCCTTGTCGTGCTCAAACCAACCAATAGGAGATCTACACCTTCTACTATATAATGCCTCAAAAGATGCCATACCAATACTCTTATGATAGCTATTATTGTCAGTAAACTCTACCAAAGGTATATGCTCCACTCAACTGCCACCATAATGAATCACACAGGCTCGAAGTATATCTTCCAATGTCTAAATAGTTCTTTTTGCCTGCCCATCCGACTGTGGGTGGAAAGCCGTACTTAGACTCATCTTAGACCCCAACCCTTTTTGGAAACACCGCCAGAAGTGGGACATAAACTGCGTAGTACGATAAAAAATAAATGAAACAAGCACTCCATACAGTTTCACAATATCTTGAAGATAAAACTTTGCATAATCCTCTGCCGAAAAGCTATTCCGCACACAAACTTCATCCTCCTATCTGCAATGACCCAAATCAAATCAAATTGGTTCCAATATTGAGGAAGAACAGTAACTAAATACATATTGATCTTCTCTCACTTTCATTCAGGAAACTTAATCTCTTGATACAACCCACCAGTCCTCATGTTCTCAAACTTAACTTGTTGACACACCAAGCACTAGGATACAAAATCAACCACGTCCCACTTCATGCCACTCCACTAATAGATCTCCTTGAGATCATGGTAAATCTTAGTATAACTAGGATGAACAACATAGTGCAACTCGTGTGCCTCAGCCAAGACCTTAGCCGCAAATTGTCTACATGAGGCACACACAACCTCTCTTGGTACTGCAAAGTACAATCACTGCTAATCTTAAAATCCACCACCTTTTACTCACCAATGGTACCCTTGATTTTTATCAAGGAAGAATCCATTACTTGTTTCTCCTTAATCTCCGCACTAAGAGATGATCTAACCACTTGTTGCACTATCACACCACCATTCTTAGAGTCCAGGAGATGAACCCTAAGATTTACCAACCGATGAATATCCTTCATTAATTCCCGCTTTCCTTCTTCCACATAAGCCAAACTACCTATGGATAACCTACTAAGAGCATCAGCAACTACGTTAGCTTTACCTGGATAGTAGTGAAGACTCATATCATAGTATTTGAGAAGTTAAAGTCATCTCCCCTGCCTTAGATTAAGCTCTTTATGCAAGAACACATACTACAAACTCTTGTGATCAAAAAAGATATCCACATGGATGCCATACAAATAATATTGCCATATCTTCAAAGCAAACACAACAGCCAACAGCTCTAAATCATGAGTAGGATAGTCCCTTTCATGCACCTTTAACTGCCTGGAAGTATAGGCTATCACCTTGCCATACTGCATCAACACGCAACCAAGACCAACTTGAGATGCATCATAATAAACCACGAACCCATCATTGCCTTTCGGCAAAGTCAGAACTAGAGCTGAAGTCAACTTATCCTTCAACTTCTCAAAACTCCCCTCACATGCATCCGACTAAGAAAACTTAACCTTCTTCTGAGTCAACTTAGTCAAAGGAGCATTTATCGATGAAAAGCTCTCCACAAACCGCCTATAATACCAAGCTAAACCCAAGAAGCTCTAAATATTATATGGAGTCGTAGGTCTATCCACTTCTTCACCATAGCCACCTTCTGTGGATCCACCATGATCCCTTCACTAGAAATGATGTGACCCAAGAAAGTCACAGCATTCAACCAAAACTCGTACTTAGAGAACTTAGCAAACAATCATTGTTCTCTTAAGGGCTGCAACACCACACGGAGGTAATTAGCATGATCCACCTCACTCTTCAAATACACCAGAATATCATCAATAAACACAATGACAAAGAGAATCAAATACTGCCAAAATGCCCTGTCCATTAGATCCATAAATATTGTCGAGGCATTTGTCAATCCAAATGACATCACCAAAAACTCATAATGCCTATACATAGTGCGAAAAGCTATCTAAGGGATATCCACCTCCCTAATATTCAACTGATGGTACCCAGACTGAAGATCTATCTTAGAGAAGAACTTTACACCTTGCAATTGGTCAAATAGATCATCTATTCAAGGGCGTAGATATTTGTTCTTGATCGTTACCTTATTCAACTGCCTATAGTCGATGCACATATAAAGAGAACCATCCTTCTTGTGCACGAACAATATTAGTAGACCCCATGGGGAAATACTAGGATGAATAAACCCTTTATCTAAAAGATCCTTAATTGCTCCTTGAGTTCCCTTAACCCTGCCAAAGCCATTCTATACGGAGGGATAGAAATTGGACGAGTGTCCGAAAGAAAATTAATACCAAACTCTATTTCTCTATCCAGAGAAACACCTAGAAGATCATTTGAAAAGACCTCTGGAAACCCATTAACTACAGGGACCGAAGACAAAGGAGGACCTTCCAAATTATAATCTTTAACCCGGACCAAGTGATAAAGACAACCTTTAGAGATTAACCTTCGAGCTCTAAGATAATAAATAAACTTCCCCCTAGGTGCTAAGGAACAACCTTCCCATTTTATTTATGGATCGACAATCCAAATTTTCATAACAAGAATGCAACCAATCCATGCCAAAGATTACATCAAAATCTATCATATCCAACTCAAACAAATCTTCCAAAGTTTACCTACCACTCACAAATACCACACACACCCTATAGAACCATTCAACAATGATCGGATCTCCTATCGGGGTAGAAAAAAATAATGAATCCGAAATAACTTCCAAATTAAAACAAAAGACACAGCTATATAAGAAGTCACATAGGAAAGGGTAGAACCTAGAACAAGGAAACAATACACATCATGAGAGAAAATCTGTAACATACCAATGACAACATCAGATGATGCCTCAGATTCCCGTTGGGAACTCCAAAGCATACAACCTATTCCAACCAGTATTTGAACTAGGAGCAGTAACAGAAGTAGATGCCACACCACCAGGTGTAGGAACATAAGATAAAGCCATCAAAATCTTATTCGCCTCTGTAGAAACCTTGTTAAATGGACAATCTCTGAGTCGATGGCCTACTTGTCCACACTTGAAGCACTTATCCCTACCTTCTTCACATAATCCCCGGTGAGAATAACCGTAAAACTGACAAGGAGGAAATGAAGAAATAGACTGACCTCTGCTTACCTGAGACTGGGATCCCTGCACCGGAGAATTATCACTATCATAATGACGCTTGTCGCTCGACTGCTTAGGGCAAGGAGCACTGGAAGTATAGAAGGAACCAAAACTCCCCCACTTCTTTTTCTGCCATTTCCCACCATCTCTACCACCTTAAGACTGGGCATCTCCCTGATTAAAAAACCCACCTTGCTTACCCTGCTTGTCTTCATATTCTGCTTGCCTTCTCTTCTCATCCTCAACCTACTGCATATGAACAGTTAGCCTTGATATATCCATATCCATCATGAGCAAAACGGTCTTGCTCTCTAAAATCAGATCTCTGTTTAGCCCAGAAGCAAACTTCCTCATTCTCGACCTTATATCAGCTACCAAATCAAGAGCATACCTCGCAACTAATGGAACTTCAAAGAATACTCCTTCATAAATATTCTCCGTTGCCTAAAGCTCACAAACTCCTTCATCTTAACTTCTCTCAACTCTTAAGAAAAGAAGTGATCTATGAAGGTATCAGAAAAGGCCTCCCACAAACCATCCTCTTCTACATCACCCTTATATTTGTCCCACTCCTCATACTACTAATAAGTAACCATTTAGAGCTAAAAAGCTGCAAGTTTACTCCTTCCATATTAGTAACCCTCATTACCCAAAAGATCTTCTCTATCTCATCAAGAAATCCCTGTGGGTCTTTTTCCACCTTTACTTCCATAAAAGTCAGAGTACCTATCTTCATAAACTATCTAAGCCTAGCTGCCTCAATAGATATAACACCAGCCATACCTTGCTCGGCCTGAGCAGTAACCAGTTGGGCAATAGAATGCATAGACTGACCAAACTCTACATTCGTCATATTACCCTGAGGGACCTAAGGAGCAGTATAAAAAAATAGGAAGAACTTTGGTATAATCAGGAACAGGACCATGAGATCAAAGATGTGCTCCATACGTAGGAGGTACTCCTTCAGCATTATCCCTAAATATGATGGAAGAATTTTCTTTTATTCCAGATCTAGGAGGTATGAACTAAAACATGAACAAATAAGGATTATAGGAGATTCCAGGACTGAGAAGTTAAGCTTGAAGAAACAACACCAAGAAAGTAAAACATTCCTAGATGTCTTATAGCCTCTCCCTTATGAGTGTGGCGCGCTACATATCCCTAAAAGAGACTATACTTAATAGGGCTTTGTGGACTCCCACTTAAACATGAACTTAGACTCTAGTACCAACTTGATGTAGCCTAAACTAGGGCCTTGTCATAATGGGCATTCCAAGTCCACCTAGGATAGGGGATCACCTTCTTAACCCAACTCAACTACCTTATACAGCCTTAGATGAGCTAAATTTTAAGAATATAACAAGATTGTGCATTGCTCTTATGAAGACTTTAGGAAAGGGTCACAACTATGACCAACCCAACCAAGTCTGTCCATACCAAACCAAAGAGAATATCGAACATAATATGAAAGTCAAACCCAAATTATAATATGATAGAATAGTGAGAAATTATGTCTGATGATGCCAGCCTCCCAGCTTAGTCCAATGTCAAGGCTGATACCAATACCGATTTTGCCTATTCTAACCTCCAGAAGTACCACAAAGCCTCTATCTAAAAGAATATAAATATTCGATCGGGATATGCCCCCAACCATGGCCAAACCAATATTCGGAAAGAAAATAAAAAGTCTTAGAATGTCCAACATTAAATGATGCATTCCAAAAGAATGGAAGCTCACCACTTTAGTCCAATAATCAATCCTCAAATCAAGTACTATGAAGAAAAAGTTGAACATCTGGTTCCTACATAGCATGGGTATACAACTGCCAGTAATGGGTTAGTGGGTAAACACTAGTATGAATCTTGAGATAAGGATAAAGTAATGCCATTTATCATAAATAAGTGAAGATCATCCAATACAAACAACCATAGATATGTAAGTGATGGGATAAGGGATCAGGTTTAGCATGCTATTTAAAAACCTTAACCTGGGCCATGTAGCTTAGCTGTCCTACCACCCACGGGCTATATAGGTTTAGCTTTCCCTGCTGAAAAGGTCTCGATACGTGTAGTCGCACGACCAGGCAATAACCTGGGATGACTAGTACATCTCTCCAATATAAATATGACACTCATATGTAACTATTGAAGACCCCTTATATCATCAAATATGAGTTTCCAGTTTTGATCCCTCTGGGATCGCCACCTTCCATGTCTTAGCTTACACTTGTCGCTATTAATGCCCAATTAAAACCAAGTCCAAAAAATCCAATTATCCATTTATTAACCAAGGCTATTTGATAAACCAGCGGTATCATCATACCACCATACTTTCAAGCATTATCTATAGCCAAACCATTTAGATTAATGGGACTCTCGGTGCCCTTTTCGTTTAGCATATTAACCTCTTGGGAGACTACCATGTTCTACACAAGAATTACCAATTAGCCATTAACCTTTGTAAGCCATTGAAAAATATTTAAGGTTTCATATATAAGCTAAAAATAAGCAAGATTTTAAGTAACATAAGCCAATGCAATGAACATATTTTTATAAGCATTTTATCAAGCACCTTAGGGGCATAGTATAATCAAAACCAATTGCTATTACCATTAAGCCATCACCATGCAATTCCATTATCCAAAACCACCATTAATGCATAGAAAGCATAACTAAAACTATAAGAAATCATAACCAGGCCTTTAATATCAAAACTCCCATATCAATTATTGAAAACCAAAACCATACAAAATGAAAAAAAAAAACCATGAAATCAACCATATAACCATGCCGTTAATTAAAATTACAAGTAGGAAAGAGAATCATGCCTTAAACCAAGAAGATTGATGGAAAGAATTCATCAAGACAAGCCCCAAAGTTATCCCTTAGTTTAAACCCTAGATCTTTGACCCAAAAGCTCTTGAGAAAACTATGATATGTTTTGCAGGAGATTCTAAGTGTTTAAGAATAAAATAATAGGATAAATAACCTCCTAAGTGTATTAGAAGCCATGGTTCCTTATTAGGGTAAGTAGGAAAATATCCAGAATACCCCCACTTAAATCTCATACTCAACTGAGGGTTACGACTGACCTCCTTATGAGTCATAACCTAGCTTATGATTTATACCCACCCAATCATAACTAATCCTCAACCATGGATCAAACACTATCCAGTATATGACTTATCCAAATAAGTCGTAACCTCAATATACGATCCGTACCCATGATTCGTATCCCTGAAAGAATATAACACCAGGAGGATAAAAAACTAACCACCTTACGAGTCACCTTTACGACTCATACCTATGCCTTATGACTCATACCCTCAAGTCATATCTATCCCAATGTCCAAAACCATCCCACTAACTAACACTAATCGGCTTACAACAGGACTTCGCAACTCGTACCCTAGCTTACGGCTCATACCATGAGTTGTAATGGGTTTGAAGAATAAGATTCGTGGAAATTTTTTAAGGGTCCAAACTTGGGATGCTTCAGAATCCCCTGTATTTCTAAAATGTATACATGGTGTTATATGTGGACTAATTCATGCTCCATATGGACCTTTCAAATATTATATGATCTTGCTAGATGCATCTACAAGACGGTCACATGTGTGCTTACTATCAATTCGCAATATGGCTTTTGCGATATTGTTAGCTCAAATAATATGGTTAAGCCCCCAATTTTTAAATTATGCAATAAAGACTATTTATCTTGATAATGCTAGTGAATTTATATCTCAGTCCTTTAATGATTATTGTATGTCCACTGGAATAAAAGTTGAACATTCAATTGTTCATATTTACACTCAAAATGGTCTAGCAGAATCATTGATCAAATGTCCTCAATTGATAGTTAAACAAATGTTAAAGAGGACAAAACTTTTTGTTTCAATATGGAGGCCAACCAGTTATCATGAATGCTCCCCATTATAGTTGATTTTTAATCAAGAACCAAATATTTTTCATCTTAAAATTTTTTAGTATGTGGTATATGTTCCAATTATTTCTCCACAGCGCACAAAGATGGGAATCCAAAGAAGATTAGATATATTTGTTGATTATGAATCCCCTTCCATTATAAAATATTTGAAACCTATGAAAGGAGATTTATTTACGGTAAGATTTATTGATTATCATTTTGATGAATCAGTATATCCAACACTAGGGGAGAACATAAGCAGCTGAAACATATGATAGATGGAATGCATTGTCACTATCTCATTTAGATCCTCGAACAAATCAATGTGTGCAAGAGGTTTAAAAGATGATTTACTTATAAAATATTGCAAATTAGTTGTCAGATGCATTTATTAACCTTTCAAGGGTTACTAAATCTTATATTCCATCTGTAAATACTTTAGTTTGAGTTGTTGTCTTGATTAGACAAGTGGTTAATGCAAATAAGTCTAGGCCGCATTTGAAATTTGATATACCAATTGGTTTCAAAGATAAAAATTCTGGAAAAAAAATCAGAATGATCAAAATATGATGGCAATTGCTCAAAAAGAGCCTCGAGATCTAACAAATGATAAGACCACTAAGGAGGTTAAAATACTTGTAACTAATGAGAATGAAGAAATCTTAATAATTTATGTCTTGGTGAGATATAGGTGGAATCGAAACAATATTGTGGTTGACAATATTTTTATTTATAGTGTTGGTACTACATAATGCAATAAGATGAGGATTTGAAATCAAAATATGTCAATAAATATGGACAAAAAAATTATTAACAAAAATAGAAGGATGCAATTCAAATAGAATTTTCACTTGAAAAATCTAAAGTTTTCAAACTAATAGTCTGAACACCTGAAGGTGTCAAGCCAGTAGGATGCAAATGAATTTTTGTGTGAAAATAAAATAAAAAAGATGAAGTCGTAAGATATAAAGTACGACTTGTGGCACAAGATTTTTTGCAAAGATCTGGCATTGACGATGCGGAAATGTATTTTACTGTGGCGGATGGAATTAGCATCAGATATATAATAAATCTAGTCATTCATGAAAAGCTTGATATGCATGTAATGGATGTTGTCACAGCTTATTTGTATAGCTCATTGGACAATGATATTTTTATGAAAATTTCAGAACCCTTCAAAGTGCTTGAAGAATATAAAAGTGTGCAAGAAAATTGCTCAATAAAGCTTCAGAAATTCTTATATAGATTGAAACAATCAGGGCAGATGTGGTACAATCGTCTTAGCAAATATTTACTAAAAGAAGGGTACAAAAATGACCCTATTTGTCCTTGTATTTTTATAAGAAGGTCTGGATCTGAATTTCCTATAATAGTTGTGTGCATTGATGACTTGAATATCATTGATACTATCCTAAATAGCTTTAAAAAGTTGTTGAGTGCTTAAAGAAAGAATTTAAAATGAAAGATCTAGGAAAGACAAAATTTTATCTCATCTTACAGACTGAGCATTTGACTAATGAAATTTTTGTCCATCAATCTACATACACTAAAAGGAGTTTAAAGCAATTTTACATGGATAAATCGCATCCATTGAATACCTAATGGTTGTGAGGTCGCTTGATATAAACAAAGATCCATTTCAACCTAAAAAAATGATGAAGAGATTATTGGTGATGAAACTCCATATCTTAGTGTAATTAGAGCACTAATGTATCTTGTCAATAATACCCAATCAGATATTACACTTTGTGGTAAGTTTATTGGCAAGATTTAGCTCTTCCCTAACAAAAAGACATTGAAATGGTGTCGACATCTATTTAGATACCTTCGAAAAATTATTAACTTGGGACTATTTTACTCTAATGAATTCAAGTAAAAAATGATCGGTTATGCAGATGTAAGATACTTGTCTAATCTATATAAAGGTCGATTTCAGATGGGTTATGTATTTACATATGGTGGCACAGTTATATCATGGTTTTCAATGAAGCAAATATTAGTTGCAACTTCTTGTAATCATGCAGAAATTATTGTCATTCATGAAGTGAGTGGGGAGTGTGTTTGATTGAGATCAATGACTCAACATATCAGGAAATATGTGGATTTTCTTTGAAAAAGGATATTCCAACTACATTATATGAAGGCAATGATGCATGTATATCTCAGTTGAACGGAGGTTACAATAAAGGAGACTGAACAAAACATATTTCACCAAAAATATGATCTTGAGAAGAAATGTGAAATAGATGTTCAACAAATTTGTTCGGTTGATAATTTAGAAAACCTGTTCACTAAAGAATTACCAACCTCAACATTTGAGAGCTAGTATTCAAAATTGGGATGCACCGTCTTAGAGAAATGAAATGATGTTTGCATTAGGGGAGTAAAGCACACGCTGCAACATTTTTTTCTTGGCCTATGTTTTGTCCCAATGAATTTTCCTGGCAAGGTTTTTAATGAGGTAACAAACAATGCATAAAAGAATATATGTATACTCTTTTTCCTTCACTAGGATTTTTTCCACAAGATTTTTTCTTAGCAAGATTTTAACGAGGCACATTATTTTTCAATGGACATTCAAGAGGAAGTATTGTAAATAATTATATAGATTATTATTATTATGGATATCCATACCTTTTAGGCATTACTCCTCTTTTAAGTCTAGAAATTCTCACACCTCTACTACTTCCCTATTGATCATCGACTCCCCCATATTCTTCCCCATCTTCTCATGAGTTAATGTCATGTTTATGATACCTGTTGAAGTTCCGTCATGTAATAATATAAATAGAGGTCTTGAGGAAAACTTATTATCTTATATTGTTCTCTTGCTATCTTGTTCTATATTGTTATTATTATTCTTTAATTTCTTGCATTCTTATTCTTAATATTGAAAAATAACATTATATTTTAATTATGTATTTTCTCTTTTCTTGCTAATTATGTTTTTTCTCTTTTCTTGCTAATTATGTAGAGATTTACAATTAGTAGTCTAATTTTGCACTTATCTATCAAATATTATTTGTCACGCTGCTAAAGAATGAGCATCTCTCCTGTAATTATATCTTACTTCCTTTTTTTAAATACTTTCTAGTAAATCTCATACATAATTAATTTTGTCATTAAGAATAGAATATAGACGATGAAGTGAATTGAAATATAAAAGCTGAGTTATAAGATGATGGCACCAGGCATGGCCATATGGAATTATCTCACTAGGCACATAAAGTGGACTCATAATTAACTATCTCATTTTTAGTTGAGACCCAGCAAAGCCCCCATAATTTCTCTATGCTTAGTGTGCACACATTATTTTATATAAATTCATTGATGGTTTGTCACTGACATACTTATAGTTACGTTGGTCCCATTTTTCTCAAAAGCTGAATTTGAATCGCAATAACTATATTATAGGAGTATAGTATAACTATACCAATTCCAAGTTTTATTATATTATTGAGGGTGTTTCGGGGCGGCTCAATAAATATAATATTATTGGAGTCTATTTTTTTAGTTTCTTTCTTTCTTCCAATTTATATGATATTTTTCTCTTTTTAAAATTCAAACTTTTTTACTTTAACAAATGTGCTTAAACATAAATTCTTTCGCTTTTTGAAAATTCAAAACGACACATAAATCGAGATAAATAGTGTTTTAGCCTCCTCATTTTATTCCAAAATAGGTGTGTTTTGGAGATTAAGGAAAGAATTTTTGTAGTCTTTCAAAATTAATCTTGTTTTTATACTTCTTTCGTTTCATTTTATTTGATCTCTTTTGACATGGCAGACCCACTAAAAAAAATTAATTTGAAGTTTATTTTACAAAATTAACCCTATTAATGATGTCTTGAAACTCGAAATCTAACAATTACTATTTTCTTTAATTATATAATACCGAGGGTAATATGAAAAAAGGAGTAATAAAATGCTCTTGATTTGTGAAAATGAACAACTAATATGAAACAAACATATTTAGAAAAAAGACCAAGTAAAATGATACAGAGGGGTACACGAAATTCTATACCATTAAGGAATTACTTTTTTCTTCGAGACATTTAATTGATTAAAAATAAGTTAGTAAAAACACTTTTTATTTTCAAGAATATTTTATTTTAAAGGATTTTCTAAAATTAGAAACATTATTTATTTATAAACGAAGCTATATACACATATTAGAAAATTTAGAGGCCCGAAAGTTCGAGGTCTAAAACAATGGCTTTAGTTGCTTTAGGCTTGAGCCGGCCTTTCTAATTCGAAAGATGATTAGTTATAATATTCAAAGCTCGTAGTGTTCTTCACTTCCACTCATATTATCTACACATATAATCTTTTAATTCTTAAATAGATCTGCGAGTTTGAGTCTTAGAAATATAGTTATCTTTGATACATGGCATTTTACCTTTACGGTGGAACTTGTTGGCACAAGTCCAAATCAATTACACCTCAACGTTAATGCCGAACAATGGACACATTATGAAGAACAAAAAAACATGATATTCGTCCAACAATTCAAACTAAACGTAATGTTTTCAAAAATTCCAACATCAGCTAGAAATAAAATTTTCTAGAAGGGTAAGACGGTCAATACCTTGTTAAATAATTAAGAGTGTGTTTGGTATGAAGGAAAATATTTTTCAATTTTTCATATTTGGTTAGCTTAAACGTTCTGAAAAATGTTTTCAAATCAACTTATTTTCCTCAAATTTAAGAAAAACGACTTCTCTCCAAAAAGTAAGAAAAACATTTTTCAAAACTCTCTTTCAACCTCACTCTCAAGTTGAAATGTTCGTATAACTCTGAAAATCACCGACCCCTAGCCCTACCCCCAATCCCTACCAGCCCTCATCTAAAAAAAATAATTTTATTTTTAAAAAAATATTTTAAATTTTTTCTTACCTCATCCCCTACACCAAAACTCAATCCCTACGAGCCCCCCTCCCTCAAAAAATATATTTAATTTTAAAAAAAAAAGATTAAAAAACTTTTCTTATCCCACCGCACTACTAGAAATTAGCCCTATGACAACGGTTTAAAAACCGTTGTGATAGATAAAGAAATCGTTGTGATACGTCTACCGCAACAATTAGATAGGCATTGCATATGTGAGCGTTCCGATAGGTCTATCGCAGCGGTTATTGCGATGGTTACGCTAACCGTTGCAATAGATAGACCTATTGCAATGATTTTTCTAACCTCCTATTGCGACACTTTATATCATCTACAGCAAGGTTAAGAACCATTGCAATAGAATACGTTGCAACGACATGAAAGTGTAGCAATAACCCTATTGAAATAATTTTCGGATATCTACTATAACACTTATAAGTCTTTTGCAATGATTTCTAATTACCTATTAAAACTCTTTTTGACACCTATTGCAACAGTTTTCGGGTTTTTTGCAATATATTTTTGCTAACTATTGCAACTATTATAATTAGCTATTGCAACAATTTTTGCCACCTATTTCAACTACTTCAAATACCATTAATAGTTCAAATACCAATTGAAATATATATATACACACATTACAATAAAATCTTTCATAAATAATAATCCAAATTAAAATATGCAACAAACTAGTAATCTAAATCCAAACGGAAAATGTTAAAGTCAAATGATCATTAGATTTTCCACATAGTATCAAATTTGAGTGGCTGTGAATTTCACGAAATTCAATATAAAAAAGATAGATATTAAAGCATCTATCAACAATTCAAAAATCTTCTCAAGTAAGGTCAATTTCTTCATCACTTCTTTCTTCATCTCCTTCATTTTGAACACCTACAAAAAGAGAATAAATAAGCTCATTTAGCACTTAAATAAAAACATATTTAAAGAGGAAAAGTTGGGCGATCGTGTATAATTTGAAGCAAAAGACAGAGAATCAGCAAACTGAAAGGTTACAACTGGGAAGGAAAAAAAAGCAGGAAAAACTTATTCCTTCCACTTCTATACTTGTCATTGTCCGTAAGCAGCTTCTTCATTATACGAGGTAAAAGTTAGCCTTGCCAAATATGATTGTGTGGCTAGAAACTTATCTTCAATCATTAGAAGTGAAGCTGTCTGCTCCTGTCCTCAAAGTTAATCATTTTCTTTGTCCTGTATCGGTACAACTACACGTACAATCCTTTGCATTCTCATTTCACTTCCCATTCATGTTATGCTTATTTCTAGTAATGCATTAAACTACATGAAGGTGAAATAAGGTAGTGAACATAACTTACTTATTAGTATGGTAGGCCCTTTCCCAACTTCTGAAGTGAAATTTGTAAATCAAAAAATAAGGTTTATCACATTGTCAATGAATATAATTTAAAATCTTATTGCAAAATAGATTATGTGCACAATGATTCGCAAGATCGGCACTTTTCTAGTAAACGTCCTTGTTGTGGAAAGCTAAGCAGTAATCAACAAATTTTCCAGTTGATCTCAAGCTAAAAATGACCTCAAGTTTTGCATTTTCTGTAACATCATGGACCATAAAGTTCTCCTGCTACTCCAGATTAGACGGGTCATGGAAGCTGCTAAAAGCTCTAAAGTCAACCTCGCTTTAGAAACAATCAGATCTTAACCAAAGCTCCAATCAGAGTATAAAAGAACAGAATTATATAGAGAACAATGTAAAATTTCTATACATGTTTACTCTTTCTTCCTTTATAATGCTGTAACGGCAAACAAACAACAACTCATATCAAACTTCTCTATCAAATAAAACTAAAAATGATTCTAAGCAATACAAAAATGCTTAAACTCATAGACTAACATAGAAGAAAATAAATATTTTCAAGTTCCAAGTCGCTATTAGAACACAGAACAGTTAACCAAAAATACACCAGTACTTCCATGCCAATGTGTGATTCTAGATTTTATTAGATATGCAACAATCAGGAAGAGTGAAGAATCAGAAAGTGTGAGTAAGAAAATTGTTGATGTTGAGATTCAGCACGCGGAGCAGGAGAAAGAGGAAGAGGAATTAATAAAAATGAAGCAGATATTAGTATCACAAGTGTTGGAAATTGGTATAATCTTTTATTCAGTTATAATTGGTGTGACTTTAGAGATGTCACAGAATCAGTTACTATTAGACCACTTACGCTTGCAGTGTCCTTTCGCCAGATATTTGAAAGAATGGGTCTTGGAGGTTGCATTGCACAGGTAATTCATTTATTTTTATACGATGAAAGTCGTGGTTCGGGGGTCTATTTGAAATGGTCTAAAGGTAGAAGTAAGATCTCATTTGTGGGATTACATCAGATATGTTGTTGTTGTTACAAGTCTTGAGGGTAATATTTGCTTTAGATTCCTTTCCTAAGTTGGCTAAAGGATCTGCAGAACAATTACCTTATCTAAAAATATAATCAGAGTGTAAAACAGATGAATAAAAACATTACCTTCCCTAAGATCTGCTAACATACCTAAAAGCAGGCATGTGGAGTAAAACAGAAATTTGTTGTAGGATTTACGGGGACTGATTGGTTAAAGCCAACTGGTACATACACTATCCATAGTTGGTATGAATGGATAAGAGGGATAACCCCTCAAGGATAAACTGGAGAGGCATATGGTGCAAAGCAAGCAATCCAAAGCAGCAGTTCATATGTTTGCTAGCTATACACAAGAGATTAATGAAAAAGAATACTCTTAAAAGGCTGGGGCTAGGAGAAGATGAGGGTTGTGCTTTATGTACTATAGATAAAAAGAAAATAGAAAATCTATTCCTCCAATGTGTTTCTCTAAAAAAAATAGGTTGAGAATATACAAGGATGGCTAAAGATCAGACGATAAAATATGAAGCTAGAAAGCTGGTGGGTATGTATAGCTAGGAGGGCTAAGGAGAGACTGTGTAGAGAGATTTATGGATGGTGTCAACTATTCTAATATATCATATATGCCTAGCACGTAATGAAGCATTCTGGAATTCTTGTCCCCAAGCACAATTAGCATTGTCCACTAGCACAATAACAAAACAAAGTACTCCTACCTACTAGCAAGGACACACTCCTTCGTACTATCCTTCTATCCTAATTCGCATCCTCCACACATTTCGAACAAGTAATATGTTACTAAATAATGGTATCATTCAACATAAGGCTACCACTTCAAAGTGAAAGATAAACAACATTCATAGTCTGGCCAGATTTAGTTCAGGGGGTGTCCTCATCATACAAGAAATGTAATGGTAGACTGCTTCAGACATATCATCAAATTTCTACAATAATAGAACTTGCAATATTCTACTCTTACACAAAGAAAGATCAAACATGGGACAAATCAGCAAACAAATTAGGAACAAAAGTAAGTGCATCACAAAGAAAGCTCTCCCTAGGGTGGGATTAATTCAGTAAATACATACCAACAGCAAATCAGCTGGTACCAACGGGCAAGCATAAAAAACTGAACTTAAATGTCTCCTTATAATGAATTCTCCCCTCATTTTTCCCTCGTCATCATAATCTTCCTCCTCTCCAATGTCATCCCTAGATGTATCAAACCCAACATCAAGTGCCTAGTGCAAATATAGATGCAGTTCGTAAAAAAATTTCTCTTTACAATAGTTTGAACAAATAATGCAGAACCATAGTAATAATACACTAACTTAACATATAACTAAACAACAAACCTCAGGCTACGATTGACAAAGTAGAGGCCCAAATATTACTGACGCATCTGCCTGAAAACCTAGTACTTGAGCCTCCTTGAAATTCTTCCAGAGCTTTCGCAGACAAAGGCACAGCCTTTGAAGAAACACGAGTTCAGTTTGGGCATCATTACAGATTGATGCTTGAATATGCTTCAAGAAGACATTAATAAGCCCTAAAACAATACACGCCTCCTGACCCCGTCTCTGACCATCAACAATTACTGCCAAGACAAGTAAAGACATTGCCCTTTGCTCTGGATAAGCCTCACCGCTGTCAAGAAATCTAATGAAATACCTATGTCCACCTTCCTTAACAAGGTCAACCTGGCAAGACTGTCATCTAACAGGAAAAGGGTAATCTAATAAATATTAAACTAGAGGATCAAAACACTTAAAAGTGTATCGAGAAAAACAAACCAAAGGAGATAGCTATCTAAGACTGATGTCAACATAAAGATTCTGAAACAAAAAAAAAGAAATTTAAACATTTTACCATTACATAGTTTCTAGACAACATAATCGATCAAAAGAAAGAGAAGTGTATAGTGACACGAATTGAATTATGAGAAAAGAACACAGTCTATCAACATTATAGATTCCACAACTAGAACAGTAGATTCAGGTAACATTATAATAAAGAATAAGAAAGCATTCAAGATAGTTCAACATCCTAACAAGATATAAAACACAAACTACATGTGTAAATCTAGAGGTGATCTCTTCCTTTCCAACTTAGTACTTGGTTGATAGTGCTGACTGCAGGTTCTGTTTTTTGCTAAGTTTCATTTCTTAGAGCAACACAATATGCATTAATTAATTTGTTTGTACCCGAAAGAAAAGAACTTTAAATAATGCACTAAGTCAGGAACTAAATTCATATTGGAGATTAACATACTGGAACAAGCATCCAATGGATTGTAACCAAGATAACCAAAATAAAAAGAAAGTAAGAAGATTAAGTAGGTGTTTGGCCATGGAAACTTTTTAGATTTAAATTATTTTTTGCCGAATCCCCACACCCGTAAGTAGGTGTTTGGCCATGGAAATTTTTTAGATTTAAATTATTTTTTGCCGAATCCCCACACCCGTATCTATCCCTAGATCCATATTGCCGAATATTTAAATTGAGACCGTGAAGGATTCAAACTCTAGATCCGTACCCATATCGAACACCCGCACCCGAGTCCGAGCAACTTAGACTAGCAAGAGGATTCAATTGTAATGTAGATTGAACATGTCAATGTGTGTATATTTTTTTATCATTAAACCTTAATCTAACCAATCTTCGAAACTAAATTACATCAAATTAATTCCTATTCCCAAAATTAAAACTCATCTAAACCAAAGGCTGCACAAAAAGTATGAAGTTTCAAATTTTTGTCAAACCAATCAAAGTGCTAAAACAACACATAGCAAAATGTTTCTCCCTACTTCAATTCGATTATCTTACTTTCACTTTTAGTCCTTTTAGTCCGCTTCAAAAAGAATGTCGTTTTTCTTTTTCGGCAACTCTTTAATATCAATTTTTCACACGTCATCTTAAACATCACAAGATTTCAAGACCATAACATTCAAAAATTTCTTACTTTCTCAAACTTCATATCAAATCAAATCCAGTAGTTTCTTACTTTTTTGGCAAAGAGAAGAAAAAATGAATCAAAATCAACTCCAAAAAAGGAATACACTAGAAATGAAGACGGAAGAGCAAAAGAGTGAACTGTGCATATGTCACAATTGTAATGGCCAGAACTAATAGAAATTTTGAAGAATTCGACAGATAATAATAAGTCAAAAAATTATGTCAAAATCGTAGAAGAATACACTAACCTTAAAATTCCCAAATTAAAACAATTGAAGTGAAAATTCGATCTGACTTTTCAACACAAATTGAGAATCATAATTTGAACTGACTTTCCACCACTGAGAGAAATTGAAGTGCAAATTGAATATGGTTTATCTTTAACTCACCAAAATACATTCTTCAAATGTTGGTCTGAAATTAAATCGCCCAGAGAACCACGGTGGCCGGCGAGTGAGGCTGGCTTTCACCATCGGAAAACAATCTAATGGGTACCACCCACAAAATCGCAATATGGTTTGTTATCCGCAAAATCGATAATTGGTTTAAGAGAGAGGTTTTTATTAAAATGGTTTTTTTGGGCGGACTTGAAAATTTTTGTAAAGGGAATTTAAAGAGTCGATGCAATAATTTTTTTTTGCTCATGAAGTGTTATCATAGATGATTTTACCGCAAAGACTTTAACAACCGTTGCTATAAATCTACCTATTGCAACGGTAGTATTCAAAAGTGATGGTTATAAAGCTAAATTATAGTTAATAGAACTATTATTTTTTCAATGGTTGAAATAGTTGTAATAGATCTTTTATAGCTATGCTTTGACAACCGCTGTCAAAAAGTTTGTTGTCATAAAGGTAATTTCCAATAGTGACCCCTAACACCTACTCTAACATCCCCCTCCCCCAAACTACCAGCAAGGACGAATCCAGCCATTTGGTAGGGTTTATTCAAACTCCTTTCGATGAAAAAATATATCATTTATATATAATTAAAATTATTTTTTTATGTATATATAGTAGGTGTTGGATGCCCTCCGGCTAGATTTTCTTCAAATATTGAATCCCCTGAGTTGAAATTCTGGCTCCGCCTCTGCCTACCAGCCCCCTCCCTAGAAATAAATATTTAATTTTTAAATTTATTTTTTAAAAAAAGTTTCAAAAGTTTTTTTCTTATCCCACCCTTCTTACGCTATTCATTTTTATTATTTCTGTTAAATATATACAAATACTTTTAGAAATTATTTTCCGACTTGCATAACGAACACAAGAATATAGGTAAGAAATAATTTATTTTTCTAGAAAATGTTTTCCTCCTCCATATCAAACACACCCTCCAAAGAGTATTTTCAGGGTCAAAAATTATTTTTTTAGAAAGTATTTGCTACAGCTAAACGCTAAAATATATTTTCTAAAAAAATTTTTTTTTTTGGAGAAATATTTTTTCATTCACCAACCAAATATTAGAAAATATTTTTCACTCAACACTTAATATAAGAAAATATGTAAGAAACCAACTTGTTTTTCATAAAATATTTTCCTTGGTAGCAAACGCACCCTAAATACTAAACATTTGGAGTACCAACCAGAGTAGGAGATTTTAAATTGAATATGGAGAATTTGGTTATTCTACCAATCTCATGTTGCCATTTATTTGCTTGAGTGGTATCTGTTGGGTTCGAAATCGAGAGGGTGACATACGAAAGCTATTAGTTGCAAATTATTGTGGTGACAATTCAAAAAACATATAAAAATAATACTAAAAACTTAATATTGTTATATTATTTGGCCAATCGGCCTACATATAAAACATAATATTAAAAACATAGAAACTAATGAGAGAGAAAATCTCTCCCTAAATAAGACTCTTTGATGACTACATTGTTGATACTATTGTGTTATGGTATAAGAAGAGGAGCTTTCTATTTATAGAGGCTCAAAACTATATGAAAAAGTTTTATATTTTTCTTTCAGGAAAATAAAAGTAATTATGGTATTACTTTTATTTTTCTTCTAAGAAAAATAAAATTTAAATTTGGTAAGAAAATCAAGGCAAAAACACTAATAAATCTCTCATTTTTGGCTTGATTTTCTTGACTTCATCTTTATTCTTCACATAATCTTCATATATCAACGATTTTCACACATCACTGTTGCTTACCATAACTAAAAGTTGATATGGTTTGAAAATTGGAGCCCTATGCGTTGAAAATAAAAGCATAGATTAATATTATTGGAGCCCTGTGTTATAAGTAACAGGGTTGAAAGTTAAGCCTTGTGCATTAAAAGTGAGCACAGGTTAAGAGTGGAGCTCATGCGTTAAAAGTAAATGCATAAGTTGAAAGGCCTAGCATAAAAGTAAGCGGGGGTTGAAAGTAGCCCATAAACATGGGTTGAAAAATGATTTTGATTTTAAAGATGGATTAGCAGCAAGATTGTTGAAATTTTGTTTGAAACTTTTTTCCCACATGTAGTTTTCTTGATTTTTTTGATAAAAACTTCATCATTGCCAAGTTGTTGCAACATGTTTTTGAAACCGCTTTGAACCTGTTTAATCTCGTCTCACCACTCCATTGGACCATTGAATCATACACTCTGATATCACTTGTTGGAATCGAAATCGAGAGGGCGTTAACGGAAGCTATTAGTTGCAAACCATTGTGGTGACAATTCAGAAAACACATAAAAACAATACTAAAAATTTAATATTATTATATTATTTGGCCAATCGGCCTACATATAAAATATAATATTAAAAATATAGAAACTAATGAGAGAGAAAATTCCCCCTAAACAAGACTCCTTGATGACTACATTGTGGATACTATTGTATTATGGTATGAGAAGAGGAGCTTTCTATTTATAGAGGTTCAAAACCATTCCTTCAAGAAAGAGGTTAGTCAAATATGAAAAAGTTTTATATTTTTCTTTCAGAAAAAATAAAACTTAAATTTGATAAAAAAATCAGGTCAAAAACCCTAACAACATCTTATGTAACATCCTATGCTTCCAATGTGCATTTACTTGCTTTATGAATAAGCAATGGTCAGTAGGCATTCTAATTATAAAGAAGGGAAAAAAAGAGGAAAAGAGAAAACAAAAACAAAATAAAGATGAGCTAAAGGTCTATCCTTATTAAAAGGTAGAGTTTCTTTTCTTTTTTGGTTAACATTAAAAGGTATACATAAATCGGATTGATTCAAATTGTTTGTTTATTAAATTAAGAGAAAATATATAAAAATCCCATAAATTTCTCACCACAATGTATTTCAGTACTTTAATTTTACACGCATATAAATATCCCTTTAAATATCTTTCACGTGAATTATATTACCCCCTTAATGAATGATGTGGCAAAAAAATTACAAAACTAAAACACATTTTTTTTAAAAAAAGGTCTTGGTGGGTCCTATTAAATTAATTATATATAATAAAAAATAAAACTCATCCCCCACCCCTTTCATCTTCTTCAAACCCAAGCCCCTTGCATCTTCTATGACCTTTCCCTCTCCCCACCCTCCCCCTCTTCTTCTCGAACCCCAGCTCCCTCCCTTCGTCTTCTACAAATTTCCACCCCTTTTCTTTTTCTTTGAATCCTCTCCTTTCTCTTTCTTTTTTTTCCAAATCACTATCATCACCTAAAGAAAAAACATTTATCTTGCTTAAAAAATTATTATTATAATTTTCAAATATCCAATTTAGAATACCTTTTTTTTAAAAAAAAAATACAATAAGAAGAGAAATTAGAAGTAGCGATAACTAGCGAAGCTTTATTGAGGGTTACAAAAATAAAAGAGATAATTTTCGAAAATTAAATCAATAATAAAAAGACTAAGAAGTATAAATGAAGGTTAAAAGAAGAAGAGAGGAAGCGCAGGTTGCTGACGGGTTGGCTGTGAAGATTGTGAAGAAATGGTGGGTCTTTTGAAGAAGAAAGAAGGAGGGAGGGACGAGGGGTAGATATTTTTTTTTAACTATATAAAATATATATTTGTGAAATTATACTTTTAAATATTTTTTATGTGGCTTTGATGTGGTAATGACGTTGCATTGACATGGTAATGATCAAAGGCGGAGTTAGGATTTCAGCTAAAGGAGTTTAATATTTGAAAAAAAACCTAGACGAAAGGGTTCAACACCTGCGATAGATACATAAAACTTAATTTTAATCATGTAAAAATGATATATTTTTTCGTCCGAACCCCCTACCGAAGGATTGGCTCCGTCCAGGCAATGACGTGGCGCGAGTGTAATGCACTCTCTATTATGAGAGTAATATTACATTTTGGGGGTGATATTTAATATACTTGAAAGTTGTTTAGGGGCTATTTAAATGCCTGTAAAATTAAAGTGTTAAAGTAAATTGTGGCGACAAGTCTAATAAAGGTTTTATACTTTTTTTCCTTAAATCAATTATATCGAATTTATGTTATAATTATAAACCACAATAGATTTATAAAGTCGGGGGATTTCATTTTTTATTTTTTCGACCTTCTTTGACGATTAGATGTGAAATATTTCATAACAAAATTCTTTTGATTTCTGTGAAATATGATATAAATATCATACTATTTCATTCAAGCATATATAATACAATTCATCATAACAAATACACAAAGAACTATCAACCATAACACCGAAAGAGAAAGAAAAAAAATTACTCCCTCCATCCCATTCGATGTCTCATAATTTGACCGGACATGAAGTTTAAGAGATAAGAAAAGACTTGATAATTTTTATCAAATTATTCTTTATTAAAAAATATACTATTAGTATCTTTAATTAAGTGGGACCACTAAGGATAACTATGAAATTGTGTTTTTTAATTGTTATCAAATAATGAAAGGTAACATTTTTTGGAGACGAATAAAAAAAATAATGATACATAAAATGAAACGGAGAGAGTATATTATACATTGGGAGCTTCAACTATTGAAGTTAAGCTCTTTCTAACTTAATTTTTTTTCATGTAGACAGAAAATTGGTTTAAAATGGATGAATTACTGAAAGTACTAGGAGTGTCATGGTTTCATTTAAGCTAATGTACTGTATATGGACAGAGGGGAAATATTTGGTCTTGTTTTGGACTCTCTCTAAGTTACTTCCTCTATTTATTTTGTCTGTTTGATTTTAACTTCGCATGAAGATTAAGAAAGTAAATAAAATTTTTAAATCTTGTGATCATAAATTAAAGAGACATAGAATGTATTAAAATATCTTTTAATCTTGTTGCCTTAAACATGTAATGTAAAAAATTAAGATTAAAGAGTTGTAAAAAAAACAGAAGATATTTTTTGAAGAAATTAAATGAAAAGTAAAACAAACAAATTGAAAAGAAGGGAGTGATTTATAAAATTGCAGGCCAAAATATTGTTGATTCGACCTCAATAAATTAACTTTTATTTTTTAGTAAAGATCAAATTAAATCAATTATGTCTAGAATTTTTTTCCTCTATAACATGAAACCTAGTCAAACCCAAAAACACATATTCATTGCCAAAAATTATCTAGTTCCAAATTCTATTTCATAAAAGCTGCATGTTCAGTTCTACTTTATTTTGAGGACAGTAAAACATTAGACTGTATTGTTAAGCAGTTATTGAAGTGTACAAGAGTGCATTGAGTGTTGAGTTGTACATAACTGTTAGTTAGGATCTCGCAGTTAGTTTAGCTAACTTAATTGATAAGATTAGTTTAAAAGATTGTCTATAAATATATGTAATGACCCTTCAGGTTATTTTTTTTTACATTTTCACGTATTTTCACCATTTAGAGCTTATCTTAGCTATCCTAAGTCATTTATGACTTGCTGGAGCTGACAGTTCAGTTGCTGAGTAGTTCATTTGATTTTTTGAGTCAATTTTCTGTTTTGAACTTTTCGATGATAAGAATTAGCTACCAGACATAAACTTCAACTTAAAGATCCTGTATGTCAATTATGACAATTCCATCAGCTTCGGAATGTTGATTTTAGGCTAGGAGAACGTTTCGTTCAGGTTCGAAGGCATCCGAACTCATGTTGGACTATTGACCAAAAATTGATAAAAATGACCCTTGGGTCTGGGCTCACTTTTCATTGAATAGACCTCGTATGAAGATTTTGAGTGCATCACTAGGTCCAGAATGTCAAATTTGATAGGATAGCATAGTTCCTTTGAGTTCACAAAATTTCGAATGAATCCCGAGGGATTGGTGAAAACTTGAAAAAAATTCAAGTTTTAGTTGGTGTATCCGCTAAAGTGACCCTTTGGGCTCTTTAGCGAAGGCCGCTTAGCGGACAACTGATCGCTTTAGTGGACATGGCTTGCCCCAACCAAGCCATTTTAGCATTGGTATGACTTCTAAAGCGGAAAGACTGTCACTAAAGTGGATGTATGCCAAGACAAGCGGTTACCGCTTTAGCGGTACTTGGCCACTTTAGCGGTGACCGCTTAAGTAGTCAATTGGCCGCTTAAGCGGCACCTGGAGGCCATTAAATGCCTCATTAGCCCGATTTTCTCCTATTTCTCTCACAAGTCTCAAGATTTAAAAGCCTAGAAAGTGTAAAAAATTGGGAGAATCATAATTAGGAGATTTTGGGATGTTCGTGAGCTCGGATTACTCATTTTTTCATCAAAATCTTGGTAAATTTTTGTTAACTTCATGGTTAATTTCTCAATTTATTCTCAAATTCTTAAATTCTCGTTCAGTAGATTGAGGTATCATTTGAGCTCGGAATTTGCCCATTCTTGAGGATAAATGCTTCTTGAACATAGAGGGACGTGTTGATATTTTTGAAAATATAGTTTTGCAAATAGGCCCCACATAGAATTTTTATATGATTTTAGACCCGAAGCATAAAAATGTAATATGGTTATTTTTTTTTAATCATATTAATGAGTAGATTACCATTTTGATAGTGTGGCATCATATGAAAGCTTATCGAAAGAAAAAATAATTGATTTAGTGTACTTTATCGGGCGTTCTTCAACGTTCAAGTAGGCTAGGTTTACTTTTCTCATAGATTGAGCTAAATTATAGTATATTTATGATAATATGCTTGATATGGGTTGAAAATTAGGACTTGGGGTTAAATTTAGCGTGAATTTGAATTATTTAATCGATTAGAGGCCATAATTAGGGATAATTGCCTTGACTACCCTTTCTTTTGCTAGAATTACTATCTTAGGACTAAAATGTGGCTTATTTAATATCTAGTAGTAAAATTAGATACCTTAGACTAGTTAGGGATATAATTTGCGTTAGAATGAATTTTGGGGACTAGAAGTGGGCCCTCTGGTCCACCTTAGGCCAAAACTACTACTAGCTCCTTTTAGGCTTTATGGATGTGCTGCATCAACTAAATTTATATTGTAGAGCTTAAGGAGGCTTAGATACATGATGCCTTATGCTAGATTGATAATCGGAAGATGATATTAGTTTTGATTCGATTCCGAGGATTTATGATATTAAGACCGGTTCAATTCCGGCATTATCCATGATATGATTTTTCAAGTCCGGCAAATGATGATAAGAGTTTTGGTTCAAGTCTGGCAATGAGGTGTTGATTACGACGGTTATGGAATCGGATCGAGTCTGTTGTTTCACTTTATGAAAGATACCACGATTATGATTTCAAGATATAGTTAACTTATATAATTCTAATTATTATTTCTCCTTGATTGCATCTTTAGGCTTACGGAGACCCACATTGGGTTATTTAATTTATTGCGCTTTCTAGCTTATGGGGGCCAGTATGTAGAGATAGTTATATTTGGAGCGTTATTTCAGGTTTACCCTCTTACCCTGGTTTAACTTATTTATCTCACATTTTATTATATTTATAATATGATTTAGCTCAATTGATCGATGAATCCTACTAAGTACCCATGGCCATTGGTACTCATACTACACTTTTGTACCTTTTTAGTGCAAATTCAAGTTCTAGTTGCCATCATTGATGTCGAACTTTGTGCTGGTCAGAGTCTAGAGACAGAGTGAGCTCTCGGAGCTAGAGTTGACCTTTTCTCACTTTCTATTTTTTCTAGTCTTTCCATTCTTGAGACTATTGTGTACTGACTTGATAGTACTTGTATTCTTTTGGGTTAGAGGATTTTGTACAGACACTACTAGGTCATGAGATGTTGTCATTTCTCTTATTTATCTTCCATTTTATTATTATTCTATGATTTATTTCTTGTAAGCCTTTTACTTGCATATTTCTGACATTTATGTGATTTTTCACCAAATTAGCCCATTGCTTTATAGCTTCAGACTTCGCTTTGGCTTACCTTTTGGCAGCTAAAGTAAGTGTCATCATGACTTAAAAATTTGATCATGATAAATTGGTATCAGAGCGCTAGGGTCAACAGTATTATTGGTACAAGAGAAAATGTCTAACAGTGTCCCGCGGATCGGAATGATGACGTTTGTTTCTTATATTTGGAAGGATATAGGACATTCTTAGAAGATATTCACTTCTTTCACTCACTTCATACTAAGAGTTTGAGTTGGTTTCTAAGGATTTATTTTGTGTTACTCTTTTACAGGTGGATAGGACGCGTGTTATCGCTATACGAGATGAGGACCCTGAGTTCATGACTATGGATCCTATCAAAGTTCATAGATGATCCATAGGTTAAGAACAGCTGAGAGATGCATCCCCAGCCAGAGACCAGGATGGAGATTCTTAACCAGACCCTATCCCTGCTCTCGCTCCAGATATTCTCCACTCGAGCTAGTGGTGGGCCAGAGGCTAGCCCAGGCTCCACTAGGGTTTATTTCTTCGTCAGTTCTCAAAAATGCATTGGTTTATCTCTTGGGTTAATAAGGTGGTGCACCTTCTAATGGTGTACAGTTTGTGGACCAGGGTGGTATTGAGCGAGGGCGCAACCTATAATTATGGCTCCTAGAGTTGAGATTCCTATAGCACCAGCGGTTTCTCAGTTGGTAGTTGGTTAGCTTGCTATGTCTGTTGAGGAGCAGAAGATGTTGGGTAGATTCTTGAGATTGACTTCACGTATATTTTATGGTGCACCGAGTGAGGATGCATACGAGTTCTTAGTTGTTTACAAGGATATGATCCATTATTTAGGCCTAGTTGAGACTCGCAGTATGGACTATACCACCTCCCTGTTAGATTGGCTGCTCGACTTTGGTGGAGAGGTCATCTTGATTCCATGCTAGCTGGATCTCCCCCATTGACTTAGGCTTAATCAGTAAGGTTTTCTTTGAGAAGTATATGCCCCGTAGCATTAAGGATCGTCTGAGAGATCAGTTCTCGAGATTAGAGCAGATCTCTATAACTGTTGTGTTGTATGAGGCTTGATTTCATGCGTTCGATAGCTATGTTATATCTATCTTGCCAATCGAATATGATTAGGTTTGGTGTTTTGTTCAGGGATTGAGACATATTCTCCACATGGCTATGCAAAGTTTGGTTGTTTCTAGTAGATTTTTTGCCGAGGATTCTAATCATGCTCAAATTATACAAGAGATGCATCACGAGACCCAAGGGTGCAGTGATAAGAGGCCACGATATCATGGCAATTTCAGTAGGAACCAAAGTGTCTCATAATTCAGAGGTAGTGGTTCCCAGGGTAGGTACCCTCCATGTCATCCTTATCAGCATCAGGGTTAACACGTGGAATATAATAACCCGGTTGAAGCGTAATGATTATACGTTTGTAATGCATTGTATGTCCCATAGTAGGCCTGTTCATGCCGCACTTCAGATTACCCATGGAGGTCAGTCTAGCTACAGTGATCATTCTAGCCAGAGTAATAGTCAGTCTCTGAGAGGTTCATCTTCTTGGTATTCTAGTTGAGTTAGTAATTTTGGATCAAACAGATATTCTGGGTTTACTTGTCATGACCCAAAAACTAAGGTTTATGATCGCACTTCTCGTGATAAGCCTTAACAAGTAAGCCTATCACACAAACTGATACATAAAAGTAAAATAATATCTGTAAACCAGACTAAGGCTTCTAGAACAAAGCCGAACCAAATAATATAATAAAAGCAGAAGAACATAACCAAAGATATCATACCATAATCCCGGAACCTGGTGCTAGTGTAAGAACATCACTAGTATAACTCGAGATCAAAATACATAAGATATCCAAAATAGGAACAACTCTATCTCTAAATGCAAAATTTAGAAAGGTAGTAGTCGACTTCGGAAGCAAGAATCCAACTGCTATCTTGAGTAGATCCAAAGTATCATCGAGAGAAAACCACCACAAAACATACTCAAACTAGGATCTGCATCGAAAGGGCGCAATAGTGGTGAGTACGGTCCACTTGTACTCAATAGGTATCATAGGCCAACTACGAAAAATGGAAAATAAAGCATACAAAATACACACTAAGGGCATGTCACCTACAACTAGAAAATGTCCCAAATGGTATCCCACGTCTCCACTAATAGTTTTATAATATTCACATACACTATAACAATATGAAAGAGAAGTACATGTATATAAGTATCACACATACGAATACAAAGGAAGAAATAAACATAGACCGATATCATATCAAGGAAAATAATACATTACTAAAATGTACAAATGCAATGGAGATGATGATGATGATAATGCTAATATGATGATGATGCTCGAGGTTATGCACAAAATCCGTACACAGATCTAAAGCTTCCTATGTAGGATGCATGGGGAGGGTTTACCAAACCGTATACAACCAATATCTAATATGAATATTCATAACTCCTCTCCAGCACATCCTTCGGTATAGAATTTTACAAATGTCACATTTTCTGTTAGAAAAAACCAATGTTTCCAGTATTTTCATAGTGGTACCAATGTTTCATGAATGTATATGCTATGAGAATGTAATTCTCACAACCAACCAGAATGAGTATTTTCATATCTAACCAATATACCAACCAAGTGAGCCAATAATTCACTCAATATTTCCAACCATCTATGAATTCCAATATACACCATATGCCAAGAGAGTCGAGTACAACTAAATTACACCATTGGTACCATATTAGGCTTTTTCATTATTAGGATACGATTAATTTCACGTATACAAGGCCAACAATATCATATAAGACCCCACATGGTCACACAAAATAAATAATGTTCCAAATTCCACCAAATAACATCAATATATAGGCCCTCACACGGGCACGTCATAATAATTATATCCGTTTTTATGATTAGTTGTCACACCCTTAACATGCTTTTGTATCAACATTAACTACCTACCCCATTTTGAACAAAGGCAAGTCATAACCTACCTCAAATGTCGTAAACCAATCTAAAAGCCTTCAATTCAAAGCCTTACTCCTCATGAACAGACTCGAAATCAATTAAATCATACAAATATAGAACCTATGCGTCAAAAGAAATTCAATGATACCCATATTGCCTATTTCTGCGTTGGGGTCAAAACCGACCTCCAAAATGGATTTTCAAAAAAGAAGGGTAAAATCATAATTTTAATTTTGAAACATATTTTTCATAATTATAGAAGTCTACAGCTGAAAACCTAAGTAAAAATAAGTTAAAAATGAAGTCCCAATGGAAGAAAAACCATGTTTAAACTTTACTGATAAAAATCCTCGAAATTCATTTTAAAATCAAGAATAGAAGTTATTTTGAAGATGAAATTGAAAGAAAAGTGATACTTAAAAGATTAGAAGCTCCTCCAAGTGAAAACGGTTGAAGTCAAGATTTAAATCGGAGAATTATAATTTTTTAGGCCTTATTGGACAAAATCTCCAATTTTTACGTTTTAAATTTGCATTTAAACAAGACTTACATGCTGAAATTTGTATAAAATAGTTGAAATAGGTGTTATGGAGCTTGCCCAAGTTTAAAAGGGGAAATTGCTCAAAATCAAGAAACTCTAAGCTCTAAGTCATAAAAATTGTGAAAAATGGCGAAACATGGGTATATAAAGGACCCAAGAATCATATTAGTGATCACTGGATCGTGTATGCGGTACCTGGCCTGAGGGAAGGTATCGCATTTGCGAATCGGTCATCGCATATGTGAGTCCCACAATTGCGACTAAGATATCGAATATGCGATACTTGTGTCTGGTCTGCTGAGTCGCATAAGAGACTAACTCATCATGTTTGTGGGTGCACCAGCACCAGTTGGAGACTTGTAGAATTCTGTCTCTGCGGACCCCTCGGAATTCATTCAAAATCCTATGAATGCAAATGAACTATGTTATTCTATCAAATTCGATGCTCCAAACTTAATAGTGATATCAGATTTTAAAAAAAAAATAACTTTATCATAAAGTTGACCTCAAAATCCAATTTCACTTTTCAAACCGAGAGTCAAATTAAGATATAAACATAAAACCACACCAACCATGTTACCAACCTAGAATTAATATTTCGGATCTGTTGGCGCAATCCGTTTTGCCATCCGAAGTGCAGATCAATAAATGTTGGCCAAAGTCAATAATAAGGCTTTTCAAGAACCAAAAATCATAAACATAAATCACACCAAAATGCACTGGTAATCATGCCAAGCATCCCCACACCCTAAAAATACCACAATACAACTGCAGGGAGGGGTAAAATGGTTAAATGGAACAAAAATGAATATTTAATATAAATCATCAAAAATCGAGTCGCTACATCATCCACTACTAAAAATCTAGTTCATCTTCAAACTAAAGGCAAAGAAAAATACCTGAATCAACAAAAAGATAGGGATAAGAACTATACATATCAGACTCGACCTCCCAAGTAGCCTCATTTACAGGTTGATGCCTCCACTGGATCTAAACTACTGAAATATCTCTAGAACGCAACTGTCTAACATTCCTAGCCAAGATAGAGCAGGATCCTCAACAATAGACAACCTCTCATCCAACTGATCCGAATCCTAAGGACCGACATGTGAATCATCCAAAATGTAATGGCGAAGCATGGAAACATGAAAAACTGAACGAACAGCTGATAAATTTGGAGACAAATCTAACTTATAAGCCATATCACCAACAGTATGAATAATCTCAAATGGCCAAATATACCTAGGCCTAAGCTTGTCCCTCTTCCCAAACCCCATCACACCCTTTATGGAAAAACTCAAAGTAAAACACGATTACCCATACCAAAAGTCAAGGCACAAAGGCTATGATCTGCATAGCACATCTACCTACTCTGAGCTGCTCAAATTCTATCCTGGATGATTCAAAATCTATCCTGGATAATTCAAACTCTACCATAAAAGGCATCAAAAGAAGCCATATCAATACTGGAATAGTAGCCATTATTATATGCATACTCTGCCAAAGCTAGATATTGCTCCTACTGGCCACCAAAGTCTATCACACAAGCCGGAGCGTATCCTCCATTACCTAAATAGTCCACTCTGACTGACCATCAGTCGTGGGTAAAATGTTGTTCTAAGATTAACCTAAGTACCCAACTCATAATAAAAGGTCCTTCAAATGTGAGATGTGAACACTAAACCTCGATATGAGATGATTGACATTAGCACACCATAAAGACATACAATCTCACGAATATAGATACGAGCCAACCTTTCGGCACTGAAAAATACCTGAACGGGAATGAAAAAGAAAGATTTGGTCAATTGATCCACGATGACCCAAACACTATCATAACCATGCAAAGTAAGAGAAAGTCTATAGTAGTTCATTACCTCATCCACTCAAGAGTGGGTAACTTCTGAAGCAATCCACCAGTCCTCCAATGCTCGACCTTCACCTGCTGGTAACATAGGCATTGAGCTATAAAATCTACTATATCCCTCCTTATACTACCCCAACATTAATATTTCCTCAAATTACGATACATTTTGGTCACTCCCGAATTGATAGAACACCTGGAATAATGAGCCTCTTCCAAAATCAATCAAATCCAATCAGCCTCTTTTAGAACACAAACCCAGCCTCCAATACTCAAACACCATTTGAATTGAGTAAGGATTCCTTAGCCTCACCACTCAACACCTTATCCGGAATCAATCTCAATCCAATATCATCAAACTGATGAGCTTAAATCTTCCCCATCATACCTATCTTCCACGAATGCCAAAACACACCCAGTTATAGAAATATCAAGCGTAACCATCCGGTTAGCCATAGACTGAACCTCTAAGGCCAAAGGCCTCTCCTAGATCAAAAGATGTGCCAAGCTACCCATGTTAGTCGATTTTTAGATCAAAATATCTATAACTATATTAGCCTTGATCGAATGATAGAGAATAGTCAAGTGATAATCCTTAAGTAATTTAAGCCAATGACACTTCCTTATATTAAGATCTTGCTAGGTAAGGAAATATTGAAGCCTATAATGATCCAAAAAAATCTCTTAACATACTTCAAACAAGTAGTGCCTCCACAACTTCAAAGCAAAAACAACTACGTACAACTCCAAAACATGGGTAGGGTAATTCTTCTTATGAGGCATCAACTAAAGAGAAACATACGTAATCACCTTACCCTCTTTCATTAACACAACACCTAACCTAACACATAAAGTATCACAAAAGATGGTAAAAACCACACCCTTCTTGGGAAAGGTCAAGATAGGAGTTGATGTCAACAAATCCTTAAGCTTTTGGAAGCTCGCCTCATAAGCATCGGACCACTGAAAAGACACCTTCTTTTGAATTAACTTGGTCAATGGAGCTACAATTTATGAGAAACCCTCAACAAAATATCGATAGTAAACTGCCAAGCCAATAAAACTCTAAATCTCAGTGGGCAAAGTAGTCCTATCCCAATCAGGGACCACTGCAATGTTGGCTGGATCAACCATAATACTTTTCTTAATTTCCATAGTGGTACCAATGTTTTATTAATGAATATCATATGAGAATGTAATTCTCACAACCAATCAGAATGAGTATTTTTATATCCAACCAATATACCAACCAAGTGAGCCAATAAGTTACTTAATATTTTCAACCATCCATGAATGCCAACATAAACCATATGCCAAGAGAGTAGAGTACAACTAAATTACACCATTGGTACCACATTAGGCTTTTTCATTATTAGGATACAATTAATTTCACGTATACAAGGCTAACAACATCATATAAGACCCCACATGATCACACATAACAAATAATATTCCAAATTCCACCAAATAACATCAATATATAGGCCTTCACACGGGCACGCCATAATAAATATATCTATTTTCATAATTAGTTGGCACACTCTTAACATGCTTTTGTATCAACACTAACTATCTACCCAGTCTGAACAAAGTCAAGCCATAACCTACTTTGAATATCGTAAACTAGTCCGAAAGCCTTCAATTAAAAGCCTTACTCCTTAAGAACAGACTCAGAATCAATTAAATCCTACAAATATAGAACCTATGCATTAAAAGAAAGTCAATGATATTCATATTGCCTACTCTTATGTCGGGATCAAAACAGACCCCCTAAATGGATTAAAAAGGGAATAAAATCATAATTTTATTTTTGAAACATATTTCTAATAATTATAGGAGTCTACAGCTGAAAACTTAAGCAAAAATAAGTTTAAACAAAGTCCCAATTGAAGAAAAACCATGCTTAAGCTTTATCGACAAAAATCCTCAAAATTTATTTTAAAATCACGAATTAAAGATGTTTTGAAGATGAAACCTAAAAAAAGTGATAATTATATAATTAAAAACTTGTGCAAGTGAAAATGGATTGAAATTGGGGTTTAAATTAGATAATTACAATTCTGTAGGCCTTACGAGCCAAAATTTCCAATTTTTACCTTTTTAATTCACACTTAAACGAGAATTACATGATGAAATTTGGAGAAAATAGTTGAAATAGTTGTTATGAAGCTTACTCAAGCTTAAAAGTGGAAGGAATTGTTCAAAATCATGAAATCCTAAGCTCCAAGTCTAAAAAATAATGAAAATGGGTATATAAATGACCCAACATCGCATAGGCGATCATCGGGTCGCATACATAGTACCTGTCCTGATGAAATTTGCCACCAATGCAAACCTGTTATAGCATACGCATATCCTGCAATCGCGACCAAGATATCGTGTATGTGATACTTGCATCTGATCAGTTGAGTCGCATTAGCAAATGACCTACGTGCACCAGTACTAGCTGGAGACTTGGAGAATTTCAAGTCTTTGTGGACCCCTCAAGATTCATCTGGAATCCATAAATGCAGTTGAACTATGCTACCCTAAAATTCGATGCTTCGAACTTAATAGAGATATTAGATTTTGAAAAAATGATGTTTTCTCTAAGTTGACCCTTTAAACCCAATTTCATATTCATCTGGAATCCCATGAACGTAGTCGAACTATGCTACCCTAAAATTCGATGCTTCGGACTTAATAGCGATATTAGATTTTGAAAAAAAGATGTTTTCTCTAAGTTGACCCTTTAAACCCAATTTCATAATTTTTCAAACCGAGGGTCAAAATGAGATATCAGTTTGAAATGAGATATCAAATCTATAAAATTACACCAATTATGTTACTAATCTAAAATCAACATTTTAGAGCTATTGGCGTAATATTCTTTGCCATCTAATGCATAGATCAATGATTGTTGACCGACATCAACTATAAGGCTTTTCAAGCCACCAAAAGTCATAATTTCACATAAAGTAAACCAAAATACATTGAGAACCGTGCCAATTATCCCCACACCTCAAAAATACTATAATGTAACCACTAGGAGATAAAATGGTCAAATCATACAAAAATAAATATTTCACATAATTTATCAAAAATTAGGTCATTACATCAGTGTAGCACTTGAGGCGTGTTATGATTGTGGTACCTTTAGTCATTTCTCTAGAGAATATCCCAAGCGTGGGGTAGTTGTTCCCGCAGTGCAGAGTGTTTCACTAATTAAGGCGGTACTGCTATAACTAGAGGTATTATGCATGGTGATTGGGGTGGTCCCTAGGATTCTCATGGAGGTCCTCAGGCAGGTAAGACAAGAAATCGGTGTGATTTTAGTGTGCCAACAGCCGGCTTTTGCCTTATTTGATACAATATCCACTTATTCTTCTATATGTGCTTATATATATTGCACCACGGTTAGAGTTATCTTGGGATTCTTTATGTATTTCTTCATTTGTATCTACTCTCGTGGATGATTTTTTAGTAGTGGATTGGGTTTATAAATCATATGTTGTAACTGTTTGAGAGTTTGATACCCAGGCTGATCTTATCATGCTAGATATAGTGGATTTTGATGTAATTCTGAGCATGGTCTGGTTATCCCCTATATATGGTCTTGAATTATATTTTCAAGACTGTTACATAGTTATACCTAGCAAACCCTCATTTGTGTGGTAAGGTCTATTAGCCATAGGCCAATAAAGATTATTTCTTATGTTCGGTCTAGGAGATTATTTCTTATGTTAGGTTTAAGAGACTTATATCAAGGGGTTGCGAGTCTTATCTCGCTTATGTTTATGATGTTTGTATGGAGAGTCCCTCCCTTGAATCTGTTTCTATAGTTTATGAGTTTTCTAATATTTTCCTTATCAATCTACCTGGTTTTCCTCCTGAGTGTGATATTGAGTTTATTATTGATCTTGAGCGGAGGACCAGACCTATTTCTATGTCACCTTACAGTATGGCTCCTACCGAGCTTAAGAAGCTGACTTTTCAGCTTTAAGATTCTCTGGGTAAGGGTTTCATTATACCTTGTGTGTCTCTTTGGGATGCAACTATCTTGTTCATAAAGAATAAGGATAGTTTCTTTCCTATATTGATTAAAGGCAACTTAATAAGATGACAATGAATAACCTGTATCCTATGCCTTATATTGATGAGTTACTTGACTAGCTTCTAGGAGAACCAGTGTTCTCTAAGATTGACTTTAGGTTCAGTTATCATCAGTTGATGATTCGAGCTGAGGACATCCCAAAGATGACCTTTAGGACTCATTATGGTTATTATGAGTTCTTGGCGATGTCTTTTGGGTGGACCGATGCCCCAGCTATGTTTATGAATTTGATGAATTATGTGTACAGGCCTTATTTTGATTCCTTCATAATTTTTTTCATCAATAACATTCTTGTCTATTGAGGAGTAGAGAGGAGCATATGCAATATTTGAGGATTATGATTCAGACTTTGAGAGACCCTAGGCTTTTTCAAATTCTCAAAGCGTGATTCTGGCTTGAGTCGATGACATTCCTAGGACATGTGGTGTCTAAGGATGGTATTGTGGTGAGGGCGATGAAGATTAAGGCTATTTGTGATTACGCCAGGCCTACATCACCGTTTGAGGTTCATAGCTTCATTGGTTTGGCCAGTTACTATAGGCGGTTTGTTGAGGGTTTGCTATTATTGCAGTGTTGATGACCAAATTAAACCGAAAGGAGGTTCCTTTTTAGTGGTCCAAGGAGTATGACTCAAGATTTTAAAAGCTTAAGGGATTTCTCACTTCAACTGGTATATTGCCTCTTCCTGTTGACGGTGGGGGATTCACCATAGATTATGATGCTTCCAGCATTGATTTGGATTGTGTGTTGATGCAGCATGGTCAAGTTACTGCTTATGCATCAAGGTAGTCTTGATGGCACCTACTTTATCCCACTAGTAGATAAGCCAAACCATAGCATGGAGCCAGATGTAATGGGCTAACTTGGTGGGAAAATGGCCTAAATCCCAAAAACTCATAATTAGAGATTCAAATAGCAATAATACAATCATAAAGGTCTTATAGATAGACAGAAACCAACAAATATCCCAAGACTCAGTAATGTAGTTACAAGAGCTATTGCAAAAGAACTATGAGTATTGAATAGACAAATATAATTCATGACAAAAATGAAAGATTGAACATAGATAAATAGAAGGAAAAAGAATAAGTCCAACTCCAAGATCTCACCCAATCTCTGAGATGAACTCTGCACAATTGTCGAACAAATGGTGGCAACTTGTACTCGAATGTGTACCAAAAAGGTACCAAAGTGTAGTATGAGTACCAAAACCATGGATACTCAGTAGGTATCATCGGTTGCCTTCTAAATCATGATATAGATAACAAAAGATACAAGATAGCATAAGTTAAGTCAAGGTAAAAGGGGCAAACCTAAAAGTAACATCCAACATCAATGTACATACATAAATAAATAAAATTGGAATGTCAACAAAACCATCGTACATTTATAACTACTAAATTGGCCCTAACAAGCCAATAAGTGTGGGAAAGTAAATGAACCCACGCAAGCCCCCATAAGCCTGGAGACTACAATCAAGGCAAGTAAACCACTGAATAATTGTAATTTATCATTTATCATTTATCATGCCATAACCAAGAATCTATCCATTCCATATCACATCACAAGGAACTATCAATGTCAGACTCGAACCAGAACTCATATTATAAATATCATCAACAATTGCTGAACTATTAAATCGGATCTCATATTATCAATACCACAAACAATTGTCGGACTTGAACTAAAACTCATATTTACAAGCCGTATCAATGAATCATACTAGTGAGTCATTTCAATAAACTAAACTCAATAAATCATACCAATAAATCATTTTTACAAACCATCCCTTCACTCATATCTATACATCGGACCAAGAATTTTAGCCACAAGTCTCAACTATAATTACATCTATAAGCCATTTTACTGGCCATATTCAGAATCCATATCAATACTAATATCATAATCCATTTCATTAAGCATATCTAAAATTTATATTAATAACCATATCTATATGCCACCCATCTTATCTATAGGCCGTTAATCATATCTACGAGCAACATCCTATCGATGAGTCGTATCATATTTATAAGCCATATAATATCTCAGAGCCATATCATATATATTTATATACATATACATACAAACATACATATATATACCATATCTATAAACCGTCTTATATTTATATATAAGCCACACTATGTAAATAACCCATAACATATCCATAAGCCATATTATATCTATATATAAGTCATACTATACATATAAGCAAAATATATCTATATATAAGCCAAATTACACATATAATCCATATTATTTCTATATATAAGCCATACTGCACATATAATCCATAACATATCCATAAGCCATTCACCACCCATCACACCGAGGTCTATAGCATTAAGTATATCAATAGGACAAGCCATTAATCATATCCAAAAGTCATATCAATAATGGCACTTGTAAACTATATCCATACCATGCATATGATCAATATCATTAGCGATACTCAAAATTAGCATCAATCCTCCAATATCCAACTAACATACACAATCATTATATTCAACCTCCTCAAGTGTCATATTTACCATAAATAAGAGTATACTAAATATAGATGAGTCTACAAGGTTATCACAAGTCTTGGTCTAAGGTGGGTCGGAGGGGCCTACTTCAAATCCTCAAGATCCATTTAGGCAACTTGCACCCTGAACTAGGAAAAGGTATCTAAATTTATACCTAGATGTCGAGTAAGCCATAATTAGTCCTAAAATAGTGATCCTTTCCACACATGAGCAACTAAGGTAATTCTACCCAAAACGATAGCAACTAAAGAAATTTCCCTAATGTAAGCAACTAAGGACAGTTTTGCTCTAACATGAATGACTAGAAAAATTCACCTACCTTAAGTAACTAATACATCTTCATTCTAAATATATACCATGAAACCCAACTCACCTAAACCTTGACTTAAATCTTCCAACTACTCCAAGTCTAAGGTTTCAAGGTAGAGTAATGGTCTAATTAAACTAAATATCCTCATTCATGCTTCCAATGCCTAAATCCCACCCCATATCTAGCATAATATAATAATCATACTATGAGAGTGCCTAATATATGAAGAAGGTATGCCTAGCCTCCCTAGACACTGAAGAAAGCCAGAAGAATCCACTAAATCACTGATCTTCCTTTTTGAGAAGCTTCTGTCAGGTGCTATGCTTCAAAATCACAATATACTCATCAAAATGAGAAAAATAATACCCATATTGCACCTATTATGCTTCCGGTCCAAAATTATGTAAAAATCCTATATGGTTCCATCTACAGAATTATAGTTTTGCAATCAACTCAACGTCCCTTTATGCTCAAGAAACATTTACCCTAAAAATGGGAGAATTTCAAGCTATATTTGTGCTAAAATAAAGTAACCAAGATTTTGAGTTTTTTAAATGAGAATGGAGAAATCAACCATGAAAATAATGAAATCTTACCATGAATATGAAGAAGAATTACATAATTTATCCTTACTGGGTTGCAAAATCACCCACCAATGTTATCCCAAACTCTCCTACTTTTTAGTGTTTAAATATCTTTGATGTGGATGAGAAATGGTTAAAAGGGGGCTAAATAGGGTATTTATACCCTTCTCAGGTACACGTGTATCACTTATGCAATGTGATGATCGTGTATGTGATACCTAGACAAAGGTGCAAATATTTGTTACGCAACATCACCATCGCATACGAGATACTTGCCATGCTGAAAGGGTGTTGCTTATGCAACTAAAATGTTACTTACATCACATTTATTGGTGCCTAGTAGATTTATTAAGAAATCACGGGCATCACAGACGCGATATACTAGCACCAGCTAAGACTTAGAGTTCCAAGTCTCCGGTAATCTATTAGGATTCATTCGGATTCCTGTATTCATAAACAAATTATGATACCCTATCAAATTCAATGTTCCAAACTCAATGGCTCAGTCAAAATTTCCATCTGAAGTCGTTTTAATGAAAAGTGGGTCACACACTCATTTGTCATTTTTCTTAACATCTAAACAAATTGCCTAAAATGAGCCTAGGTTCCTCGGGACCCAGACCAAGGGTCCCCCTAGGCTAAGATCAACATTTCAGAGCTGTTGGAGCAGTCAAAATTGGAAAAAAATATCTTTGACTGAATTTTTCATCAAGTAGCCAATTTGAACCAACAAAGACTTTGACATCGGGAATTGGATCTAAAAAACAAACAAACCACCTGGTAACCGAACTGACTATCCCAATAAGTCATAAATGACTTGGGATAGCTATATGAAAGCTCTAAAGAAAAAAAATAAATAGAAATATAGAAAATAATCTGAAGGGTCATTATAATATCCACTACTAACAATACTTTTGTCAGTGAAAGTAATGAATTTGGATGTACCTGAATCCTTAAATTGGTGAGGATACTATATCCTCATCTTACTCTAAATCTCCCAAGTCACCACCTCTATTAGGTGGTGCCTCTGTTGAACCTTAACTGCAGAAATCTCTTTAGTGCGCAACCGCCTTGCATCACTAGCCAAAATGAGTACAGGCTCCTCCACGAAAGTCTACCGCTCATCTAACTAGACTGAGTCCCTTCGATATGGATCAAGAATTTATCGCTGCAACATATAAACATGGAAAATTAGATGGATAGCAGCAAAATTAGACGGCTTCCATTAATCTCCAAAATCCATGACACAGTCTCAGAGCATATCTTTAAAAACTTGAATGGTCCGCTACTACTGGCCATCTGTCTCATGATGGAAGATTGTACTAAGATCCACCTAAGTACCCAACTTCTCCTAAAAAGGTCTCCAAAATCTAGAAGTTAACACTAAACCCTGATCTAAAATGATAGATATAGGTACACCTTGCAAATGAACTATCCTAGGCACACTAATATGGGATAACTACTCAATACTGAAGAATGTCTAATTAGGAATAAAATTTATTGATTTGGTCAATTGATCCATAATGACCCAAATGCCATTAGAACCATGAGAAATTGTCATGATCCAAACCAGGGCCTGGCCGTAACGAGCATCATAAGTCCACCAAGGATCGAAGACCGCCCTCTAAGCCTACTCTAATATAACTGAGAAATCCTAGTAGTAGATGAATACCAATATAAAGAAAGTCATGAAAGATAAACTCTAAGGTCTATTTAAAATCAATATTCAAAGTTATCCACAATACCAATATAAAGAAAGTCTTGAAAGATAAACTCAAAGGTCTATTTAAAATCAATATCCAAAATTATCCATAATACCAAAACCAATACCAAAAGACAACCACCATACCTGTTTATACAGTATCCAAAAAGGCCTCTAACAAAATAGAATACTAATAAAATGTCAGGACATGCCCCCGACTATAGCCAAAAACAAGTCTAAACAAATTAGAAATATAAGAGACCAAAGCATGAAATGTATACTTCCAATGTATGAAAGCTCACCACTTCAATGTCAACACACAAACTGCTCCTAAATCCTAGTCACTATGCAAGAGGAGTAGAAGTATGGCAAAATCTTACATCATGTAGGATACATCATCTGAAGACGGTTGGAAGTTAGAGAGCTAGCATGTAACTCTGGGATAAGGGAAAAAATAATGCCATGGATGATAATTCAAAACCAGTCAAATCTTATGCATACCATCAAATGCAAATACGTATGTATATAACATATATTGGGATAGGGAACAAGGCTTAGCATAAATATTTAAAATCTTAACTTGGACGGTGTAGCTTGACCATTATAAAATCCATCCACAGGCTGTGTAGGTCCAGTTATAACCCCGTGGTTGGTCCCCAGTGCATGTTAACCACACCTACTAGAGATATAATAAAAGGTCGGGGATTCTCACGTATCAGAGTGTGACTGAATGTAATACCCCATACTAATCTTAGCTTGATTCAGCTCTTAGTTGCATGTTTAAGGGGATTAAGGTTTGAAATTTTTACTAAGTGTTGGGGACTTAATCATCTTCAAGACCCCTAAACTTTTAAGGATTTTTATTTTGACTTTCCTGACCCCAAGACATTAGTTTTTAAGTAAATTCATATTCAAGGATGTAAGGAGCATATCTCGGGGAATTTTGGATTTTTCGTATGAGAATTGGGTCATGTTTGGATCATGAATCTAGCAAGTCTCCACAATAGCACTGTGTCGTGGTTCTATTCCTATTGGCACATATACCTCATCGCGGTGAGGGTGTTGTATCCAGTTCTTGATTTATAATTTGAATGCACGTTTCCTAATCTTTATCCTAGCATGTGAAGTGATTAGAAGGGGAAAACTTTTCATAGAAATAACCTCAAAAAAGGTTGAGCTAAGAGCCTTTGATTCGTCCAAAGTTTGATGTTCGATCCTACAAGGATCAACTTTGAACGTGTATAACTGTTGACATATATGAAATTTTTTAGATCAAGACCCACCAAATTGTAGATAATTGAATTATCTTTCCAATAATACCAATTTTGCCTTAATCTGATACCCAAGAAAAAAGTTATAATCATTTTTTTCAGAACCAGTAAACCACAATGTTAAGACCGCGTCGCAGTGACATAGTTGCATCCAAAATTTTTGGTTTAAATGATTGAGGGATAATTGAGTCTTTTTCCACCTCAACCCAATCATTCATAACATAATTTAGGGCATATTTTAGGTCATTATTAGCCATTCCTCTCTAAATCTCTCTCAAGAAAAACCCTTTCATTTCTCCAAGAATAAATCCTATTTTTTTCCCTAGAAAATCAAGAATTCAAGTTTCCCAAGTTCAAGATCCTTTAAGAAAGCATCAAGAATTGTGTTTTCCTCTCAATATTAAGAGTTTAAGGTATGTGGGAGTTCATTCATGGGTCCCCTTTCACCCATGGAGCCCAAAAATCCCTTTCTTTAAATTAAAGAATGAATTTTCTATCATTATGATATTTTATAAATTCAAAAAAGATTCAATTTTATGTTTTCATGGTGATTTAAATTCAATTCATCCCCTATATGATCCCATGCATGATTTGATTTCCTCATGCTATGAATTTCAGTTTCCCATGTCCTATTTCAAGTGAATTCTATGTTAAATCCCCAATTTATGATTTTAGTCATGTAATCATGCTATTTCCATATGTTTAAAGCATTTCCATGTTCAAGTTAATAATTCTCACATGTTTGGTGGAATGATCATGTTTTGGTTTTTTGAACCATGATTTCCATACTACAGTTTTAAGTGTCATATCGTGCTTTATAGTCATTTAGTATTGGTGGGTTATGAACACCCGATACCTATGTGATTTACATAAATTTAGCTTTTCAAGTATTTAGATTGTTAGTCCATGAACTTTACCATTATATTCAGATATTCATATTCATGATAAGCATTATTAGTCTATATGCTAATAATTACCCCAGAATTTGTATGCACTGTTATTTTTAGAATACCCAGATCTGAGCTTATTAGTTATCAATTATCAGTACATACATCAATTAGTGTTTCAGTGTCTTTCTGTTATGATTAGGATTTAGCACCGAGCGGACCTAGGGATGGGGGTATTCCTGCCAGTTTATGGTTTGACCCTTAGTAGCAATCCTTGAGTTACAGAACTACGTAGCCAGCGTAGGGTTGAGATATCTTCCTGTCAGTTTAGGATTGACATATATCTCATGAGAGCGCCTTCCAATATAAGGTGACTCCTTAGTCCTTTGGGACATTAATTAGTAATCACTACAGTTTAGGTTCTATTTCGATGGCAAGGATAGAATAGCCCTACTCAACATGGGTCAGACATTGGACTCCATGATAGATCACATGGTTTATGCGGGTTAGATGATAGTTCCCATAGTCTTAATATTGTATTCACTGTATTCTCATTTAGGTTTGCTTGACTAAGTGTACAGACTTTCAGATATTCAATTATAGGGATTTTAGTTTTTCAGATTACAACTTGTCTCAATGACATAACAGATAGACACTTAGTCATGAATTCTCAAATATTATAGTTTTCATGCATTCATGCTCAGTCATCTCGTGTTGTTCAGTTAGTCCTATCCCATATGCACAGTACCCTACAGTTTTAGTCTAGTTATTCAGACTAAGTATAGTTCAATATTACATTATCAGTATTCAGTCATCAACTATTTAAGGTTCAGATATCAATAGTCTATATTCATATATCAGCTACTTAGTGTATAGGCACTAGTTATCCCTTTTCTTAGATTTCAATCATTCCGTTACCCAGGCATTAGTTATTTAGTTAATCAAATTAGCTTAAATGCATGTATGTTTGGTTTCGTATGTTTATGTATTCATGTTTAACTGTATCCCAGCTTTAGTTCTACTTATATTATAAAAGTAAAATTTTAAGAAACTAAGTATAGTGATTCACCAACTTATCAGATTATATTGGTACTCATGTTTTAAGATATTTCAGCTTTCAATCTATTTCAGTCTCTTGGTGAGTCTACTTACACTTAGAATGCATGCTTTAAGATTTCATATATAATCAAGTTTACTTATTGAATTCACCCCTACTTACTCAGTATATTCCAGAAGTACTGATCTATATATACGTCTGTATGGCAACATTGTTTCAGAATATATGTACCAGTTGTAGTCCACACATCATTATTAGATAGTTTCAGTTTCTAGCTAGTAGGTAAGGAGTTCTCCTATTTTGGAGACTTCGGTCAGATGTTCTTCATGTACTTTACTTTATTATTCATATGTATTGATTAGTGGTAGTTAGAGGCATGTCCCATCTATCTATAGTCAGTATAGTATAGGCTTCATAGATGCCAGTCAGAGTCAGTCATGTAATCTCATTACTCTCTTCAGTTTTATTAGATTGTAAATTGTATAAGTATTATAATTCTTCCCATATTTTGTCATGATTTTACTTTTGCACAGCAGAACCAGTTATTTAATATATTATAAATTAGTTGCTTAAAAGTATGCCTGTTTATGGGTTAGCTTGGGATCACTTGTGGTTCCAAGCACCATGTTATGACTTGGAGGTAGTCTCGGTTCATGACACTGACTTAGCAAGCCAATTTCCATTGAGGGTCTGCAATAGCCCTGCCCCGGAGACCCTAGTGTCCATGATGACCTCCGTAGCACAGTGAAGAGAAATTTTCATCTAGATTGTGCCCCATTATAAAAGAAAGACTTAAATACAAATTAGATCATCTTGGCATATGCATAGCAAAGGTAAAAACAATTGCGAGAGTTCTCTTAGGGTTCTTTGAATGTTCATATTTCAACAATTAACTTTGGTATGATTAATTACATTTTTTTGATGTTGATTTATGAGTGGCTAAAAACCCTTGTTCTGGGGTTGAGCTGAGGACATGATTATATTTTGATATTCTTAGAGTGGTTAATATTGATTCATCATATAGGTTATTCTTATTCTCTTGTTTCTACCATTTTAATGAATGGCCACCATTAGAATACATCTATAATCCCTTTGTAAACCCGAAAGAATCATCATAAAGAGGGATCGAAGAGCTTAAGGAGCAAGTTTGTATTCTTCTATCGACTAAAGAATGTGAAGTATCCACTAGGATAGGAATATTCCTAGAAGTCTTATTTGGTTCAATTGTAGGAAGATAACTTATAGATTTAAAATGGATTATTGCATCCCCACTCAACAATATAGTTGCAATGTCCTTTTAGGTAGAAGATTAGAGGTTCAGAAGACCATGATCATAATATAAACCCTGAAAATTAATAACTCGATAATCAACATGACCCTGATAAGGATAGATACTTATAGGATTGCTCAGAGTGCCTCAACCCTGGAATTTTCTCTCGTATTGTTTACAACCTAGATTAGGTTGTGATTGTCATTACTTTGTTATCAACTTAGTTGTTAAATTATTCATTAAATTGTTTAACCTATTTTGATACTCTAAAACACTTAAATATATTATTGTTGAAACTAAAATTAAGTAAATTACAAATCAAGTAGTCCTCGTGGGTACGATATTGTAATACCCCATATTTCTACCTAGCTTAAAAATCATCCCAAAAATATTAAAGACTTGTTTTAAAGATGAATACACTATTATACATGTGGTATTTTTAATATCTTCAATTTTTAACATATGGGAAATTTAATAAGATTTCCATCGATATCAAATTCGCCCAAATCCTACACCCGGGTGAAGAGTTAGAGCCATTTTAGTAAGACAGTATCCCACCTGAGCCATCAGTGCATCACGGAGCAGGTCAAAATGGCAATCGTCAAAATCCAGTGAGCCTCCGTGATTATGGCACATTGTTCCAGGGTTTAAATTTAGAATAATCCTTTTTCTAGTGTCTCAGCGCGATACCACTGCATCGCGGTGAACTTCCAGGTCCCATCCAGTATTGCAACATAATTTAACCATATCGCACCGTCATCCCAGTTCCCAATTGGAAATTTCCAGTGACACGGTGTGATAGCGCCACGTTACGCCAGCCCAGTTCTCAGCTGGCAATTTCCAGTGACACGGCGCGATAGCATCGCGTCATGCCAGCCTGCCAAATCGAGAAATTTTCTCATAAATAAAATATGCGTCCAAGGGTTAAAAGTGTCAATTTCTCAACCCTATATAAACCTAATAACACATGATTCAGCCATATTTTATCCAAAATATAGGGTTTCTCTCAAGAACAAGCTAGGGTTTTTAACTAAGGATTCATATTCAGGACTCAAATTTAAGAATCTCTCCGTCAATCTTCATAGAATCAAGAAATAAGGTATGCACAGTGTTCATTCATGGATTCCTTTCATCCATGAAGCCCATGAATCAAGTTTTAAATATTGTATTATGAATATTTTGTAGTGGGTTGATTATCTTAATGTGATTATGGTTTTATGGTTCCCAAGTTGGAATCTTTATGTGTTGTTCATGAACCTATGCTGGTATGTGGTCTGGAACATGTGAAATTGAGTTAAAATGTGGATTTTTGTTGTATTAATTTGATGTTCATGCCTATTCCCTAATTCATGCATCCTAGGTGTTTGATGAAATGCCTAAGAGAATAGAAATAATGCATTATAGCTTAATTGTGACCTAAGTGATAAATGCATGCTTTACCTTATGACCAAGAGTGACTTCCATGATATTGTATGCATTATGAATGGTTGAGGGAATGTCCATGATATTAGGTTGATGAAAGTATGACATGTTTATATGCAATTCCATTCATATACAAGACTATGATAACCATATGCTTCATGAAATGTCTTTAATTATTGTATTATGGATTGTTGATGTTAGTCATGTATTCAAGAATGTCATGCCTTGTCAGTTTCCTTTCATCGAGTCCTGGGGGTACTTGTACCCGAAAAATATAGTTGTGTGCCTAGAATCAGTGTCATGTTTCAAGATACTCTCAGTCAAGCCAGGTTCAATAGAATTCAATCAGTCTTATGACTCAGGTAAAACTTAGTAATCTTAGTAATCTCAGTCAGTTATCAGATCTCAGTAATATTTTATCAGTCAATGAAATTCAGCTAATTCAATTCAGTTTAGTAATCCATGTTCAGTGTCTATTAAAATGGGAGTAGGAATTCACACTAAGTGAACCCAGGGATAGGAACAAACATTGTCAGATGAGGGTGTGATTCTTAGAAGTCATCCTTGCGTTCCAGAACTATGTAGCTAGCATAGGCTGAGACATCAACACTGTTAGATGAGGGTTGATGAGGTGGATAAACACTATCAGATGAGGGTCCCATCGTTCTCTTTTAGGGGACACTATCAGATGAGGGTCACCCACAGCTTGTCCTTACTAGTGGCGCGGTATTGACACCCTTCTAATTGGGGTTACAGATTGGACCAACTCAGCTATAATGGTGGATTAGGGGCATATCGATTAGATAACTACTTCCCATAGTTTCAGTTACAAAATCAGGTCTATCAGATAAAATCATTCAGTCTCAGTAATAGAACTCAGATAGTTCTTCAAATTTCAGGACTGTCAGATACAGTCAACTCAGTACAGTTCGGAACTCATCTAGTTCCATCAGAACTTAGACTATCAAATACAGTCTCTTAGTATTAGTATACTAGTTATACGATACTCATGTTACTAGTATTCAGTTTTAGGACTGTCAGACACAATCAATCAAACCAGTTCTTCATAATCAGAACTGACAGAAATAGTCTTTCCTTTATTAATAATATAACATCAGTTCCTCAATACTCTATAGACTCAGTTATTTAGTATCCCGGTATTAGCACTCAGATATCAGTAAATCCATTTTATCAAAATTCACGAGTCAGTGTTATCACGAATTCAGTTACAGTCTCTTATTCATGCATGTATTCTCACGTTCATGTTATTCAGTCAGTTAGTATTGTTCATGCATATGAACCATTGCATTTAGCCTACCTCACTTGCATAATAGTACATTTAAAGTACTGACGCATTTGTGCTATGGTGTTTTATACCATAGGTTTAGAAGCACGAGCTCCCGAGCACCTTAGTAGATCAGACATTCAGCAGCCAGACTAGCAGTGAGTCCTCATCATTCGAGTATAGCATGATTATTCTATTACTTTATTATTTCACTAGTTCAGAGTTAGTTGGGGACATGTCCCATCAACTCTACAGTTTTAAGACATCTTAGAGGCGTTCATACTACAACATATTTCAGACAGTTTATCTCAGTTTTGCATATTGTCATACCCTATTACAAATATTGTATTATATTTTGTATTAGTTCAGTTTTGAACCTTATGGTCTTACAACTTATATTCCGCATATTTATAATGTATTATTCAGTGGTTAGTTACAGATATCAGTCATGGGTTAGTTTGTGGTCCTTTGGGGTCATGAGTACCGTGTAGCATTCTGAGTATCAGATTTGGAGCGTTACAGATATCCTATTATTCAAGTCACTATATTACTTGTACGATTATGTGCACTTGCGTGTGAGATAGACTGTAACAAGTTTTTGGCGCGGTTGCTAGGGACTCAAATAATTATTAATTTTCTTTTGATAATAAATTTAAGTGTTAACAACTTGATCTTTGCAGATGATTTTTGTAGGAAAAGTAATGTCTCGGACTGGCAAGAGCAAAAGAATTACTTAATCCTTATTCAGAACTAGAGCAGGTATTTGATCAAAGGCGAAGAGCGACAGCACTTCACTACCTAATTTAGCAAATTCAAATGGGAGATAGGTGAATCCTAATCTTGTTGCTCTAGTTGCCCCATCTCTCGCAGCTCCAGCTGCTCCTGCTAGAGAAGAAGCTAGACCTATTCGCGAAATGGAAATCCCACTTACAAATAATGCTACTAATAGCATCCACAATCCATATACGAGTGGTCGATTTGAATTGAAGCATAATATGGTGCAACTCTTGCACTCGAGTGGGAAGTTCATAGGTTTATTTCATGAGGACCCATAACAGTACAAAATTTTCTTGAGATCATTGAAACCTACATTCCAGCTAGGGTATCTACCGATTATGTCAAATTGACTCTCTTTCCCTTTTCTCTACTGGGGAAGCAAAAAGGTAGTTGCATATTGAACCACCAAACTCTATTACTTCCTAGGATGATCTGGCTCAAAAATTCCTTATTTGATTCGTTCTATCTAGGAAGACAACACGTTTGAGAAGTGACATTCTCACACTACTAAAAATGGCCAAAAAACAATGCAAAAAAATGACGGACTGTGTCGCTTTAAAAAACGACGAGAAAAGTTGACGTTGGCCGTCGCTTTTTTTGTTTAATTTTAATTTTAATTTATATTTTATTAAAAGAGATGGCCAACGTCTTAATATCCGTCGCTTTTTTTCACGATTTTTTGTGCCGAGTAATTAAAAAATAATTTATAATTTTTTAATAAAAGCGACGGACAACATCGTAATTTATTAAAAAATAATAAAAATTATTTTTTAAAAAGCGACGTAGTCCGTCAATTTTAGAATTTGATTTTTGTTTCTATTTACTTTTATTAAAAGCGACGGACAACGTCGCTATAATTTTTATTTTTTAAAATATTAATTCTAGAAAAATGATGCTGTCCATTGCAATTTATAATTATTTTTATTTTTTCTTTATTTTTTAAAAAAAGTAATGGACAGCGTTGCTTTTGTTAAAATTAAATAAAAAATAATTTTTTGAAAAGCGACGTTGTCCGTCGCTTTTTAAATTTGATTTTTATTTTTATTTATTTTTATTAAAAGCGACGGACAACGTCGCTATAATTTTTATTTTTTAAAATATTAATTTCAGATAAGCGACGTTGTCCATCTCAATTTGTAATTATTTTTAATTTTTCTAAAACTAAATTAAAATTAATTTTTTGAAAAGCGACGTTGTCGTCGATTTTTAAATTTTATTTTTATTTTTATTTATTTTTATTAAAAGTGATGGACAACGTCGCTATTATTTTTATTTTTTAAAATATTAATTCTAGAAAAGCGACGCTATCCGTCGCAATTTGTAAATATTTTTAATTTTTTTTGAATTTTTTTACAAAAAGCGATGGACAGCGTCACTCTTGTTAAAACTAAATAAAAATTAACTTTATGAAAATGACACTATCTGTTGATATTTGATATTTTTAATTTACTATTAAATAAATAATTTTTATGTTTTAAAAAAGTAAAAGTATTCAATTATATATTGAATACATTGATATCATACAGTCGATTGATAAAAAAAATAATATACTGTTGAAGTTATAATAGAATAATATAAGTTAAATTAAACGATAATTTATCATTGTATATATACAAAACATTGTATTACGAGGTAATTTACATGTGTATGTGATGTATCTAGTACATATTATGAAATTTACAGTCAATCAACTATATATATTGAATACATTGATATGATACGATTGATTGATCAAGTTAATAATATATTGTTGAAGTTATAATATAATAATGTAAGCTAAATTAAACGATAATTCATCAAAGTAGAAATAAAATACGCTGTATTACGAGGTAATATACTCGTGTATGTGATGTATATAGTACATATTACAAAGTTAATAATCAATCAAATATATATATGTGTGTGTGTGTGTGTATGTATGTATGTTTGTTTAACTATGTATCTCCCGTATAGTGATGTACATAGTAAGTTAAAAGCTAGCTATATCCAAATATTTTAAATAATACGTTAACATCATATGATTGAGTTAATAATACACTATTGAAGTTATAATAATGAAGCCAATTAACTGACAATTCATCATATTAATACGTTGTATTTCCTCAATTTTAATCTCAACCGTTCATCATTTTTTATCAATGGTCAATATTAAAATCAATTTTCACTATTTTTTTTCTTTAAATTAGGGGTGTGCATCAATCGGTTTGATTTGATTTTATATATTATCGGTTTGGTTTATCGGTTATCGATTTTTAAATAAGTTAAACCAATAATCAAATCAATAAGGTATTTTTTATTGGTTTTTTGTTTATCGACTTTTAGTCCTTAACGGTTCGATTTTCGATTTAACCAATAAGAAAACATGCATAAAATAGAAATAGTAGCAACTAATTAACAAGAAAAAAATGAAATCTTAATTGCAGCAAAAATCCTACATGATGTGTTTTATTTTACAAGAATCTTCAAGCTTGAATAGGTTTTTGAGAAGGTCTGCATAAACTGTACCCTCCACAGACCTAATTTGTGGGACTAAATCGGTTTAATTGTGTTGTTGACACCTAATTTTTACAAATTATTCTTAAATTAAAATACATACTGACGTGTCACATTTATGATCAAAAGGCGCAAATTATTTTTATTATATTTTAGTATCATTTTTTAATAATTTTCTAACTCAAATACAATATTTTACATGATTTTTATTAATATTTTAAATCATTTCTGACGTAATTATGCACACTCACATTTTTTGTAAATACATTATCCAGTTTTATGTTTTATTATTAGTATTATTATTGTTTGTTATTTTTATTACTATTATTTAAATAAACAGCCTAAATTAAATCACTTTGTCTGATCTATTTAATTTTGACCCAATTTTTACCACAATATAATGATTTTAGCCCAAGTTCTATTTAATTTATTGCAATTATAGCCAAAATTAATACAATTTTTAACACCCTAATTAAAATTCAATGGGTGGCCTTATTTTTAAATAATTTTGATCTCAATCGTTGATCAAAACTAATCCAACAGCTGAGATCGTTCAACTCTTTCTTTCCTCTTTAACTCAAAACACCAAACCCTAGTTTTCATTTTTGACAAAAAATAGCCGCACATCATCCCTCTCTCTCTACCTTCTCTCTCTACACTCTCATCCCCTCTCCATTAGCATCCATGGCTGCTGCCGGCCATCCTAGCACCGACGAGCCTCCTCTCTCCTACTCTCTCTCTACAAATCCTCTCTTCTCTACCTTCTCTCTAAAACAAAATCATTACTGACCTTCATTTTTGCTCTACCTCGTCGACCTCCATCGCCGCTATGCCTCCCTCCGTTCATCTCTAACAGCAGCCGCCCAATACCACCATCGGTGAAATAGCACCGCCATTGTCTCTCCTTCTCAAATAGCCATCGCCTCCGCTCTCTTCATCATCGGTGATCTCCTCTCCTACCACCAATTATTGCTCCAGCAGCTCTCCCGCAACTTAGTACTGCATTCAGTGAAGTGGGATCACATTATTTTGGATAAGGTAAGTCACGCATTCACAGATTCATGCATTAAGTAGTTGTTTTCTTCAATTGGTATTTTCTACCTTTGGTTTGAGTTTTTATTTGTAACTTTGGTTGTAAAAGATAGTTTTGATAGTTTTTTAATGATTTTTTTCAATTGTTTTCAATTTTATTGGCAATTTTTTACTGCAGTAGTGTCCCGATGTATTATTATTTTGTAATTTTTTCACCTTTTTAGCTTCATATTTGTGATTTTAGTTGTAAAGTGTTTCGATAGATTTGTTTTATGATTTGTAGATTCAGAAGGAATTCTTTGTATATGTATCATTTGTTGTTGTGACAAAGTGGAAAAAGGGATAATAGGAATAATGTGTAGACAAAAATGGTGTTAGGTTCAGGAATCTTGGCTAGGAGAATTGTAGTGGATGCTCGCCATCAGATACTCGATAGATGTGAAGAAATTTGTTTATCAGTTGGACTTGTTAGGTACAAAATGAAGTATCTTAGGTTTTTAAGAAAGGGGATGAATACTAAGCCTTCTCGTGGACCTATTCACTTTGGTGCTCCTTCCAAAATTCTTTGGAGGGCAATCCATGGTTTTGATTGGTGATTTAGTGAAATAGTATGTGTTGGTTTATTTTGTGAATTGAAAATTCAGTAATAATTATTTGTATATATTTTGTAATTTAAGGAATCATCAAGTATATATATATGTCTTGAGCCGAGGGTTTATCGGAAACAACCTCTCTACTTCTCCAGAGGTAGTGGTATGGACTGCATACATTTTATCCTCCCCAAACTCCACTATGTGGAAATACACTGGGTTTGTTGTTGTTGGTTTGAGAACATTCTTGGTTTCCCTTCACGTGGTGTTCATTTAATGTTTATGCAATTTTTAAAATAAACACCAGTTCTTTGAGTGGATCATGTTATTAGAGGTGCAAATATGAAGACCGGTATGGTGAACTATTAATGAGATGTGGTGAGTTTGAATAAACCTATGTTGTTAACTGCTGAATAATGTGCTATTAGCTATATAGTTAACTTTTAAATAATGTGAAGAATCTTATGGTGGTTATTTAGAATCCTATTCAGTTTACTGCTAAATAATGTATAGGCAATTAGGAGGTGAAGAAAACAAAACTTTTTGATTAGAAAACTGCACTATTCATTTTCTTTGGTGATATTCTCGTGAGTAGCTTATTTAAATATTATATAATTAATACTTCATTAAAATTGAACAAAAAATAATAATGTTACACTTTCAGTTATTACAATGGATAATGCATATTATGCACATTAGCAATACCAAAAGGTAGGCAACAAAAAGCACTACTTACTTCTTTTATGCAGTCAAATAACAATTCAAATACATGGAAAGAGCTTGAAAATGGTTTAGTGTAGTTCTTGAAAGATGAACTTATGTTTTGAAATTAGTAAAGTGTAATCACTTGAAAATGTGAATTCATGACTTGAAATTGGTTTAGTGTTGGTACTTGAAATGTGAATTCATGACTTGAAAATGATTAGGCTTAGTCACTTGAAATGTGTACTAGTGACTTGAAAATGGTTACATGTAGTTATTTGAAAATGGTTAATAGTGACTTAAAAATGTTAATTAGTTAATTGAAAATGGTTAAGTATAGTGACTTGAAATGTCAATTAGCTATTTGAAAATGGTTAGAGTGTAGTGACTTGAAATGTGAATAAGTTATTTGAAAATTATTAAGTATGTTGACTTGGAAGAAATGGTTTAGTGTAGTTACTTGAAATTGCAAACTTGTGACTTGAAAACAGTTACTAGTGACTTGAAAATGGTTAAGTGTAGCTACTTGAAATGTGAATTAGTTACTTGAAAGTGGTTAAGAATAGTGACTTAAAATGAATGATTAAGTGTAGTGACTTGAAAATGGTTAAGTATAGTTATTTTAAATGTGAAGTAGTTACTTGAAAATGGTTAAGTATAGTGACTTGAAATGTGAATTAGCTATTTGAAAATGGTTAAGTCTAGTGACTTGAAATGTGAATTAGTTATTTGAAAATGGTTAAGTGTAGTGACTTAAAATGTGAATTAGTTATTTGAAAATGGTTAAATGTAGTGACTTGAAATGTCTACTAGTTATTTAAAAATAGCTAAGTGTAGTGACTTGAAATGTGTAATAGTGACTTGAAAATGGTTAAGTGTAGTTACTTGAAAATGCTTAAGTATAGTGACTTGAAATGTTAATTAGCTATTTGAAAATGGTTTGAGTGTAGTGACTTGAAATGTGTACTAAAGAATAAGTTATTTGAAATTATTAATTGTAGTGACCTGAAAATGATTAAGTATAGTTACTTGAAATTGTGAACTTGTGACTTGTAAACGGTTCAGTGTAGTTACTTGAAATTGTGAACTTGATGCTTGAAAATGGTTAACTATAGTCACTTGAAATGTTTACTAATAACTTTAAAATAATAAATTATAGTCACTCGAAAATAATTAAGTATATTGACTTGAAATGTGATTTATTTAATTGAAAATAGTTAAGTTTAGTGATTTGAAATGTGTACCAGTGACTTGAAAATATTTTATGTTTGGTGACTTACAATGTGAATTAGTTATTTAAAAATGGTTAAGTATAGTGACTTAAACGTGTAATGGTTAAGTGTAGTTACTTGAAATGTCCACTAGTTATTTGAAAATGGTTGAGTATAGTGAAATAAAAAGTCGATTAGATATTTGAAAATGGTTTGAGTGTAGTATCTTGAAATGTGTACTAGTAACTTGAAAATAGTAAGTGTAGTCACATGAAATATGAACTAATGACTTGATTTTTATATGTTTTGATGTAAACGTGCATACAGATGGCATCCGGTGGTGATGGTGATTGGCTTCATCCTGATAAGAGTTTGAAGTCAATTGCTAAAAAGAAATCTTGGACACTTGTAGACTCCAATAAAAAAACTTTAGGATTGTTTAAGTGTTTTAGTGGATTTTGGATTAATTATTGAGTGTTTTGTATTTCAGATTTGATTGTTTAAGTATTGTTGATTTGAATTGCTTAAATATTTTGATAATGTAGTGCGTTGTATGATTATGTTAGAAATGTGTATTGTATGAGATGTATATATTGAATTGCTTTTTTATTTGGCAAGTGGAATGCAAAAAAAGAAGAATTTTGCATCTAAAAAAATGCAGAAAAGCGACGGACATGGTCCCTTTTGTCTGTCGCTTTTCTGAATTTTTTTAAAATAAATTTTAAAAAAAGCAACGGCCAACGTCACTTTTTTACTTCATTATGAAGAACAAAAAGCGACGACCAACGTCGCTTTTTGTCTTCATTATAAAAAAAGATTTTATTTTTCTCAAAATACGATCAACAATGTCATTTTTTTGAATTTTTTTAAATTTTTTCTTCAATAAAACGACGCTATGCATCTTTTTTTTTGTTCATCATGTGTTCTTCACATGAAGAACAAAAAATGACACACAGTGTCTCTTTTTTTAAAAGTAACTAAAAATATTTTTTTTCAAAAAGCAACATTGTCCATCGTAAAAAAAGTGACGCATGCCGTCGTTTTTAAAAAAACAACAGACCTTTTTGAGATGAAAAAATGATGCTTTTCTGTCGATTTTGGCCAAAAAAGCGACGATGGGCGTCGCTTTTGGCTATCACTTTTTGTCCTTTTTTTAGTAGTGTCAGTTTTAGGTATAAAGATGGAGAGAATCTTTACCAAGATTGAAAAAGATTCAACGCTATGATAAAAAAATTCCCTCACCATTATCAGTCTAAAAAGGTATTGGTACACACTTTAACACAAAGATTCTCCTAAATTCAACAGCAGGTGGACATGCGCTAGAAAAGATGTATGATTAATTATACCTACTGATGAATCAGATTTCATAGGGGAATCCTGAATGGCATGTTGATGCAAGAAGTGCTCCAAAGAAGGTTGAATGTATGTTGGAGGTGATCAGTTTATGGCTATATCAGCCAAGATTGCTGCATTACAAAATTAGCTTACTATATAGCTCAGCAATATGAATCTGGAAGTCACACAATCCACACCAGCAATAGCAAATAAAGTTCATCAAGCTCAGACTTGGTGCAAGGTTTGCAAAAGTAGTAATCATGCAGTCAATGTTTGTGCAGCTAATCCAAAGTCTGTTAACTGTGTAGGAAATGCTAATTGGCAAGTACAACATAACTTTGGTAATACTTACAATACTAACTAGCGGAATCATCCTAATTTCTCATATGGTGGAAATCAGGCACATAAATACAAATCAATATTCTGGTCAAGTAGGTCAAAATAAGCAGTAGCATGCTGCAGAGAATTAAGCCACAATTCAAACAAGAAATATTAAAGAGATGACGAAGCAGATTTTGGCTACTCAAGCACAGCTGGTAGCAGATGTAAAGAACCAGCTAATGATTGCAAAGATTGATCCTAAGGGGAGATATTATTTGGGGATGAATGATTCCAAGGGGGAGATATTATAATACCCTAAGATTTCATGTTCCAAATATCTCAAAATATAGCTTATGAAGTTAGATTTCCAACACCGCAAGTCTAGCCTCGATCTAGTAATGTGGCAAGAAGTTATAAAATTTTTCCTTTAATTGTCAATCAGCTGCCAGTGGTTACGACTCACGTGATGACCCATAATCAGACGTTATAAGTCCTTACGAGTAACTATAGTCACACCAGTGCTCATCCAAGAATCTGTTCTAGTGGTTATGAGTCCAGCAGATGACTCATAGTAAGGCATTACAAATTATTGTATGGACCTGTAGCCGGCCAATAAAGGATCCAAAAATCAAGCCTCATGTTTTGGTGGTTTTATTAGTGACTTAGATATATATTTAGTCCTCAAATGGCTACTATCGTATTGAAAAGTTAAAACATCCCATAGCGATTAAAGTCTTGGGATATATATAACTATAGTCATCTTCAAATGAGATTAACTTTTGTTCTACTAAGACTTTTTAAGCTCAAGACCCAGTAAAAGATAGATAATTGAATTATCTTTCCAATGATACCAATTTCTTCTTAATACAATAATGGGATGAAATTTTATGGCCAAAGTACTGGAGCATTGTCAAAGCTTCCCAAACTACAACTCCTAATGCCTCATTATAGGTCGATAGGAGGGAGTCGTAACCTAGACAGTAAAGGATGAAAATGGGTTTCTAGCTATGACCCAAGCAATGATTCATATCCAGACCATTTGAGTCATGGCCTAAGTTGCTGTTATGGCTTCTAGAAGCTTTCCAGATGATTCCTAAGTGATTTTTTGGCCTTTTCCCGCTCTTTTAACCCCAAAACTATCTCGTTTCACCCTTCAAACAACAGTTATCAAGCTTAAATAATACCCTAACCTATAATAACTTTGAAATCATTCATCACAAAGCAAAAAAAGGCAATTTCTTTCTCTCCAAAGACAACTAGGGTTCTTCAAGTTCAAGTTCAATCCTAAGAAATTTATCCAAGGCTTCTATATTCAAGTATGTGGGGTATTCATCAATGGGTTTCTTTAACCTATTGAGTCCCATAATCCCCTTTTAGTTCAAGTATGAACTTTTAAATCTTCTATGTGAAATTATCCATGTAAATCCTGAATTTAATCCATGTTCTCTAATTAATTTGAATTTAAGCCATGTCAATATGTGTTCCCATGTGAATTAAGCTATTTTATGTTTCATATTTCAATTACCCATGTCATATTCAATTGATTCTATGTTAAATTATCAAGTTATGGACTAAATTATGTGAATCGTGCTCCTATATGCATGTCATGTTTAGTCATTACTCTGTTAAACTATCAAATTTATTCATTTAACCATGATAGCATGTATCCTCCCAAGTTCAATTCATCACCATGGTCAAATTTACATAATTCACCAGTTTATAAAATGTATTGTGTTTTGGGTATCTGAATTTTGATTTTCTACCAGTTTTGTAAATGATGTTATTGTACTTTACATAATCATTCAATGTTGGCGGGTTATAAACATCCGAGACCTATTCAGACTATCGTGTTCTAAAGTATGTTGTAAATATTTTCATGACTTAATGCATGTCCCCATATACTCAATACATTCTAAAGTACTGACCATATATATGCATTTATACCTACATTCCTTCATGATATAGGTACCAGATGTAGTCGATACACCAGGGTCAGATAGTTCTCAGCATTCACCCAATAGGTGATGAGTTCTGTTATTTCAATAACTCTAGTCAGTTGTAGTTCATATACTGTATTGTTATTATTCTTATGTATTGATTTGTGGTAGTTGGAAACGTCCTATCCACTTACAGTGAGTATAACAGAGGCTTCATAGATAGTCAGTCAGTGTAATGATATATAATTCAAGTTCTTTCTTCAGATTTATCATGTTGTAAACTTTATCAGTATTACATTATTCAGATTTTCTCATGATTATGTTTCTGCTCAGCAAATTTAGCTTTTATTTACATTATAAATCAATTGCTCAAGAAGTATACCAGTACATGGGTTAGCTTAGGGTCTCGTATGGTTCTAATCACCGTATTACAACTAAGGGTAGTCTCAGGTCCTGACAAACTTGGTATCAGAGCACAAGGTTCAAGTGTCCTAGGGTATTTACGAAGTCGTATTTTATAGAGTCTTGCAGAACGGTACGGAGACGTCTATACTTTTCTTCAAGAGGCTACAGGTTATTTAAGAAATATTTCCCTTCTTTCATATCTCAGATCATTCAGTAAAAGTGTTATCTAAGAATCTTATACAGATTCTTACATTTCTCCATTCATGCCAACTCTGCCTTATATTTAGGGTAATAGAAATAGTCAAGCTTAAATTCTTACTGATAGAGTTTTCTTAAATACTCCCCACAGATAGTTGTGGGATTGCATGTGGGCTAAAAAGTATTCCATTAGTTCCCTTAAGTTCCAAAGTTTGAAAGAGTTTGTTCTTATTTATGAAAATCATACATTGAGACAAAGTCAGATGTGCTCTGAGAATCTTATAACAGCATATGACCAAGAGTAAGAATCATTGATAACGCTCAACTTACTCTCATTCTTGAGGGGTAAGGCGGTTATTGTCAATAACCCAACTTGAGTTGGAGTCAAATCCACAAAGAGCAAGTTACAAATTTCAATTCCTATGGGTTCTATAATTACTAAGATGTTACCCAAAATGCTAACAAATGCGACATATAAAATAAAATTGGGGGATTTGATTGTAACAATTTTTTATTAACAATGCACGTATTTGACACTTTTTGATTTAAAATCAAAATTTGAGGAGATCTTGGGATTATGTCTACCTAAAGGTAAAACATCTGGGTAGATTATGGTTTAACATAAATCTTAGTTTTTAACTAAAGGATAGTCTAGGTCGAAGGTCATTCTGGTCAATCTTTCAATAAATCCACAATGATTTCACCCATTGACTCTTTCGAGCACCTAATAAGTGTGCAATTCGTAATCACCCAAAATCTCAATCAAGCATCCCTATTTCTAGTATGATGCTCTTTACATGATTTACACTCTAAATACACTTATTTTTAAGATTGAAAGGGGTAGTAAACCATAGGCTCAATTGTCCACCATTGCCTTGTCCCCCTGTAACCCTCTTTCAAGGATATTATGGGTTACCTCAAGTTTATCTTCATCCCTCTTCCAAGGATGATAAAGGGTTTCTAGAGTATGGGGTTTTCACCCATCAAACCCATTTGGATATTTGGTGTTTTCACCCATAAATTCCAACTCATAAATTCAAGAAATGGTGGAATTTTCACTCAATACTAGCAATCATGCAAACACAGCAACACCCATACACAATTATACTTTAGTTCAACATAATTCCAAGACTAATTTACTTAGCTACTCATGAAGAAGATAAATAAAGATATACCTTAAGGATTATCCAAATAATTCATTCTTCAAAAAATACTAAGAAGTTAAGCCTCCACAATTATTTACACACTTGCCCAATTAGAGTTTCTTGCTTTCAATTCAAAAAAATATCTATGAGATAATCAACGCCTAAAGAATAAAGGGTTTTTTCCTATACAAGGTTTGGGATTCGTCCAAGAGAAATTACATAACTGCCATTGGTCATGCTCCCACTTAGCCGCGATCGCGTAGGTTCGATCGCGACCGCGGCTAAGCATCTGTAGTTGTAATTCCTAATCATATTATGTGGACCATTTTGAATTATTGCGATCACGGCCTGAGAACTACGATCGAGATAACTGAGGCTGAACTACTCCAGGTTTCTAGCTGCACTCTTTTTGCTTCTATTTGATCCTCTTTTTAGCTCAAACCCACGTCTTTTCACCTTTTTACCTATATACCTACAAAATATGGATATTTGTGCTTTTAAATCATGATGATGTCTCATTTTCTTATGCAAAACATGGTAGGGTACACAAATGTTTGATGCAAATAAGTGGTAAAATCACCACTCATCAAGCCTGAACCTAGAAGTTTTATTATAGTAAAGTGGAATAGTATTTATCTGGATTTAGTAGATTATGTATCCATGGGGCTAGTTGTCTGAAAGGTGAACCAGTAGGCTTGAAATAGTATATGCAAGAATTTAAGTTTATTGATTTTGAAATTAAGTATAATGGTATGGGTATGATCAAGAGGTGTACCCAAGGTTACATGGGATTATGTTATTGCTAAGTTTTTAAAGTGTGGGTGCTTAGATAGTACCCTTGAGTTGCTAAGTGCAAATGAGGCTAGTAATGTAGTATATGATGTTTTTACTAGCTAAGTTATAGGAGATAGGTTGTTGATGTCAGGTATTTTGATGTAATACTAATTCTCGTGGTTTAGGGAAAAATAAAAGTTTAGAGATGTAATATTAGTATGCTATGAAAGAAAAGAGGTATATCATGTGTTTAGTGAGGCAAATATGTTGTCTAGAAGGGTGTAAGTATATCATGATGATTGTTGAAGCTATAGAAAGTTAAGAATAGTATATATTAAGGGAGTGTCCAAGACTGAAGTTAGTATTGTTTAGATATAGTCTATTTTGGTGAGGTTGAGCATTTATGTGTACAATGTTCTAGAGAAGAAATTATGGCTTAGTCTTTAATGAGGAGTTTAACATTTATGCATACCGTTATATCCCAAACTTTATGGTAGAGTGATTGCACTTCAGGTTAGACTTTATTAAAGAGTTCCACTGACTTATAACAATGGCTTAAATCTAAGGGGGAGATAATAGAACGTGAAATCGAGTCAGGAATTTAGATTATAGTGGTGATACCAGTGTATTGTAGAAAATAAATAGGGGAGGAAAATACCCAACCCATTCTTATCTCAGTGCAATTTTTTTATACTTCAGTCATCACTACATCTACTCATACCTTACAAGTCAACTTCATGATCATATCTCACATTTATACATATTATATAGAATCATGTATGCTCCTAGTTCCTAGTATAGGGAGCGATAGTTGACAAAATTCAGAAGTACAAATCATATTCCATAAATTTATGAATTCCAATCTCCAGTCATGTAGCTCATGACTTATGTACTCATGTTTTATACTATGCTCAGTTCCCAGAAGTCATGGTACACCCTTAATGACCAGTGAAATTCGCATTATGGCACGTGTATCCTCAATTTAGATCTCTTTAATGAATCTATGCCTTCGATACTCCATTCCTCAAGCCTCAGTTAAGTGTTAAGGTTATGTGTAATATTCTGTGATGGTTTAGGTCCTCGTGCTCAACCTTTCACTGACCTCTCCTTATGTAAAAATAGTGGTGATGAAAATAGATGAACAATGGTTTAGATGGGAAAGAGTAAATGTTCCTTATTAAGGAAAAGATTGTTTTATGATTGTTTTTTCTAAGGGTATAAGTGTGAAGGAATATTGAGGCAAAGCTTTTGAGATATATTATGGTTAGTTGAGAATTCTATGTATGTGTTTTTTGGGATAGTGCATGGAAGTTGCTATTTGTAAAGGTATTAGAGAGTATGGAAAAATTCCTAAGTGGGTTGGTTACCTAAAAGTTCTTATATAGTTATAATTTAATGATAGGCTTGAATGTCATGTTGGTGTAAAAATGGATGACTGCAGTGTATGCTAGTGAATTCCTAGTAAAAGCTTAAATTTACTTTTTGAAGTGGTAGGTAGTATTATTCTTGGGATAAGAGCTTTGAAAGCACATAGGATATTGAATTCGTGGTTTAGACTAGTATTATAGTGTTATGCATAGTACCTTGTGACTTTGAGTTAAGCTTGAACATGAAGAGAAGATTTAGTTCAACTCAGACTTTAGAAGAATGACTTATCAGTACCCATGTGAATATTACAAGTGGTGTCACATGAAGTGTAGTTAAGAGAGTATCTAAGAAGTGTGGCTAATCTAGAAAGTTAGAAGCTGCATTGCCCAGGGCATAGTTGTTCCATCCTAGCTTATGTTTTATATGTGTATATTTCATGTTTTAGAGTTTTAGCCATGTTGTGATTCCACATTCAGATATCTTACTTAGATCATGCCCAAAATTCTTTGCTCCCTAATGTTATTAGAACTTATGACAAGGAGTGTTGAAGGTAGCAAATATTCTATTTCAAGTGGATACTAGAAATTTTATGTCATTAGATATCACTTTATTATTCTAAATATTTGTTCGTGCCAAGAATACTTTAATTGAGCTATCAACTTTCAGTATGAGTCAGTTTGTATGGCCAGAAACTCAGTTTAGCAAGCAGACAGGTAAGCTCCTATAGTTTTCCATCTTTTCATCTAGTCTTACTATCTGAAGTTTCATGAATATTCCTATTTCATGAGGTCCTTTATTTTTATTATATGCGTAAACTCAATTGAGTTCTTACTCGAATTTAGAAATTGATATCATGTCAATTACCAACTTCAGAATTCAGCCAAAAAATAATAGTGGGTTCCCAGATTTTCAAGATGTCACAACATACATTCATGAATTTAGCTCAGTCCATGCATCACGTATCAGTTTCAGATCTAGATATTAATTCAGGATTCAACTTGTAAGTGTTCAATACATCATCTCAGCCTTTACTTAGTATTTTAGCCAAGTCAGTATCATTTGGGGATGATGACCCTAATGAGGAGATATTATAATACCCTGAGATTTCATGTTCCAAATCTCTCAAAAGATAGCCTATGAAGTTAGCTTTCCAACGCTGCAAGTCTCGCCTCGATCTGATATCATGGCAAGAAGTTATGAAATTTTCCAACAGATAGATAATTGAATTATATTTCCATCGATACCAATTTCAGCTTAATATGATATCGCAGTGAAGAGTTATGGCCAAAATACTAAAGCACTGTCAAAGCTGCCTGGACTACGACTCAAAATGTCTCATTACGGGTCGATGGGAGAGAGTAGTAACCTAGGCAGTAAAGTATGAAAATGGGTTTCTGACTATGACCCAAGACACGACTCATATCCAGAGCTTACGAGTCATAACCTAAGCCATTGGACAGCTTCAAGACATTTTCTAGATGATTCCTAAGGGGTTTTTTGATCTTTTCCCACTCTTTTAACCACAAAACTACGTGGTTTCACCCTTCATACAACACTTATCAAGTGTAAATATTACCTTAACTTATCATAACATAGAAATCATTCATCACAAAGAAAAAAGAGGCGATTTATTTCTCCCCAAATCCAACTAGGTTTCTTTAAGTTCAAGTTCAATCCTAAGAAATTTATCCAAGACTTCTACATTCGGGTATGTGGGATATTCATGAATGGGTTCCTTTCACCCATTGAGTCCCAAAATCTTCTTTTTGTTCAAGTATGAACTTTTAAATATTCATTGTGAAATTATCCATGTAAATCAGGAATTTAATCCATGTTCTCTCAATAATTTGAATTCAAGCCATGTCAACATATGTTCCTATGTGAATTAAGCTATATCATGTTTCGAATTTCAATTATCCACGTCATATTCAATTGATTCTATGTTAAATAATCAAGTAATGAACTAAATCATATGAATCATGCTCCTATATGCTTGATGTTTCAAAAACCCATGTCATGTTTAGTCATTACTATGCTAAACTATCAAATTTATGCATTTAACCATGATTACATGATATCCTCCCAAGTTCAATTCTTCCTCATGATCAAATTCATATAATTCGTCAGTTTATTGCAATGTATTATGTTTTGGGTCACCAAATTATTATTTACAACCAGTGTTTTAAATAATTTTATTATACTTTATATAATCAATAAGTGCTAGCAGGTTATGAATACCCGGTAGTTATCTATTTATACATGTGTTTATTTTCAAGTTACAAGTCAAACAGGTCATGATTTTTATTACTATATTCAGAATACCATGTTTATGTTGAGCGCTTATCAGTACAGTACCATGTCATGTTAAACCATTAATAACACAAGTGTCATTCAGTTAGGAGTAGGATTTTGCACAGAGAGAGAAGTGTGGGTTCAACACATCTTATTTCCTAGAAATTACGTGCCATCATAGGTTTAGGGGCCTCTCTAGGGAGTGTTTCCCCTTGACCAATTTGGGCTTAGTTTAGTGCTCACTCTATTTCAGGTTCTACTCTGATGACAAGGATAGAACTACCCTCCTCAAAATGGGCCAGACGTTGGACTCCATGATAGCTCACATGATTTATGTCGGTTATAGATAGCTCCTACAATTTTAGTCAGTACTCTGTCTATATTAGTTCAGGTTTACTTAAACAAGTAATTAGATTTCCAATTGTTCAGTTAGTCAATTTTACAAATTATTTCAGTACATACTTTACTTGGTCTTGTATTCATCTTATGTGTTCATGTTGTCATGCTCAGTATCTATACATGATCCTCAGTTCAATTTTATAGCATGTCAGCTTTACATGAGATTTACATATAGCATTTATGTTTCTTCTACTTTCTATCTTACAGAATTATTTTTGGCTCATGATTTATAAATCTCACTATGACTTACAGTTTTCACGTATATCCATGTTTTAAAGGTATGTTTCAGCAAATAACTTATATCCTCGGTTTTAAAGAATGTTTTAAATATTTCTATGACTTAGTGCATGTCCTCATATACTCATTACACTCCAAAGTACTGACCACATATATGCATTTGTGGCTACATTTCTTTATGATGTTGGTACTAGATATAGTCCATACACGAGGGTAAGACAGTTCTCAGTATTCAGCCAGTAAGTGATGAGTTCTCTTATTTCAGGAACTCCATTTAGTTGTAGTTTATTTACTGTATTGTTATTATTCTTATATATTAATTTATGGTAGCTGGAGGCATGTCCCATCCATCTACAGTTAGTATAGTAGAGGCTTCACAGATAGTCAGTCAGAGTAATGATATATAATTCAAGTTCTTTCTTCAGATTTATCATATTGTAAACTTTATCAGTAATACATTCATTTAGATTTTCTCATGATTGTGTTTTTTCTCAGTAAATTTAGTATTATTTACATTATAAATCAGTTGCTCAACAAGTATGCCAGTACATGGGTTAGCTTGAGATTACTTATAGTTTTAAGAACCGTTACGACTAGGGGTTAGTCTCAGTTTTTTACATTAGTGATACTGAGCAAAATTTAAAATAGGTGAATGCAGTCACTTCTCAGAGTGGGCTGCAGCTGAAGGAGTTAGAAGCTAAGCAGGTGATTCACAAGGCTACTGATGGTGAGACAGCAAGGGATGAGGAAAAAATTGCAGAAGATAAAGTTGAAAGCAAGGGAACCAAGCAGAAAGTGTGATGCCTCCTCCACCTTTCCCACAAAGGCTTCAAAAATATCAAGGGAAGGCTTGTTAAAAGAGGTTTATTGATGTATTAAAGAAGGTTCATATTAACTTGCCTCTCATTGATGTTTTGCAGAGTGTTCCAAAGTGTGCTAAGTACATAAAGGTATCGTGGCCAACAAGAACTACCTACCTTAATATGATACTGTGGCACTTACTGAGGAGTGTACATCATGAATCCTGAATAGGTTGTACATAAAGCTGAAAGATATAGGGAGTCTCACTATTCATATTACAATCGAGCAATCAATTATCCCTCAAGAAATATGTGATCTTAGGAAGAGGATAAATCTTATGCCCACATCATTGGTCAGAAAGATGGGGCTAGGCAACCCAAGACCCACCACAGTTTTTTTGCAGTTAGTTGATCATTTGCTTACCAGACCAGATGGAATTATTAAAGATGTATTGGTGTAAGTGGGATCACTCATATTCCAGGTGGATTTCATTACCCTTGATTTTGATGTTGATCTAGAAGTCTCATTTATTTGGGGATGTCTCTTTTTAGAAATCGAACATTCATTGATTAATATAGCTTCAAAACAGTTGAACATGCGTGCTCATGACAAGGTTGAGGTGTTTGACGTGTACAAAGAAATGAAGTTGCCTGTAGTATATGAAGATTTTTCTGCTGTCACAATCTTGGATATTGATTCTGACTTTCACCTTATTACGTCCAAGGATTCTTAGAGCAAGCATTGGTGGGATATGATCTCTTTGGTGATGCTGAAGCAGTTGAAATGGTATAGCTTTAGGATGTGGAAAGTATTATTACCAGAAAACCCAAATTTGAGCCATTGAATAGACTAATTGGTCCCTCTCCCAAGGCATTTATTGATGAAACACCAAAGCTAGAGCTTAAAGCTCTACCCTCTCATTTGAAATATGCTTTACTTATTAAAGATGATACTCTGCCTATGATTTTATCTGCAGGTTTATATAATATGCAGGTGAGAGAGGCTTTGACAACATTGAAGAGAAGAAAAAAGGTGATTAGATGGCAAGTGTCAGATATTACATAAATCAATCTTATTTTATGTATAGATAAAATATTGATAAAGAATGGATATAAAGCAAGTGTGCAACATCAGTGAAGACTAAATCCTATGATGAAAGAAGTAGTAAGAAAAGAAGTAATTAAGTGGCTTCATACTGGGATAGTTTATCCCATCTCAAATAGTAAATGGTTCAGTCATCTGCATGAGAATAATAAACTGATTCCAACTCATACAGTGACAGGATCTACATAGATTATAGGAAGTTGAATGATTCCACTCAGAAGGATCATTATCCCATTCCTTTTATTAATAAAATACTGGATAGGTTGGCAGGACAATAATATTACTACTTTTGGGATGGGTATTCAGGCTATAATTAGATAGCCATAGTGCTAGAATATTAGGAGAAGACTATATTCACCTGTCCTTATAGCACTTATGCATTCAGACGTATGCCCTTTGGTCTTTAAAATGAACCAGTGACTTTACATAGATGTATGATGGCTATCTTCTACAATATAGTGAAGGATTTTGTCGAGGTATTTATGGAAAATTTTTCCATTTTTGGTAATTTGATTGATATGTACTTGCAGAACTTAGACATCATCTTGGATCACTGTGAATAGGCTAACCTCATATTAAAATTGGAGAAATGACACTTTTTGGTTAAGAAAGGTATTGTCCTTGGTCATAAGGTGTCACACATAGGACTTGAAGTAGACAGAGCTAAAGTGGAGGTCATTGAAAAGTTACCATAATTGGTGTCAGTGAAAGGTGTAAAAAGCTTTCTCGAGCATGTGAGGTTTTACAGATGCTTTATCAAAGAGGTAAATTTCGACTTTAGAGCTGAGTGTTAGAAAGAAATTGAGAACTTGAAAAGAAGATTGACGAAAGCACCCAGTCTGATTGCTCTTTATTTGGCATTGCCATTCTAGCTGATGTATGATACAAGTAATGTAGCTATTGGAGAAGTATTAGGGAAGCAGAAAGATAAGGTATTTCAATCTATCTACTATACAAGTAAAACTTAGATGCATCCTAGGTCAATTATACGGTCACAGAGAAAGAGATGCTGGAACTCGTCTATGCATTTGATAAATTTAGACCATACTTGGTGGGCACGAAGGTAATTGTTCATACGAATCATATTGTCATTCAGTATTTGTTCAACAAGAAAGATGTGAAGCCAAGGTTAATTAGACAGATTTTTCTGCTCTTAAGAATTTAATTTGGAAGTTTGTGACAGAAAGGAATCTAAAAATTAAGTTTCTGACCATTTATCAAGGCTTTAAAGTCATGCTCATGTTTCTGATGATACAACACGTATTCGGGAGGAGTTTTTGGATAAGCAGTTGATGGCACTCGATATAGCAGAGGTTCCTTGGTATGTTGATATAGTAAATTTGTTGGTTAGTGGTATTTATCCTCCAGATGACACAAGTCAATAGAAGAAGAAGTTTTTCTGTAATTCCTATTTATATATGTAGGACGAGTCTTATCTATTCAAACAAGGTATTGATAGAATTGTGAGATTTATTTCAGAAGCTGAATCCATACAGGTGTTGAAAAATTACCATTCATCAGCTTATATAGGTCATCATAGAGGTGAACGAACAACAAGAAAGGTATAACAGCCTGGTTTTTTTTTTTCAGAGATGCTATAGCTTATGTCAGGAAATGTGATCAATGCCAGAGAATGGGCACTATCTCGAGGCTCCATGAAATGCCCTTGAATAATATTCTTGAGGTTGAAAGTTTTTATGTGTGGGGGATTGATTTCACGGGCCTGTTTTCAATATCGAATGGTAATCTGTATATTCTGGTGGTTGTATATTATGTGTCCAAGTGGGTAGAGGCTGTAGAACTCCATACTAATGATGCTAGGGTAGTGATGAAATTTTTTAAGAAGAATATACTTCTCGTTTTCGCACACCCAGGGCAATTATTAGTGATAGAGAAACGTATTTTGTGAATCATTGGTTCACGAACTTATTGGAGAAATATGGAGTCAGAAATAAGGTGGGCACTGCGTATCATCCATAAATGAGTGACCAAGTGGAAGTATCTAATAGAGAGATCAAGAAGATTCTGCAGAACACTGTTAATGTTCAGCGTAAGGATTGGTCAACTAAGCTAGATGATGCATTATGGGTGTATAGGACAGACTATAGGACACCAAATGCCCTAGAAAAATCCAAAAGCAAAACTCTTCCTTCATTTCGCTCTCCGAAACCAATGCCATGAACATCATTATAACCCCCTAATAAAGACCCAATATGCTCATTGAAATCCCCTCCAACGAAAAGCTTATTAGTGCTCGAAATGCCTTACCATATCATCTAAAACCTCTCAAAATCTTTTTTCTCCTCCTAGTCTAACCCTGCTTAACGTAGATCCTCCAATGACCAACTTAATTGAAATCAACCTATCATTAACTCGCTTAAACTCTACTACCTTCCTCCTAAGATATTCATCCACTACAATACCTACCCCATTCTTATGTCTTACACTACCCAAGTACTATAACTTATACCCATCCACATCCCTCGCCTTACAGCCTACCCATTTGGTTTCCTGGACACAAGCTATATTAATCCTCTTCTTCTTAAGAATCTTCATGAACTCTATATGCGTACCTTGAAGAGTTTCTATATTCCAAGATCCAACCCTTAACTTGGAAGCTTCATTATCCCACTTAACCCTACTACTCCTCACTCCAACCACAAACTAGATCCTAGACCCGACCCTGACCCAACATAAGAACCAGACCTTGACCTCACCCTAGAACTAACCCCAAGCCAAACCCCCATCCCGACCTATGACACGAGCCCAGTCCATCATTAAAACCTACAACCACCACACAATATGATAGGAGAAGAAAATAAGGTGAGATAAAAAATAAATTGGTAAATCTAAAAAAACACAAATATAATAATGAAAGAAATCTATAGGGAAGAATCAAGAATCAATCCACCATGTATACCAAAACTAACAAAACCAGGAAATAGATATGCTAGTCTCAGTTAACTCCTACTAAGTAAAAGAAAAACAGGAGTCACTAATCCCATAAGAACTGTCAAGATAATCAAACAAGAAACCAAGAGAGAAAGGAGTGAAATATATATATATATATATATATCGAATGTGGCTGAATGTATCCACCTCCAATAAGCAAGAAAATCTAGACTATATAAACTAGAAGAGATAAAATGAGTGCACCTGATCCGGGGAGAAGATGAAACTGGGGATGTTTTATTGAATTGGCTATTCAAATTCCAGCAATTTGATATAAAAATTGTCATCGAAATTACCGTCTTTGCCTTCACCTTCTGATGATACCGTCCTTGAACTCGATTTCTAAAAAATATATTGTTCATTGGAAAATGCAATTTTCATCGTAAAATATATGGTACAAGCCACCGTGAAATATGCACCAAACTTGAAGTACCTGTAAAGGGTTATAAAACAAAAGAAAGAGATATAAGAGAAGAAGAAAGAGCACGTATTAGGTCGTCAGAGGATGATTTACTGGTAAGATTTAGTCCTTATAGCACAAGATATGGAGAAGAGGATGGTCGAAAATATTTATCAAATCTTTAAAAAATTTCCTAATGGAATGTTTGGAACTTCTATTTCAATAGGATAGTTGGAAATTCTATTTTGATGAGATGATCGAAAGGAAGCATAAAAATAACAATTAGTTTTGCAGGACACTGACGTCACTCACCAAAAAAAGTTTAGAGGCAAATCAATTTAATGAATGGTATATCAATAAGAAATTAAGCATTGAACGATTAAGGTAGCCAAGCATTGAAAGAATAATCTCATATGTTCAATCACTCCCAGATATTATTTATTTTGATAACGGAAGTAGGAAGAGCATTGAATTCATACATGTCCTTTGTTGTAAATTATGTGCAAAAATTTCAATATATTGTTGGTTTAAAGAAAAAATACATGTTGAAACCAACAAAATAAAATAGTTGCATAGATTCAGAAAGTAAATTTCTCTTACCAAGTCTAGGCTCAAGATAAAAAATGTACCAATAATCATAAACAATGCGATATTATAAAATATTGGAGAGAATATTGGGGGAAAATACAGGGTTAAGACATTATAAACAATCCTACTTAGCTATACAATGTTTTTAATTTAATTAATTATATTGGTTGTTGACTCACGGGGTTGATAATATTATTATGATCTTATGAGTCTCTAATCGTCTGTCTAACTAAGCCCCACAACTACATCATTGAGCGGGGATGTGAGAACTAAGTTAAACAAATTTACATATCTTTCCATATTTGAGATAAATTGGAAGAATTAGATATATTCCTATACTAAAAGAAAATCCTAACTTTCATCCCTGGAACGTATAGGATCCCATTCCATATATCCCGTGATCTAATCTATTATTCCTCTTTTTGAGCTCACAATAGAAATATAGGTTTATCATAAAGGTCATGAATCCATATAACAGTAATAACAGGGATATATTAACAGCACACATGCAAGTGTCTGTGGTCTACCAAGTAATGAAGTGGCCTTTAAGAAAGTAGAGTTATCGATCCCATAGAGACTAGATTTGGCAACGATTTGATTTCAGTTTAGATTCAATTGATGCAAGAGTAACCAAATAAAGAGTTTGGAAATTGTAAATTGAAACTAAACAATGTGGAAAGTAAAGATCTTGAGACAATCAAAAAGAGAAAACCCAGGGTTGAAGCACTCTGAACAATCATATTATGCTTTTGGATTTCATTAACTTACTTATCTTGGTTGTTGATTCATAGGGTTAATTGTGCGATTATGGTTTTTCAACCTATAATCTATTACCTAAGTTGAACCTTACACCTACATCGTTGAGCGGGGATGTAATAATTCACTTAAGTTCTTAACAAATATCATCCTACATATAAATCAAGTAAGGTATCTAAGTACATTTCTGTCTTAGATACTAATTCAAGTTTCTTATTTTATAAAGAATCAAGAACCATACTCTGCTTATTCCCATGTTCTATCAGCCTATTTCCTCTCCCGAGTTCACAAGGTTGACAATGGATGTATTCTAAGGGTCGTAAATCCTTAAAATAGTTATAATAAGAATAAAAAAACAACCAATATTGATAAGCAAAGCAAACAAACTTAATCCATAGAAATAATAATCATGTTCTTGGCTTCAACCCCGGAAAGAGGGCGTTTAGCCATGTATAATCATAATCGCAATCATAAGGTTGTAATTAATGACTAAAAAATATGAATGAACTAAATAAAATTAATAAAAGCCTAATAATGAATTTGTAGCAGCCCCTTCATCTCCAAACTATGTCAAAAGATGTGTAAAAATGTGATACATGTATATATAGCATAAGGGTAAGCCAAGTCCGTGTAGGAATCGAATTAGCTTGAAACACCCAGATGTGAAGTGGAGCATGCATCGCACCCTCTATTCCTATGGAATGGGGTGTACGTCTCACCCTATATCCCCATAGAATAGAGCATGCAATGTATACTAATCGCATGCACTCTCTGGAAGCTGTCTTCAGAAAATTTTCTAAGGCAAGGGTGCACCGACGCGGGCTAATCACCTTTAGGACCACCACTCTGTAGTTGGTTGATATTTTGTATCTATTATGAATCCATTGGAGTTTTGAACGCGTCCATTGTCCACTCCTACAGTACATATGCGCCCAAGACATTCCAGGGGTCCAAAAGTGCGTCAATCTGCGTATTGTGCCTTCGTTGATCCATTCTGAGCCTTTTTGAGTTATTCCCACTTGATTTGAAGCTTGTATATCCTTCATATATCATCATAATCTATTTAAAAAGCATAATATATAATTAAACACAACAATTTAAAGCTTAAAACAATACAACATCCAACATAATGAACTAGAAACATGAGCTAAGCATAGGCTAATTTCACTTTGATCTTTAACTTATTGTTTTGACCTTTGGCTTGATCCATTGACCCTTGAGCATTATAAACAATTTGTTTCAAATATAAATACACATAAAAACTATTTGTAACACTTTAAATACAATAGAATCCACCAGAATCAACTAGACAAGCACCTAGCTTAAGCTAGTAACACTAGTTTTCCAGATTGAACTCTAAATGAATCTTTTAGGTACAAACTTGTTTGAAACTCACTTTGAACATAATAAACACATGCTTTAACACTATGATATTCATTTATCTTATTATCCACCATATATCACATGAATCATCCTTAAAACAAGGCTAAAAAGGCTAGAATAGTGACGCTAGAATGCATAAATACACCCAACATCACCACCCCACACTTAAAGGCTTGTTCATCCTCGAACAACTCTTTACTAGAAACCTCATGATATGGAGGTTCTACATTTCTACAATAAGCAAGACACTCAAGCTAGTACTACAATGACTACACGAAATGCAGGTTATTATACTAAGCATGTTACAAACACAATTAAAAGCTTATGAACACTACTCCAAAACATCCTAGCCTCAAGAATTGACTCACCAAGTTAGCAAACTCATGCACTTCATTCCATCAAAGACATTATACAAATCAACCACATTCATCAAACATGTTCCCTTTACAACAAAAGAGTTACCCATAATCAGTCATAATTAAGCAATTCATAACATGATGGGTACAAGAATCAAATTATGCTCACTCTCACAAGGGATTCACAAGTTACACACAATGAACCATAGGCTCTCCCTTAGTGTAATGATCCACTAATAGTCGAATGTAAAGGTTCGGATCAATTAGGTCTTTTTCGGATTGTAATGTAGGCTAAGGGACGGGTAGGAACTATTTGAGAATAGTGACTAACCTCTCTAAGCGCTTTAATACACTACATTATTATGCAATTAGAACCAATCTCCAACAACCCATTTACACTAATTTTTTGTCTACCCCATTCTTTTATTTGCCCAATCTCTTTTAGGCATTTTCACAAACACATGGTGGGCATATTGATTATTCCTTTAAGATTTAATTTTTCTCTTTTTTCACAATCATGGTAAGATTTTTAGCATAAATTTTATCACAAACATCCACCACATATCACTTATTCACTAATAACTATTACCTTATGGCATCAATTTCACCTTTTTCTTCTTCAATTTCTCAAACTTCTTACTCAATAATTTTTTTCGTTAAAGCACTTTGGAGCTTTTTGGATCAAATTTTGGTCTATCAAAGAAGGGATTAGGTTACTTATGAGGTTGCCAAAGAAAAAGCTAAAGGCTCAATGGGGGTTAACTAGGATAATGTACAAGGGTAGGACAAAAAGAAGGTATAAAACAAGGCTATCAAACAAATGCCTATATCATCTCCTAAACCCCACATTCTTTATTTCTCTTTACATACATACCGGGCAAGTTCTAGACATCACATGCAACAAGGAATATATAAAAATCTCACATCACACATAGCACATGTTCAACTTTATAGGATCATCATAGATTCCCAACAAAGTAACAACATGAATTCAAATTTAAGCCACCATGAACAAGAGTCATAAACTTGATCCTAAGAGTCTCAAAAATAGCAATTCACTCAATTAACATGCTTTTACAAACAAACCCACTTGCATCATGTAATAAAAAATAGTACCGACTCAAGTATCTCACTTATTCCTATCCTAAAAAAATTTAAATTGAGCCAAAATTTTGGAAATTTCCCCATTTTGCACTTAATAAATCTACTTTGTCCCTAAAGTGAATTTAAAGTAAGAGAAAGGAATACTCCTTGAGTCCTCTAGGCCTAGCTAGTAGCATCTTCACATAAAGGAGATCCATGGGACCCCACACTTAGTCTTTACTATGCTCTGTAGCTCAAGTTTATGGTACTCAGACTTCTCATTAACCTGTGACTCAACCAAAAACAAAAACTACTTGAAATAAAAACTAAAAAATAACTGAAAAGAAAGCATACCTAATGTTGCGACTCAAACGCACACGTAAGTGCGCGCGATCGTACAAGTACTATAGTGACTTCGAAAGTCAGATATCATTCCCATGAGGACTAAGCAACTAGAAATTCAACCAAATTTTAGTTTTAGGTAATAAAGTATTAAGTGTTAAAAAGAATCAAGATGATTTGGAATTTAAGAATAAAAATGGAAATTAATAAATAAGAAATAGTAATTGGTGACAATAGCAAAACAAGCACGGTTGTAAATAGTAATGATGAGAATTCCAGGGTTAAGGCATTTCGAACAATCATACAAGTCTCTATTCTTATAGCAGTCTAATTGGTTATTGGGTTGTTGATTCACAAGGTTTATGCTACGATCTTGGTCTCCCGACCTTAAATCTTCTATTTATGGAATATTGTAGCTACTACTCCTGCAGAGATACAACAATTCTTCTAGATTCATAAAGCTATGTTCTTGTAATTGAACCAAGCAAGGCTTCTAGGTATATTCCTATCCTAGATACTAATTCAAACCCCTTATTTCATACAAGAATAAGAACCTTGCTCCTTAATTTCTTTATTCTATCCTATGATTCTCCTCCTGGATTCACATAGAAATATAGATTTTTTCAATGGTGTCCACTCATCAAAATAGTAAGGTCAAGAAATTAAGAACAACCCAGATGATAATCCAAAAAGAAACTACTATAAAGAATATCAAAGAGTAATCGTGTTCTTGACCTCAACCCTAGAATAGGGTATTTAGCCACTCATGTTTGAATTAAACATCAAAACTAATTAATTAATTATACCCAAAATTAATCTTGGAGTAAAGAAGTTCAAAAGAAATAATAAGAACCCTAAAAGAGAGAATTTTTTGCTTTTTCGCCGCTGCTATGCTTGCAAAAAGTGTTCGAAATTGTGCTCACATGTTTCTTTTATACTTGGAAAAATTTCTCCAGATCTGGACTATTGGAGCGACGCGTTACCAATCGCATTGCTAAATCTAACGCATTGCATCGACTTAGCATCGATCTACTAGAATTATGCTTCCAAAATCCTCCTAAGTCTTTAATCACAACACACGACGCGACGTATCAACATTGCATCACGTCACTGTAATCACCATCTGAAATTTTGACTAAGTCACCAAATTCACATATCGACGCGATGCGTCAACTTTACATCAATGTTCTAGAATTATCTTCTGAACTTTTCGCTAAGGCACAAAACTTATAGGCCGACGCGACGCGTCGACTTCACATCGCGTCACTGGAATTTCATACTGAAACTTCTATTAAGTCAATAATCGATTCCTTTTCAGTTACTTTCTCTTATTCTTGCTCCAATGCATCCAATTTTCATCCAAATCCCTCAGAAATTTACCCCGTATCACTAATCACATTGGTTAGCCACGAACCATAATTTAGCTCAAATGAAATATAATTAACACACTTTTTGTTCTCAAAACAAGTCCAAATATGGTCTATAATGGTGTTTGGACATATAAATACGCGAAAGATCACCACCCCACACTTAAAACCTTATTCGTCCTCAAACAACTTCAAGTAGCACAATCACTAAATCGTTTAATCACAACCTACGAGTCATGCTAGCATTGGGCATTTACACAAACTTATCCAGAATACTCTTTTGCATATGTATATTTTGTTTCAAACCTTATCATCTCAAAAATGACATTTAATCATTGGCAAACTTAATCAAAGCACGCAATACAACAACACAATAAGTAATCCTGACTTTCATCCGCATGCACCCTCATAAAAAGAAAGTTTCCCCATATCACTCACAATTTTTCAACATTTATTCATGAGGGGAATATCAAAATTTAATCACTCGTTCTCAACAAAGAATTCATGCATAATAGATAATATATCATAAGCTTGCTCATAGTGAAATACTCCACTAATAGTCAAATGTTGAAATATAGGATCAATTAGATCTTTCATGGTTGTAATGTAGGCTGAGGGACGGGTAGGAACTCTTTAGGAAATAGTGACTAATTTTCCTAAGAGCTTTAATACATAACCATCTTTAATCAAAATCACATTTTATCAACCCAATTTTCCACTTCATTACCTTCACACATCAATTGTTTCACCCCAATATTTTAAGCACATTAACAAAACTATGGTAGGAGTGTTTTTATTTTTATTTTTAACATCACAATTCAATTCTTAACTCTTTTTCACACCCCATTTCTTGTTACACACCCCTATAGTAGCCACTCTCAACTAAAACTATTCACTTTGGTTGAGGTGCACATTATCCTAAATGGACCAGGGCCAAAACAGGTTCATTGTAACAAAAATCGGACAACAAAAATCGAACTTTCTATCACAATTTCTCTAACTCCTAACCCTTACAATTAAAAACACAATGAACACTTCTTTAGAGCATCACTTTCACCTTTTTCCTTTTCAATTTCACACTCCCTTCTTATTCAGTTATCTATATTAAAGAGCTTAGGAGCTATGGATCAAATTAAGGTCTATTAAAGAAAAGATTAGGCTACATATGAGGCTACTAAAGAAATCAAGCTATAGGCTCAAAGGGGATAACTAGGGACACACATAAGGGTCGGTAAATAAAGTCTTTACAATTTGGTTAACAAATAAATGACTAAATTACTTCCTACACTCAACACCCTTTATTTCACTTTGTAAACACACCAGGCAAGTTCTAGTCAATACTATACATGTAAAATACAAAACAAATACTCACACACTCTATGCATGCTAAGAATCAAGTTGGATTCTTAAGGTTCCCAATCTTGTTCTTTGTCAAATTCAACATTAAGCCAATCAAATTGCACTACACCTGTTGAGATTTCACATCTAAAAACACTCATTCTTCTGTTACAAAGAAATTGAATTTATAGTCACAAAAAAAATTCTAGCCCAACACCAAGCATTTCTCAAAGGTCGCAATCGGGATCTTATCATTTTCCCAACTTCTAAAGAAAAACTCCTCTTAAGACGGTCGCCATCCATCTATCATAGAGGAGGGCACTAACTATGATAAATTATTTCTAATTAACAAAAAGGGCAAAAATAATACTGTAAACTAAAATTTTCCAAGAAGGGTGAAAAATAAATACTTTAATTGAGTTTACCAAAAAGGGCCACCATCCAAATTTGCCACAAAGCGCAACCATCCAAATTGTAAACTTACTAACTATTATAGACATACTATTCCGAATAGCTAGAAAATCATCAAAATAAAAATGAAAAATAAAATTTTTCAACCAAACCATTAAACATAATAAAGAGGAATAAATGAAAAATTCTACCCCACCCCACACTTAAAATAAAGCATTGCCCCAGTGCTATCAAATAAGCATACGGTAAGGTGGTGTCATACTTCCTACTCAATCGAATGGTACTAGTGCCGTCATGTCATCATTGACACCCCTCATCATCACCATAATCTTCACGTGAATCGCCATCATCGGACTGCTCTTCCACTTTTAACTCATCATTGAAATAGCTCATCTACCTCTCCACATCCATGGGGACATCATCATTTAGTGGTTCATCAAAGTCGGGGCCTATCCTCAGCGTAGTTCGGGCATAATGCTCGAGTGGATAATCTAGCTCCATAGCACAAACCTCCTATTGGGTTACTGGATGCCCTCCAACCTTCAACTAGAGCATAGTAAGTCCATATATTTGGGCGGTAATCTCGTCATTCCAAGCCTGATGCTCAGGCATAGTAAATGTAACACCATAAGGGCCAGGCCCTTAGTATGAGAGAAATCTAATAGTCGCATAACAACAGGTGGTATGTAGTCGACATCCTCCTCAGGTACCCCCTGCTGTAGTAGAAATCGAGTCAATAGCCTAGAAAATCCAAATCAACGACCACCCAAAAACCTAGCTTTTCTCATAGGGGAGAAGATAATTGCACTAGCATTCAACTCCATATCTTTGCGCATAAGAGCATAAATAATACATACCCTGTCACACATCACCTCTGTCATATGTGTTCCATGGACAAGGCAAGAATAAATAATTTTTCCCCATAGTCGAGCCTCCCTATTTATGTGAGCAAAGGGGAGTGATACACGAGTCCCACCCTCTTTATAGCAAATCCACCAGGCTGTCGAACGAGTACCACATAAGAGATAGTGAATGTGCTGGTACAGTGGCTCTATATTCAGTCTTTTTAGTGGCTCAGCATCCACCACAGGTGTACCTAGCAGGTCATTCACAGTATAGTAGTAACAATAACCATACAACCCCTTACCCAAACCTCTACATCCTTGTTTTGTGGGTCCCAATTAGTATAAAAATCCTGTACAAGACTTAGGTTGCACTCAGATTGTTGTTTAAATAGAAAAGTCATGTGTAGCGCCTCAATTCAGCGCACCATATTTGGATACTCTTTCATCAAGCTCGCCCTATCAATGAATTGATCAGCTGAATACTTAGACCCTTTGTGTTGGGAATACCATTTTCTCTCTGATTCCATAATTATCTGTGTCCCATACCTCCTTAATTGACCTCGTGGAATATGTACAGCTGGGAGCACACGATCAGCATGTCGACTTCTTTTACATCTAGATTCAGATGAACCAGCCACATTCTTTCCCTTACTTCTCTGTTGTTGGCTATATATTGTACCTATTAAGCACAACAACCCACAAACACATCAAACAAGAACCTTAGGAACTAGTAACCACTAAGTGTGAAATTCACCCCACACTTAGTTGCTAGCACAGGTTCATCAATAAGTGACCCAAGATACTCAGAATTTCCTTGTTCAACATACAATTACCATCCTCAGGCTTACAACATCACACACAAAGGTATTTCAGAGAAGTGGAAATTCACAGACTCAGCTCAATAGCTTAATGATCTAAAAACTTAATCACATTACCTTTCTTCAATAATTTCACAAGTGTGTGTTCACTATGTCAAATATATACTCAACTCAATGAAATTCAATTTAGTGATTTATAGCTACCACTAAGGTGGTGTAGATCAGAATTCACCCCACACTTATTTGCTATCATGTAGTGAATTTTAACACCCCAACATTATTTAAATTTATCTCATGGTGTAGCAAAATAACTTGTCTATCTAGCAATGTATAGCATGTAGGTACTAGATTAACTTAAAGTGCAGTTTATTTTTTCAACTAGAGCAAGTACACAAGCAATCAGATTCCATCACAGATTGACATCACTCACACAAATACTACACAAGAGCTATCAGTGCAGCTAAATAATGTTTTTTTAACATTCACCATTTTTTATCGCAAAGTGCACAAATCACAAACCTTCATATGATACCCATAAAGATTCTACTAGTTGAGCCCAGTTTAAAACCCCCCCAATTAAACCTATCACTATCACTAATTCAAGTATACATTTCATTTATCATCAAATTTCCATGAATCAAGAACTAAGCCACTACACATATCACTAATTATTAAGAAATCAAATCAAGTTATCATATAATTGCAATTTGAGCAAATAAATAGTGAAGAACTTACCTTGAGCTTGATTAAAAAAATAAAGATGGAATTTTTTTGTTAGTGCAAAGAAGGGACACAATTTAAAAACAATTTCTAAATTTTGGAAATTAGGGGGCTGCTGCTGCTGCTAGGGTTTTAGGTTGAGGTGAATGAGAGAAAATGGGATATATATAGAAGGGAGAAATGAGGGGTCCGATCAGGGTTATGTTTGTATTGAAAGGTGTTGTCGACGTGATGTGTTAAAAATTGCATTGAAGAAGCAATGTGATGCGTCGAGTCTGCATCGTTACACTGGACTTAGCCTTTAAAATAATTTCTAAGTGTGGAAGTGATGCACATTGACGCGATGCGTCGACTTAGCATCGATCCACTAGAATTACCTAGAAATTTTTTTCTAAATGTGAGTATAGGCACAGTGACATGATGCATCGAGTTAGCATCTCATCACTAGAATTTGTATCTAGGAATTTTTCTAAGGCAAATTTCTCCACATTTTGGGGAATCTTTTATTCCTCCTTTACCTTTTTCTCCTCTGAGCACCTATTTAACTTACTCAAAGATCATTGTTCACCCCCTTCTCATCTTCTCTATCTCCACCACATTTCTCATTCTTGCACATTGACTAAAAATAACTAAATTACATAAGAAAAAGTGGGTTGCCTTCCACCAAGCGCCTTATTTTTTGTCGTGGCATGACTCATCTTTTTGTATTTTTCTTTTTATCGTCAACAACTAAAAATGAAACTACCTATTACATTATAATTTGTGGGTTGCCTCCTATATAGCGCCTTATTTTACGTTGTGGGATGACTTAGCTTAGTCTCACTCATCAGCAAAAGTGATGGACACGTTGTGCTTGTCTCCATTATCAGCCCAATAATGCTTCACATACGGTCCGTTCACCAAAATTTTCTCAGTCTTCTCTTTGTTCCACAGTTCAACTGCTCCATGGGGCATCATTTGTACTACCTTAAAAGGCCCAGACCACTTAGACCGCAATTTACCCAGAAACAACTTTAATCTTACATTGAATAGCAAAATAAGTTATCCGAGTTCAAGCACGCTGTCCTAAATTTGCCTGCAGTGCCATCTCTTGGTTCTCTCCTTATACAATTTTGCATTCTCATAAGCATTGAGATAAAATTCATTTAATTTAATAAGCTGCAATAATCTCTTCTCTCCCACAACCTTTATCTCTAGATTCAATTTTGTAACACCCAATAAGCTTGATGTTCTAGCTCTACAGGAAAATGGTTCGCTTTTCTGTAGACCAAGTGATATAGTGAGGTCCCTATAGGCATCTTATAAGCTATCCTATAAGCGCACAATGCATCATCTAGCTTTTTGGCCTAATCCTTACGTTTCGCATTAACAGTCTTCTATAGTATTTACTTTATCTCCCTATTGGAGACCTCAACTTGTCCACTCATTTGTGGATGATACATAGTGGCCACCTTGTGCCTAACACCAGATTTAGCTAAAAGATTCTTAAAACAAGTATTAATAAAGTGCGTACCTCTGTCACTGATTATAGCTCTTGGAGTGCCAAACCAGGAAAATATTTGCTTCTTCATAAACTTCAGCACTACTCTTGCATCATTAGTGGGACAACCTGCAGCTTCCACCCATTTGAATACATAATCAACTGCCACTTGAATGTATAAGTTGCCATTGGATGGTAGGAATGTCCCCATAAATCAATTCCAAAAACATCAAATACTTCAACTTCAAGAATATTATTTAGGGGAATCTCATGACACCTTGAAATTGTTCCCAATCTCTGGCATTGATCACAACTCTTTATGAAAGCCACAGCATCTCTAATAATGTTGGCCAAAAGAAACCAGATTGTAACACTTTTCTTACTATTCTTTCACCCCTATGATGGCCACCATAAGGAGATGAATTATACTTTTGTAGCACTTGTGTGAATTCAGCTTCCGGAACACATCTGTGTATAGTTCCATTCGGACCCTACTTGAAAAGATATGGATCATCCCATATATAAGCACGAGAATCATAAAGCAGTTTCTTCCTCTGTTGAATTGTACTTTCAGGAGGGTAAAAGTGACTTGCCAATAAATTCACAATGTCCGTATACCAAGGAACTTCACACTCCTTTATAGATAATAATTTTTCATCCAAAAACTCTTCTCAAATGTAGAGAAAGTTATCAACAATATGATCATGAGTCTCTAACCTTCATAAATGGTCTGCATCTTGATTTTCTGACCCTTTTCAATCATGAACCTCTAAGTCAAACTCTTGAGGAAATAAAATCCACCGAATCAGTCTAGGCTTTGCATCTTTTTTATTGAAGAGATACTTGATGGCCGCATAGTCTATGTGAACAATAAATTTTGTGCCCACCAAGTACGCTTTAAATTTATCAAATGTATAAAATACCGCTAATATCTCCTTTTCAGTGACTATATAATTCATTTGGGCATCGTTCAAGACTTTACTAGTATAGTAAATAGAGAGAAATACTTTGTCTTTTCTTTTCCCTAAAATAGCTCCTACAGCCATGTCACGAGCATTACACATCAATTCAAATGGCAACTCCCAATCTGGAGAAATCAAAATAGGAGCTTTCATCAGCTTCTTCTTCAGCTTCTCAAAGGCTTCTTGAAAATTTGCCCCAAAATAAAACTTGGCCTTTTTTTCTAACAATTTACATATCAGGATTGAAACCTTTGAAAAGTCCTAGATAAAATGTCTATAGAAACCTGCATGCCTTAAGAAACTTCATGCTCCCTTCACTGTGACTGGATGTAGCAACTTTTCAATCATTTAATTTTAGCTCGATCAACTTCTAGTCCTCTAAATGACACTTTATGGCCAAGGACTATTCCTTCCTTCACCAAAAAGTGGCACTTCTCCCAGTTCAGTACCAAATTTATCTCTTCTCATCGAGCTAGGACTTGATTTAGATTCTGCAAGCATTTATCAAAAGAATCACCATATCAGAGAAGTCATCCATAAATACCTCGACAAATTCTTCAACTATGTTGTAGAAGATTGCCATCATGCATTTCTAAGACATTGCAGGAGCATTACAAAGGCCAAAAGGTATGCATCTGAAAGCATAAGTACCATATGGACAAGTAAAAGTTATCTTCTCGTGGTCCTCGAAAGTAATGGTGATTTGATTATAACCTTAGTAACCATCAAGAAAATAGTAGTACTCCTGCCCTGCCAACCTATCCAACATTTGATCAATGAATGGGATAGGATAGTGGTCCTTTCTTATGGCTTTATTCAATATCCAGTAGTTAATACAGATTCTCCATCCAGCTACCATACTAGTGGGAATTCATTTATTTGCTTCATTAGTAACTGTGGTCATCTCACCTTTTTTTTGGCACACAATGTATTAGAATTGACCACTTACTATCTAACATTAGGTAAACAATCTCATTATCAAACCACTTGATGACCTCTTTTCGTACCACGTCTTTCATCACTAGATTACACCTATATTTTTGTTGCACCCTTGGTTTGAAACCTTATTCCATGTGTATTTTATGCATGCAAAAAGTTGGATTTATCCCTTTAATGTCAGACATCTGCCACCCGATCTCTTTTTTTTTTTAACATTATCGTTGCTTCCTTAACCTGCATATCAGATAATCTTGCAGACAAAATAATAGGTAAGGTATCATTATCACCAAGGTAAACATATTTTAAGTAAAGAGGAAGAACCTTAAGCTCTAATTTTAGAGCTTCATCAATTGACGTTTTAGGGGATAGACCAATTGGCCTATTCAATGGCTCAAAAGGTAAATTTCTTGTTTCAATGACTGCCAAATTCATGACTTGAACTAATTCTAATGCCTCCAAATCTCTATAGAGATCACGACCCACCAATGCTCGCTCTAATGAATCATCTGATAATAAAAGCCTCTGATCAGACTCAAGATCTATAACGGATATAGCAGACCAACTCCTCATATATAGCTGGCAATTTTAGCACCTTATACACATCAAAAACCTTTACTTTATCATGTATTATCAGTGTTATCTTCCCTGCTGCTACATCAATTAATGATTGTTTTGTTTCTAGGAAAGGTCATCCTAAAATAAATAAAGCAGGATCAGCTTCAAAGTCAAGATTTACAAAGTCCACCAAAAGATTATGGATACCACTTACACTATGACATCTTCGATAATACCATCAGGCCTAGCAAGAGACCTATCTACTAATAGAAAAACAATAGTAGTGGGTTTAGGACTCCCAAGACCCATCTTCTGGTACCAAGATATGGGTATAAGATTTATGCTAGCCCCCAAGTCACATAATCCACGAGAATTGATGGTCTTCCTTATAGTGATCTGCAAAGTGAAACTACCTAGATCCTTTAGCTTCATGGGTAGTTTGTTTGAATCTTGGATGTGCACTCCTCAATAAGTGTAACTATAGCATATTTGGTCAACCGGTTCTTGTTCGTCACTATATTCTTTAGGTATTTTGCATATTTTGGGAAACTCTGTAGAATATCAACAAGAGAAAGATTTACGTGAACCTACTTTAGAAGATCTAAGAACTTTTTGTAACTCGCTTCCTCCTGATGCTTTCTTGCCTTTTGAGGGAATGGTAGGGGTAAAGTCTTTTTTTCCTTATGAGTTTGATCACTTGCAGCTTTTCTTCTACCCCTTTCTCTTCATTGAACTTAGGATCATATTTAGTGGTTGTAGGACTAACCTACTCAGATACTGCCTCATTTAACTGCAACCAACTCTTTGTTGTCACTACATTTACCTACTTTGGATTTGCCTTCATATCGCTAGGTAAAGCTCCTTAAGGTCTTGTATTCTGTGATCCTCAATTTGACCAAGTTGTAACTCTAGATTTCTCATAAGTAATTGTTGACTCTTTAATTCTTCTACAAACTATGCTTGTTAAGTCATTACTTCTGCTGCAAACTGTGCTTGTTGAGCTAAAAGTTGCTTCAGCATTTCTTCCATGTTACTTGATTGAGCAGTAGCCTGATTATTCTGAACCTGCAGTTGATTTGGTTGCACTGACCCCTTATACTGATTAGTGTTTGGTGCCTGATTTCCACCCTATGAGAAATTGGGATGGTTCCTCCAGTTAGGATTATACATGTTACCAAAATTTTGTTGTCCCTGACGATTCGTATTCCCCATATAGTTGACAGAATTTGGATTAGTAATACAAGCATCGGCTGTATGTTCACTACTTCCACAAACCTCACACCAAGAATTGGCCTGTTGGACTACATTAGATGTAGTTGCTACTTGTTGAACCCCCAACTTTATGTTATTAAGCTAAGTAATCTGCGCCTGCAATGCAGTAAATTAATCTACCTCTAATACCCTAGCAACCTTCTTAGGAGCACTCCTCAAATCAGCATGCCAATCAGGATTCCCTTGTGAAATCCTATTCAGCAATGTGTATATTTCTTCATAAGTCTTTTCAAGAGCCTGCCCACCTACTGATGAATCCAAGAGAATCTTGGTGTTTGTCTCTAATCTCTTAAATAGAAGTATGAACAAAAACATTATTAGACTGATGATGGTGAGGGCAATTTCTGAGCATACCCTTAAATCTCTCCCAAGCTTGGTAGAGATTCTCTCCTTCTTTTTGCCTGATACTCAGACTCTCACTTCTCAAACATGCAGTCTTCCCTGATAGAAAGAATTGAATAAGGAAACTTCTAGCTAGATTATCCCATAAAGTAATGGAGAGTGGTGGTTCTACATATAACTACCTCTTTTCTTCCCCGGTTAGAGAAAAAAAGAAAAGTATTAATCTGGTATAATCAGAATTCACCTCTTCAGTAATATAAGTATCTCTTATTTCCAGGAAGGTCCGTATGGGCTATTACGGGTCTTCATATGAAAGGCCATGGAATTGCCCCACTGAATTCAACAATTGTGCCATATTTTATTTCAATTCAAATTGACCTCCTGGTTCAAGCTTGTGAATACTATTTGTCACATGGTTCGTGAGTAGGATTGCCACTTCACGAATAGGTCTAGTATCTGGCTGAGCAGGAACACCTGGCATAACCGAAGCTGAGAAATTACCGACATTTGGATCGATAGGGTCATTTGGATCAACTGGGTGAGTCATTTCAACCTGTTGATTGGGATATTGAGCTTTTTTCCTTTGTTAAAATATCAGTTCCAGTTCTGCAAAAGGCTCTACCAACCCTTTATCTCTCGTCAGTCCTATAGTCAGCTAATCCTGTAAAAATTTAGCCGCTAAGATGAAGTCATTAACACTTAAACTTATTATCAAAAACAAAAAATTTAGAAATTTACTAATTATAATAGTCCTCGGCATCGGCGCCAAAAACTTATTGTGACTCAAATGCACACGCAAGTGCACACGATCGTACAAGTAATATAGTGACTTAGACAGTCTAATATCGTTCCCACGAGGACTAAGCAACTCAAAATTCAACCAAATTTTAGTTTTATGTAATAAAGTATTAAGTGTTGAAAAGAATCAAGATGATTTGGAATTTAAGAATAAAAATGGAAATTAATAAATAAGAAATAGTAATTGGTGACAATAGCAAAACAAGTACGGTTATAAACAGTAATGATAAGAATTCCAGGGTTGAGACATTTCGAACAATCATACAAGTCTCTATTCTTATAGCAGTCTAATTTCTTATCGGGTTGTTGATTCACAAGGTTTATGCTACGATCGTGGTCTCCCGGCCTCAAATCTTTTATCAATGGAATATTGCAGCTACTACTCCCGCAAAGATACAACAATTCTTCTAGATTCTTAAAGTTATCTTTTTGCAATTGAACCATGCAAGGCTTCTAGGTATATCCCTATCCTAGAAGCTAATTCAGACCCCTTATTTTATAAAAGGATAAGAACCTTGCTCTTTAATTTCTTCGTTCTATCCTACAATTCTACTTTCAAATTCACATAGAAATATAGATTTATTCTAATGGTGGCCACTCATCAAAATAGTAAGGTCAAGAAATTAAGAACAACCCAGATGATAATCCAAAAAGAAACTACTATAAAGAATATCAAAGAGTAATCATGTTCTTGACCTCAACCCCAGAACAAGGGTATTTAGCCACTAATGTTTGAATTAAACATAAAAAATAAGTAAGTAATCATACCCAAAATTAATCTTGAAGTAAGGAAGTTCAAAATAAATAATAAGAACCCTAAAAGAGAGAATTTTTTCCTTTTTCGCAGCTTCTATGCTTGCAAAAAGTGTTTGGAATTGTGTTCACGTGTTCCTTTTATACTTAGGAAAATTTCTCCAAATATGGACTACTGGCGTGATGTGTTACCAATCACATTGCTAAAGCCAATGCATCACGTCGACTTAGCATTGAGCTAATGGAATTATGCTTCAAAAATCTGCCTAAGTCTTTAATCACAACATACGATGTGACGCGTTGACATCGCATCGTGTCACTGGACTTACCATCTAAAATTTTTACTAAGTCACCAAATTCCCAGATCAACGTGACACGTCAACTTTGCATTGATGTTCAAGAATTGTCTTTTGAACTTTTGGCTAAGGCATAAAACTTACATGCCGATACGACGCGTCGACTTTGCATCGCGTCACTAGAATTTCACACTGAAACTTCTGTTAAGTTAATAATCGATTCCTTTTCAGTTGCTTTCTTTTATTCTTGCTCCAATGCATCCAATTTTTGTCCAAATCCCTCAAAAATTTACCCTTTATCACTAATCACATTGGTTAGCCACGAACCACAATTTAGCTCAAATGTAATATAATTAACATACTTTTAGTTCTCAAAACAAGTCCAAATATAGGTCTATAGCAGTGTTTGGACATATAAATACGCCCAAGATCTCCTAATTAACTTGGGTTGCCTCCAAAGCAACGCCTAATTTAGTGTCGCGGCACAAACCAACCCAACCCAACCCAACCCAACTCAACCATATTTCTTCATCTTTTTCCTCACACTTGGAGGCCATCTTTTTATCCTTTCACCCCTTTTGGGTGTGAATTCTCAAGAGCAGCAGGTTTCTTAACTTTAGCCTTTTCAGGACTATCAACTTCTATCATGTCAGGCTTAAGAGATAGAGTCTTAGGTTTCTCAATCAAGTAATTTGAAGAGCTCTTTTGTGAACTAGCCACCCCACACTTGTCCCCTTCAATAACATTTATCATACATAAATCTTTAACTTGGGATGTAATTATGGGTGCTTTGTATACATCAAACTCTACCTCTTTATCCTCTACTTTCATTTTGACCATGCCTTCTCTAACATCAATCAAGGCTCCTCCGGTTGCTAAAAATAGATGCCCCAAAATAATTGGTACCAGTTCATCTACCTCAAAATCAAGAACAATAAAGTCAGCAGGAATAACAAATTTACCAACCTTAATGAGGACATCTTTAATTATTTCTTTTGAATATGCCAAGGAACCATCTGCTAGCTGCAAAACCATGGTGGTCGATCTAGGCTTTCCCAAGCCCAATTTTTCAAATAGAGATAGGGGCATCAAATTTATACTTGCCCCTAAATCACTCAATTCATGGACCACTTTACTCCCAATTTGGATAGGGAGAGTAAACTTCCCCGGATCTCTCAATTTCTTGGGGATTTTTTGTGTCATCACCACACTACACTTTTTAGTGAGTGTTATAGCTCCTACATACTGCAATTTCACCTTTTTTACCACCTTATCCCTCAAGTACTTTTCATACTTAGGCATACTCTACAACACATCTAGCAAAGGTAAGTTAATATAAAGCTCTTTAAATGTATCAATGAACTTTTTGAACAGGGCATCCTCCTTTGCTTTCATGTGCATTTGAGGGAAGGGTAATGGCAGTGTCTTCTTCACTTATGGTTCAGTAACTTTTTCTTTCAAGTACTTAGACTTTCTTGAATTTTCAGTAACTCTGTCTTTTACCTGTTTGGTCACCATATCAGCATCTACCTCTTTTGTTGCCTTGGGAGGTTCTCCTTGAAGCTCTTTACCACTTTTCAAGGTGATTTCCATAACCTTCTTTGGATATTTTGTATCTGCTGGCAACCCATCTTATATTCTAGTATTTATTACCTGTGATAATTGTCCCACATGTAACTCTAAGCTTCTTGTGTCCACTAGCTGATTCTGTAATTCTGCCTTTTGAGTTTTTAGATCTACAAACAATTGTGCTTGACTAGCTAAGAGGTGTTTTATCATCTCTTCCATGTTGCTCGTTGACTGATTTAATTGGTTCTACGGCTGTGGGGCATTCCATGGCTGATTTGGTGGTTGAGTCTGTCACTTCATGTGGTAGGCATTACCATAATTTGTCCTTTGAGAATTACCTACATACATTACAAATTCTAGATTTAAAGAACACATGGCCGCTACATGACCACTATTTTCGCATATTGACACCAACCTGTAGTTTGTTGGATAGCATTGACTGTGGCTGCAGGTTGTGTTGCTCCCAACATCACTCTACTGAATGATGTGTTGATCAAATTTTGTAGTGCAGAAACTTATGATGATTAAGCCGTGAATTGGTCCACCTCCAATATATCCATAATTCTTTTTGTGGCACTTTTAGAATTTGAATGTCATTCTGGATTTCCTTGTGCTATGCGGTTCAGTAATGTGTAGAGCTCATCATAAGTCAACTCTAGTGCTTGACCACCTCGGATGAATCTAGAAAAATATTTGTATAATAATCAAGAGCTTGTAAAAAAGTATGAGCAAGTATCTCATTAGACTGTTAGTGGTATGGACACTCCCAAAGAAAAGCCTTGAAGCATTCCTAAGAATGATAGAGGTTTTCATCAGGCTTCTATTTGAAGCTCACTATCTCACTGTGAAGTCTCGCAGTCTTGCCTGATGGAAAGAATCTAATGAGGAACTTTCTGGCTAAGTCATCCCATGATGTTATTAAATTGGCTGGCTCCACATTCAACCACCTTTTAGCTTCTCCCAAAAGTGAATGGGGAAACAGGTTAGCCTTACATAATCTGGAGTCACCCCAGTCAGAGTGAATGTATTAGTAAGCTCAATGAAAGTCTACAAATGGACTTGTGGATCCTCATGTGAAAGACTTAAAAACTATCCACTGCTAATAAGAAGTTGCACCATATTGTGTTTCAACTAGAAATTCCCCCCAGCTACCGGTCTTTGAATTGGGGAAGTTAAGTTCGTTAGAAGTGGGAATGCCACTTCCCTAACCTTCCTACCAGCTTCTTGTTGTTCAGCCATAGGAGCAGTATTCTCTTGGACTTCTTGGATTTGAGGAATTCTAGGGAGAAGGATTGCTTATCTCCTGCGTTGATAGTAAAGTTTCTCGGGTTTCGGGCTTAGTTCTGCAAACTCCCGATCCCTTGCCAGCTTATCAACTTAAAGACCTATTTTTTGCAAGAACAAAACCAAGACCAAGCATAAAAATACCAAATAAATCAAAAAGTAAAACTAAAATTAACAATTGCCAAATAACTAGTCCCCGGCAATGGTGCAAAAAACTTGATAGCACACACATAAGTGTACGTGGTCTACCAAGTAATATAGTGGCCTTCAAGAAAGCCGAGTTATCAATCCTATAGAGACTAGATTTGGCAATGATTTGATTTTAGTTCATACTTTAGATTCAATTGTTGCGAGAGTAACCAAATAAAGAGTTTGGAAATTTTAAATTGAAACTAAACAATGCGGAAAGTAAAGATCTTGAGACAATCAAAAAGAGAAAACTCAAGGTTGAAGCAATCTGAACAATCATATTTTTCTTTTAGATTTCATTCATTAACTTGCTTATTTGGTTGATGATTCGTAGGGTTAATTGTGTGATTATGGTTTCCAACCTATAATCTATTACCTAAGCTGAACCTTACACCTACATCGTTGAGTGGGGATGTAATAATTCACTTAAGTTCTTAAAAAATATCATCCTACATATGAATCAAGTAAGGTATCTAAGTATATATCTATCCTAGATACTAATTTAGGTTTCTTATTTTATAAATAATCAAGAACCATACTCTGCTTATTCCTATGTTCTATTGCCCTATTCCTTCTCCCGAGTTTACAAAGTTGACAATAGATGTATTCTAAGGGTCACAAATCCTTAAAATAGTTCTAATAAGAATAAATAAACAACCAATATTGATAATCAAAGAAAACAAACTTAATCCATAGCAATAATAATCATGTTCTTGGCTTCAACCCCAGAAAGAGGGCGTTTAGCCATGCATAGTCATAATCGTAATCACAAGGTTGTAATTAACAACTAAAAATATGTATGAACTAAATAAAATTAATAATAAACTAATAATTAAGTTGTATTAGAACCTTGATCTTCAATATATGTCAAAATATGTGTAAAAACGTGATACAACATGTATATATAGGATAAGGGTAAGCGAAGCCTGTGTAGGAGTCAAATTAGCTTTAAACGCCTAGGTGTAGAGTGGAGCATGTGTTGACCTCTATTAATATGGAATGGGGATTACTCATCACCCAATATCCCCCTTTAATAGAGTATGCGACTCATGCTAATCGCATGCACTCTCTGGAAGTTGTCTTCAAAAATTTTTCTAAGGCAAGGGAGTATCGAAATGAGACCGTGTCAAGGTCTAATCGCCTTTAGGACCACCACACACTAGTTTGTTGATACTTTGGGCCTATTATGAATTCATTGGAGTTTTTAACACTTCCATTGTCCACAACTACAGTCCACACGTGCCCAAGACATTCCAGGGGTCCAAAAGTGCATCAATCTGTGTATTGTGTCTTCGTTTAGCCTTTGTGAGCCTTTTTGAGTTGTTACCACTTTATTTGAAGCTTGTATCTCGTTCATATATCATCATAATCCATTAAAAAGTATCCTATATCATTAAATACAACAATTTAAAGCTCAAAACAACACAACATCCAACACGACAAACTAGAAACACGAGCTAAGCACAGGCTAATTTCACTTTGATCTTTAACTCATTATTTTGACCCTTGGATTGATACAATTGACCCTTGAGAATTATATACAAGTTATGTCACATATAAATACACATAAAACCCATTTTTAACACTTTAAACACAATAGAATCCACTGGAATCAACTAGACAAGCACCTAGCTTAAGCTAGTAACACTAGTTTTTCGGGTTGAACTCTAAATGAATATTTTAGGTACAAACTTGTTTGAAACTCACTTTTAATATCATAAATACATGATTTAACAGTATTATACACATTTATATCATTATCCACACATATATCACATGAATCATCCTCAAAACAAGGCTAAAAAGGCTAGAATAGTGACGCTAGAATGCATAAATACACCCAACATCATATATTAACACCCAATATTGATAATAAACTTAAAAAAAAACTTAAATTAAAGCATAATTAATCATTTTATTTACCTCAACCCTAGGTGAGGGTGTTTACCCACTCATGGTCTTACAACGAATCACAAGGATGAAATTCATGTGTAAAAATAAAAAGTAAAATAAATTAAAGATAAATAACCATAATTTAATCTTCATAAAGTTTAATTTAATCCCCAAAAGTATTCCAAGGTGTTTACAATAAGTCCCAAGGGTCTTATTTATAATATGAGATAAGTTGGTCGTTTTGGTGCCTTGGGCGTAGCACGCCTATGTTGTGGCGCATTCAGGGAATTTCATGCCATTAATGTAGATTATTATTGTTTTATACATGTTATTTTGTGTATTGGTCATGTCACTCCCTTATCTCGGAGTTCTAAGGGCGTGGCACACCCTTGTGCTTAGAAATTCCAGATTTCATCAAGGTTTACTCTATCCATTTGCCTTTGATGTCCTTAATTGGTAGGTGCCTTTCCAATTTAATTTCAGCTTGTTTAGATTCCAAAAATTTAGTTTAACATAATTAGTTTTATTCTGTAACATCAAACAAGATGAATTAGTTCATGCAACACAACAGAATTCACCAAGATAGACTAGAACAACACACAGCTCAAGCTAGTAATACTAGTTTTCTTATCTAAACTCTAAGTTATCAATTTAATTCTAAACTTGTTTGAAAAACACCTTAAAAATATACTTTAACACATAGGTTCTCAATATACCATTAAAAACTTATTAAGAACACAAAGTAGTCCTCAAAACTAGGCAAAATGTATGTAAATAATGACACTAAGGTGCAAAAATCTACCTAAGATCCGTGTTCCATGCTGTGAAAGTTTCCATGGTTTTGATTTCGATATATAGTTAACACATAAAATTCTGATTATTGTTTCTCCTTGGTTGCATCCTTTAGTCTTATGTTTTTCTTTATCATAATTATTTCAGTTATTTTTTTTATAGTATTTGGAGAATTATTTAATGTTTTTCCTCTTACCTTGAATTAGCTTATTTATCTCGCATTCTATTATATTTATGCTATGATTTAGCTCAGTCGACCGATGATCTCTACTAAGTACTCATGGATTTGGTACTCATACTACACTTTTATAACTTTTTGGTATAGATCTGAGTACCTGTTTCCACCTTTGACACCGAGATTTGTACTGGTCAGCGTTTGGTGACAGAGTGAGCTCTTGGAGCTGGAGTTGACCTTTTCTCCCTCTTCTGTTTTTGCTAGTCTTTTCATTTTCAGCCTATTGTATATTGACTTGATAGTACTTGTATTATTTTGGATTAGAGTCTATTGTATCGACACAAATAGGTCATGGGATATTGTTATTTCTCTTATTTATCTTCCATTTAATTATTATTCTATGATTTATTACTTATAAGCCTTGTACTTGCATATTTCCACTTTTATGCCATTTTCCATTGCTTATAGCTTCGGGCTACGATTTGAATTACCTAATGGTGGGATAAATTAGGTGTCATCATGACTCTAAAATTGAGTCCTGACAATAGACCAATAAGCATAGCAGTTAATAACTTTTGTATTCAATTTTCTTCTACATTAGTTTATGATAAAAAAAATATCTTCTTATTCAGCTTGAAATTTCCAAATTTACCTTCCATAGCTGAGATTTAACATGTTTTAAGAGGCTACATCAATGATCTAGAGGTTTTTATCAAGGAATTTCATCAATAAGAAAGAAGGACCCGAGGTCAGAGCAAGTTGGGTTGGGGTATAGAGTTGTAAATGCATTAAGGTGACATAGGATGATCAACATGTTGTGTAAACGGAAAATACAATGGTTAGAGATAAAATATACAAAAATCACATGCTCTCATAGGATCAATTAATACATTTGATGGACAAAGCTACACTATAACAACTTCAACAAATCTTGAAGGTGCTAAATACCAACAACATTGGTGAGTCACGTGGCATTGTCAGCATCGTAGGTAATTCTAATGTCAAAACTATGAAATGGATTATCGATTTTGTAGTTACGTATCATATGATAAGTTTTGGTAGACACTTAAATAGTGAAATGATGATAGGGCATATCGGATAGGTGTAATTACCAATTGGTGATTCAGCCACAGTATCACACATTTAAAATTTCTAATTAAGTGAAGAAGACAAGATTAGTGATTTGTTATATGTACCAGCATTCTAAATTGCCATATGATCTGTATAAAAAACAACTTTGATACCCACCAAATATGAACAAAACTTATCAAATGCATAAACCAAGGCCACTATCTCATTCTCTGTCACTGTATAATTTGTATGTATCCCTTATTAATGCTTCTGTTGAACAACCTAACCTCCTCGCATGATGATATTGAGCTTCTTATTTCCCTTGAAATTCTATAGGTAATTGATTAACATGAAATAGTCCTCCATTATATGTCTAGTAGAATTAAAGTAATCATACTCTTTTAACTTGTTACAATTATCTCTAACATATCCCTTTATGGGACAATAGTATTAATAAAGGTTATTGAAGTTCCTCTACTTAAAATATTGATGTTGCTTGTTGTTTTTTGGTGCATAGAAATCCATCGGCTCCATTCCTTTATGACTTGTGTTGCCAATGTCTTTTCCCCTGTTGGTGTGTAAATCCATAGACTCTATCCCTTCATGAATGTTACCAGCTATACTTTTTTGACTTTCATACTGAATTATTAGGGCATATGTTTGATTGACACGGGGAAAATTATGCATTATCATTATTTGACCCCTAGCTTGAGTATAGCCATCATTAAAGCCCAACAAAATTTGTAATAAGTGCTAACATTGCAGCTGCTCATAATGACTATATCGAGTCAGAAAAGCGGTCTTCTGGATATCTGAAGCTCTAATCCTCAACTAGTGATAACCAGATCTCAAATCAATCTTTGAAAATATTGCAGCACCCTGAAGATGATCATTTGAATCATCAAATGGGGAAGAGGATACTTATTCTTAACCGTCACATTGTTAAACTATTGATAACAACGCACAGATGCATAGACCTTTCCTTCTTCCTTACAAACAAGACTGGCGTACCCCACATCGATACACTAGGTCGGATGAATCCCTTATCCATTGACTCCTACAACTGATTATTTAATTCCTTCAACTTGGCTGGGGCCATCCTGTAAAACATCAATAGCAAAATTAATATTACAATCCAGAGACATACCAAGCAAATACGTAGGGAACACATCCACAAACTCACAAACAACATGAAAAGAACCCAAAGAATAAGGTGAAGGGACACTAGTATCATAATGTGGGCCAAATAAGATAAACATCCCCTCTCAACCAATCTACAAGCCTGAACATAAGATATGACCCTCTTAGGACATGAATAAAGTGCACCCTTCCAAGCTATCCTTGGCACACCCGGCGAAGCTAAAGTCATGATCTTAGAAAAATAATTTAAGACAACATGATAAGGATCCAACCAATCCATACCCAAAATAACAACAAATCAATCATATCCAATACAAGAAAATCTATCCAAGTCTTACAACCATAAAAAAAATCATAACACAAGATTGGTACCCTCGATCCACTACTAAAGAATCTCCTACAGAGGTAGATACACAAATAAGCATGGCAAGAGGCTCACTAATTGAATCAAAACTTAAAGAAAAATATGCAAACACAAAGGAGAAATTTGATTTGAGGTCAAATAACACAAATGCAAATCTAAAATAAATAGGGATGATACCTATAATCAAAGCATCAGAAGCCTCTATTTTTGGCTTGGTGGGTATGGCATAGTATATACCACGACCACTAACTGGATGAGTAGTCCAATTGACTACTAACATGGGCTCAACTATCTTTACCTCTCGTATCTCTAGTATTACCTCTACCTCTTGCTACTGAAATAAAATTAGCTTTAATCACACGACGGGGGTAGTCCTTGGTTAAATGGCCAACCTCACGACACACATAACAAGTCCTATGGCCTACAGAAATAAGAGAAGGAACTACTAGGCCCAAATGGACACCCTGTACTACTGAACCAAAAGACCCATGAGAACCTCTAAAATCTCTTCCTCGAGAAATCAAATCTCTAAACCCAACAAAATAGTTCACCTTCTTGGAGTCTCCCTAAGATACCCAAGAAATATCCTTTTTCACCTTAGAGTGATCCACAAAATTAAGAAAAAATGCTTGAAATACAACCATCTATGCCATGGCTCACTGATGAACAGGAGGCATAGCAAGCCTAGCTGGATGAGACTCTACCTTGGGATGTAACATAGATGAAGGTATAACTCCTACCCTTGGAATACAATACTCAAATTCCAGGATTGAAGGAGGTATAGTACTTGGGGTATGAGGAGTACCCAAAATAGAAGTAGGTGAAACTAAGGGATCCACACTCATGACTGGAGGAACACCATAAATATAATCTGGCATAGATAGAGGTAACATGCTAAAAAATGGTGGAATACCAAACAAATTAAAAGGGGCACCCTCCAAATGGGTCAACAGAGAATCAATAATCCCTCCAACATAGAGGTAGAAAAACTTTGAGGAACTGGAGTAGAACTCACACCTCCATCCTGCTCATCATGAGGCTTAAGGGAGAGTCCCCTAGCACCATCCATAGTTAAGGATGATCCATGGGCCCATCCATTCCTCGAGTTCATCCATGACTCAAGGCTCTCCCTCTAGGAGGAGGCTTTATATTTCTGATCACACTGAACCTAGTCGACTCCATATTCAAAGAAAGAGTGAAACATAACTCAAAACATAAGGTATTAAATAACTTTGCGTAATAAGTAATAAAATGAGGAAATTTTTCCTAAAGACATCCTATAGCCTCTCGAAGATAGATAAGGACGTGTACATACCAATCCGCAAGACTCTATTAGACATTTTGTTCTTACACTGATAAGACCAATGAAACTTGGCTTCTCTGATACTAATTTGTCGTGGCCCAAAATCCAAAAGGTCATGATATCATGAAACACCCTAAATGTTTTGCCCTTGAAAACTTCTTGAGCTTTTAGCTCACTGTCTTGGTTATGACTTGACCCCATGAGTTGTATGGTGTTTTGATGAGTCAAGTGACCCTTATTTTAAGGTTATCAGTGTGTGGTGTTAAGTTTATATCCTAGGTATGACTTGAGAGCATGAGCCATATGGGATTATGATGAGACGTTAGGTGGAGTCGTAAACAAATCATAAAAGTTTATGGCATGATTGTATAATAAGTACGTGCGGCTCACTATCGTAGGGATATTTTATGAGTTGTGGGATGAAATCATAAGAAGTACAGTGTTTAACCTATTTGAGTTCTATGTTGACTATGATTGGACCTTATAAGTCGTAGGGTCTCATTACGGGTTGGTTGGTTGAGTCATAAAGATAACAGTTTATGGTCTTGGTAAGACTGACCTGGTGATGAGTCATAAGGAGTGGTTATGAGTCAATGGTTGACTCATAGTCAAAGGCGACCTTTTTCCAGTTTTTAAGTTAAAGGCATTCTAGACATTTCCCCTTTTGCCCTACTTGAAACCCACATCTTATATCCTCTTTAGGTTATCCTTAGCCCTCATAAAACACATCAAATAAACTCTTAAGCACTCTCAAATCCCTAAGGTAAAAAACACTTATGGTTTTCAAGATATTAACTAATTGAGGCATCCAAGGGTTATTTCTCTCCGTACTTCTTGGTGTTTAAGGCATGCTACTCTTCCCTCATTGTAAATTTTGTAAAAGCATGTTATTTAAACTATTATTCATGATATATTGATGTTGGGTTTTGAACTATGGGTTGAGTGTTTTTAATATAAATTTTTTAAATGCTTCTTTCATGATATTTATGAAATTATTGTGTTTAAATTAATGGTTAGTAAATGCATTAGGGTGCATGGGAATGGTGGATGGAAATAGGGGTACTGTAATCCCCAAATAGATTATTTTGGCATTGAAATTGGTAATAAACTCAACCCACTTGCATAGTTGAATTTGGTTTATGCATTATCACTTGTCTTGGCTTGTTTCTTGAAACTAATGCATGGTATAAATGGTTAAATGATTAAGGATATTTTAAAAACCTTGTGGGGTATATGGGAATTCCTCCAAGTAATTTTTATAATGAAAACATTGTAGGGTACAGAGGAATCCCCCAGGTAATTTTAATAATAGAGTCTGCGGGGTACATGGGAAACTTTTATGTATTAGCTAATGACATTGTTTGCAAACTACAGTTGGTATGATGATACTAGTTAATAATGCCTTATTAACTAACTCCTGGAATTGGAGGCTTGGGTATGTTTTAAATATTTTAATTAAGTAATAATGGGGATTGTGATAGCTAGTCGTGAAGGTGTGAGTTTGATAGACGACCACTAAAAACTCATTTATACCAACATGAGGGTTGATCTTGATGACCGTGTGCTTATGGGGTACAAGGGAATCCCTAAAGTCTATACCTGTATATATGTATCATGGAGGGAAAAGGGTATAATAGAATCCCAGGCCACTTATAATTTCTCCAGTTCATGCGGCTAAAATGCATTGGGGCTCGTTTAGGGGGTAACACTGGACCTATATAGCCCGTGGGTGGACTTATGACGGTAAAGCTACACAACTCAAGTTAAGGTTTTGAAATGTATACTAAACCTTTTTTCCTATACCGGCATGGTATATATGTATATATGTATTTGCATATGGTTATGTACATTGGTTTGATTGGTTTTGGATTAATGGCATTATCACGCCTCAAATCCTATTGTGGAAGATAGGCATCTGTAGCTGTGAAGGCCCGAGAAAACCAATCCATGACCTTGTACTCCTCATGCATGTAACTATTGTAACCAAAGGACATATAATAAATTGATGAGAAATAAATGACATGCCCAAAACTATACATATACCAGATTTAGCCATTGAGGCCATAACATCTAAAAGATAAGACAGTATTATGCTTATATTTACATTGGTCTACAAAGTTTCTTAAAGATACATAGACATCTGATTAAGGTCAGGAAAAACCCACGCCTTACTCTTGACTACTGTACAATACCAAAATATATAAAATACACTCGGAAAGCCTTAAATCAATCTGGAGCTCACCAATAGTCGCTGGATATCCTAATCTCCAAGTGCGAAGGTGTATTTACTAAAGCACCTGTTCGTGCAGGAGGAAATACAGGTCCCCGATAAGGGGCATCGTACAAAAGTATATACTGAGTATGTAAGGCTAAAAGTAACCACACATGATATAGGAGCTCAACAAAAATCAGATATAAGTGTACAAATAGTTTTATTAGACCACCTTTATATATACTTATAGGGTCAGGTACATTACATTTCTTTCTTTATTTTACCTTTCTTACTTTATAATCTTTGTAGTCATATGATACAAATAACCAGTTGATCAGTAGTAAATATACAAATTAGGATCGTCCCATGCTAGGCTTACGCCCCTAAGCTACCACCCATAAATAAACATTGGGATCGACCCATGATAGGCTTACGCTCCTGAACTTCCACCCATATATAAAGTATCGGGATCGACCCATGCTAGACTTATGCCCCTGAGCTGCCACTCGTTTAATACAGATTTGTTTTACTTAGTTTATTTAGCCTTTAAGGTTGTTACTTTGGTGGTCATAACATTATGGTACCTTAAAACAATAATCTAACAATAAGAGACATGTAAATGGGAACTTAAGGCAAAAACAATAAGGTAGGGAGCTGTTGGAACACAAATAAAGTGTTTAGGAGATGAAAATAACACATGGGACTTATTTGACTAAACGGAGGACTCCTAAAATTTTCTAGTGAAAATAGACGTGCAGGCTTAATAATAAGCATGTATTGAGGTATTTCAACACATTAGAGAGTGGGAACAAGGTCATTGGCTACATGGGATATAATATGCTGCTATTATGTATCACTTGTTATAGGATAACCTTGGAAGCTTACTTGATGGACCAAATGTCCGATTTCATGCAAAAGAGTGCAAAATAGAGTATGCCTTGCATACCTGGTCTTACAACTCCGATACTAACCCAACTTGACTTCCTGCCTTTTGGATTACTTATCTACTATAAAATATATGGTAAACTAATATTAGCAACCAACCGACATATTTGAACTATTTAACTTCACCAAAATAGTGGTCGGACAGTAAGCCCTTAATTTATTAATCAAGGGTGTTATTTTAACCATTTTCTTCTCCAATTACATCCATATACCATACATATTCTTATAAGTTCCCCTGACACAACTTTAAGTTTATTACACCCTCCAAACAATGCATAAAATAAAATAGGCAGTAGACGTATACAACCATTAGTTCGGTGGTGTGTCACCACACTCTTCTTCTATATTTCAATACAAACTAATTAAACCTTTCCCCAATATCAACTTGGTATCCCCAAAACATATACACATAAAATAGTCCATAAAACGGCCCCAAATCCCTTTTGTTATAGTAATCAATTATTGAACTCGTCATCTCTTGAGTTCTCAATAACAACACATCCATAATTCTTTTCCAAATTCATATATAAGGAAAACAAAATAGGGTAGTCACCTTACCTCAATTCTACAACTTATCCAATAAATTTAAACTCCTCAAGAATCTCAACTTTCACTTTCCTTCACACTTTAAACCAAAGAAGAAAAGAGATGTCTCTTAATAAAAAAGAAAAATGAGCAGGTAGCTTGTTTCTAATCTTACATGAAATAATTAAAGTCCCTATTTTGGCGACCTCCTTAGTTACATTTTAGACCTTAAAATTGGTCAAATTGGTCCAAGTAGGTGATGCACCTACTTAAGGGTTCAAGTTGCTCAAAATTTCAAAGTAGGTGATGCACCTACTTACTTAATTCTTAATTAGGCTCAATCAAATTGGGCTTTGCCAGATTTGAGTATTGGGCCTTTTCTCCATCTTCTTCCTTTTTACTTAATTTGGGCCCCAAATTTGATCCATAGACTTGAGCCCATTAACTTGGTCCAAATAGCTCAAGTAGGTGATCCACTAACTAGTTTAATTAAGTCAAGAAAGCACCTCACAAAATACTCCATTTTTAGTTCTTAATCCCTTTAATCTAACTTAAAACTTGTATATACTTGGTCACTTCAAACTTTAGATTTAAATACTAGCCTAAGATTCTGAATTTAATAGTTGTATCAATATTAACTTGGCCGCATCACCTTAAAACGTACGGGCAGCATCTAGAATTCCATCTACACTATTAACACTCGCATAACAAATCTCATTCGTTACCTATACCATAAGGCTATATAATGTTACATATAATTAGAATAAGTACAAGCAAAATACAAGATGTTATAGGTATTACTTTATCTTTATCCTTAAGTTAGATGCTAGCATTCACCCCGCTAACCTTTTTTGGATGTTATATCCCCACGCGATGTAGGAATCGGCCATGCTTCCAATTCTCATACTCAATGACTAGGTGATTCAGGGACAGCTTTGGAGACTGAAGTGGTGAGCTTCCATACTTTGGAAGACTCCATTTCATGCTATGGGTTTATTTATGTCTTTATTATTCTTTTGGTCTTGGTTTTGGGTATGGTTAGGGGAATGTTCCAACTGGATATTCTTTATTTTGATTAAAGGCTTTGTCAAACTACTTTGGGCATGGGCGGTATCGGTATAGGTGTTGGTATTGGCATTGGTATTAGTATTGGTTGGATGTTTGGTTTTAAATAGGTGGTTTTAGTTATATACATATTATAATGTTTTAAAACTGATATTCTCTTATCTTGTTATATGTTCAAAATTCATCTAATGTAGGGTGTACTATGGGCAAAGGTTTGGGTCGTGGGAGTAGTCTCCTATCCTGGTTGGACTTAAGATACCCAACACAGACAGGCCCAGGTTTGGGTCATTTCATGGTACTTCTTACAGCGAACCTTGACGAGTAAGTTAATCACCCTAACCAATACACAAAAAGGGATAAAGATGATAATAACCCAAGGTAAGACTTCTAGAATGAAGCCAAATCATAAAAGTATTTTAAATACAGAAAGAAACATAACAATGCAACCACAACTCCCCAAACTAGGTGTCAAAAGTATAAGAACATATCTAGTACAGCTTGAATCCAAAATCAATACATAAGATATAAAAATACAAAAGAAACTATCTCAAAAATAAAAGTAAAGGTATAGTCTATAGAGAAAGGTAGTACAGGACATCTGGATGCTTGAAAATTATCAACAACCTCAAAAGATCCAATAATTTCCCTTGTTAAGAAATATGGGGCACACTCAAATTAGAATCTACACCAAAAAGGTACAGCAGGAGGGAGTACGGTCCACTTGTACTCAGTAGGTATCATAGGCCGACCGAGTAAAGTAGAAAATAAGGTACATAAAATAGACACTAAGGGCATGTCACCTGCAATCAAAAAATATCCAATAACAATAGCTCGCACTACTTGCACTAATAGTTCTAATATGTATAGCAAGTACAATAACAATACAAGTATACATTATATCTGATGTTGGGTGTATTTATGCACTTTAGTATTGTTACCCTAGCTTATTTAGTCTTGTTTTAAGGACAATTTGTGTGCTTTATGTGTTAATGATGATATAAATAAGCATATAAGTGTTTAAGTTTGTGATTATAATGTTTAAAGATATGTTTAAAATTTTTTGGGTTCAAATCGATCATTTATAGTCTAGACCAGAAAACTAGTCTTACTAGCTTGAGCTAGGTGTTGTTCTAGTCTATCATGATGGATTCAAATGTGTCAAATAAGTTCCTAATGTTATTATTGTGTATTTATAAGTGGGACAACTTGTTTTTATTGAGAAATGTATAGTTGAGTCAATCCAAGAGTCAACACAATAAGCTAAAGATTAATAGGATGAGACTAGGCTTAGCTTAAGTTTTGAGTTCATCATTTTGGATGGTTTGTTGTTTTGATGGAATACCCCATACTTTTATTAGCTTATTCCAGTTCCTAGTTGCATGCATAAGAGGCTTAAAGCCTAAAATTTGGGGACTTAGCCTTATTTTGGGCCTCTTATCTTTGAGAATTTTTAAATTGGTCTTCCCGGCCCTGAGACGTAGGTTTTTGAGTTAATTCATGTTTTAGGGTGTAAGGAGCATGTCTCGGGGAAGTTTTGGATCTTTTTGGATAACCATTGGGTCATGTTTGGATTTTGATTTCAGAACATCATCGCAATAGTGGCGGGTTGTGGTGGGTATAGCAATGGACCCTTCATCGCATCGTGGTATCCCTTCAATCCATGCTCTATTTATGAATTTAATTCTCTGAGGGGCAATTGTACATTTTCCCCTCAATCCAATTCATAACAACATGAATTAAATAGTTGGTTAGGGCATTATATGCCCATTTTCCCCCAATTTTCTCTCAAGAAAAACCCTAATCATCCCCCCAAGTTCATCAATTTTATTCCCTCCTCTTCAAGAAAACCAATAAATCAAGTTCCCAAGTCCAATAACTTTCAATAAAGGCATCAAGGTTGTGTTTATCTTTCAAGATTAAGGATTTAAGGTATGTGTGATGTTCATCCATGAGCCCTTTTCACCCATGGAGTCCAATAATCCCCTTTTGATATCAAACTATGAGTTCTTAGATGTTTATGATGAATTGTCTCCATGAAGTTGTTTTTAATTTTGATTACAAGTTATGTTACAAGTGGTTTTTTAGCGGATGAACCCTTTACACATTCGAACGATGAAATTCCTATGTTAAATCCCTAATTCATGGTTTTAATATTATAACTATGTTTTCAGTCGCATGCTTTATCCATTCACATGCTTAAATTCATGACTCCCATGTGTTTGATGAAATATCTAAATGTTGGGTTTTGAGAAATGATCCTTTATTATGGTTTTAAAAGCTTTATATGTCCTTATTGATAGTTTCATTAAGTGTTGATGGGTTATGAACACCCAATACATAGTTGTTAACATAATTTCAGTATCTTTAGGATGGTTTTAGATAAACCATGAGTGTTGTCATTTAATTAGTTATCATGATTAGTTGTTTGGTCAGTTAAGCTTAGTTCAGTCCATTAATCAGTATCATTCAGTTGGGGTAGGATTTAGCACCGAGCAAACCCAAGGATGGGGGCTCACCTACCAGTCGAGGGTGTGACCTTTACTAGCAGACCCTTAGTTCTAAAACTATATAGCCAGCGTAGGCTAGAGATATCAACTTGCCAGTTGAGGGTTGATGAAGTGTTTAGCTACCAGTTGAGGGTAACACATATCTTATTAGAGCACCTGCCAGTTGAGGGTGACTTATTAGTCCTTTGGGACATTAGTTTAGTAGATCCACATAGCCATTATTAGTACGCGTGGCATGGTATTGATACCCTTCTAGCTGGGGTTATAGGTTAGACCCCAATTAGCTCAGATTGAGACATATCGGTTAGATGACACCTCCCACAGTCTCATTTCAGTATTCAGTACAGAATTCAATTTAGGTTTGCTTGGCCATAGCATATAATTCATCAGTTATTCAACTACCAGATTTCAATATTTTAGTTTACAGACTATTTTAGTATCATGTTATATGCTTGGACATACATTCTCAGATTTTACAACTTTCACACAGTTTATACATCAGTTATCTCATGCTATTCAGTCAGTCATTATCTCATGCTACTCAGTCAATCATTATTTCATGCACATAAACCTATGAATTTCAGCCTAACGTCATCTCATATACCAGTATATTCAAATCACTGATCACAAACTTTTCTTTGCGCTATGATGTATTATATCACAGGTTTGAATGCTCATTTTCCTAATCGTGCTTAGAAAGTTCAGATTATCAACAGCAGAAGTTGTGGTGAGTCCTCATATGTTGAGGACCTATTATGTTATTTTAGTATTTCTACATTTCCTTTCAGTTAGTTTAGTTTAGGGTTAGTTGGGGCCTGTCTCATCAACTTATTTAACTCAGTTTAGAGGCTTTCAAACATATAGTCAGTCAGTTAGATAGTCAGTAGGTTTTATCAGATGTTTCAGACATATTTTGATACGTATTTCAGTATCCAATTTTACATTATCTTGTCAGTATTTAAACCTTATGCATTGATGGTTTACTTTTGCACATATGTATTTTCTTACTTTATTCAGTGCTTACAACAGGTACTAGCTCATAGGTTAGCTTGTGGTCACTTGTGATCGTAAGCACCATTATCGCAACTATGGGGTAGCCTTGGGTCATGACAAAACTTGGTATTAGAGCCTAAGGTTTTACAGCATCCTAGGGAGTCTGAAAGCTGCATTGAGTAGAGTCTTGTGTATGTTTAAGAAGCACGCTACACTTATAGACAAGAGGCTACAAGACGTTTCAGGAAAAGTTTCCCTTTCTTTAATATTCATATCATGCAAATGAGCATAAGCTCTATTTAAAACTCTCTTTCTAACTCATCCTTTATTTTGTTTGTAGATTATTCCTCCTAAAAGAAACATCAGAAGAAGGAACGGGAAGCAGTCCGCACATCCGCCTGTTCAGGAAGATCCCCTGAATGAGCATGTCTTTCAAATTAAATTCAAAGCTACTTTCACTACCTTAGCTCATTCAATAGTTGTTTATAACAATCAGTGGGTTGTTGTCCTATCTAGGCTTATGGTTCATGCTTAATAGAGTGAGGAAGAGAAGCATAGGGAGAAAGAAAGAAAGAATAAGAGGGCCAGAACAGGTAATTTTAAGTCAAGGTTAGAGAGTGGTAACCGTACTCAGTTCTATTAGAAATTTTTAGCCCCTGCTCCATCTTCAGCTAGTGCGCCAGCACCAAAGTTTAGGAATGATAGTCAGGATAGGGTGCCAGGCACCATGTCCCAGGGTAGTATAAACAGCGGTCGTACTAATCTACTCTGCCAGAGGTATGGTAGGAATCATCAGGGTGTATGTAGGGCTGGCAGTGGTGTGTATTTTGGATGTGGCAATCCAGGCCATGAGGTCAGAGAATATCCATAGGTGGGTCAGCATAGTTAGCACATTCTTTTCTAAGTTTGAGCTGGTCGCCCGAGTCAGTAGGGTGCCACTTACAGTGCATCCAATAGGCAACTCCAGAATAGATTCTATGTACTCCAGTCCCGACATGATCAGGAAAGTTCTCTTGATGTATTAATGGGTACATTACCAGTCGTTCATCTTTATATTTATATTTTATTAGATCCTAAAGCTTCTCTTTCTTTTGCAACTCCTTATATAGCTATCAATTTTGGTGTCAAACCAAAAAACTTAGCAGAGCCTTTCTCAGTGTCTACCCCAGTGGGTAAATTAATTACAATCAAATGGGTGTATAGAAATTGCCCGATTATAATATCCCAGAAAATTACTCCAATAGACATTGTGAGATTAGAGATGACTAATTTTGATGTCATTCTCGGCATGGATCGACTTCACTCATGTTATGCCTTAGTTGATTGCATAAATAAAGTCATCCGTATTCAGTTTCCCAATGAACCAGTCATCAAATGAAGGGGTAGTAACTCATTGCTTAGGGGTCAACTGTGTTTTCAAATCTCTTTTTGGAATCCTATAACAGCATATGATCTAGATTTAAAAGCATGAACCTCAAAGTTTAGCAGTAGTAAAGTGGGGATAGTGTTATCTGAATTTAGTAGATGATATATCCATGAGGTTAGTTGTATGAAAGGTAAATCAGTAGGCTTGAGACAGTGTATGCAAAAAAATTAAGGTAAGTATGATAATGTGGATATACTTATATAGTACCCTTAATTTCCTAAGTTTGAATGAGGCTAGTAATGTAGTAATTTATGTTCTCACCAGCTAAGTTATGGGCTAGAGGATATTGATGTCGGATGTCCGAGTGTAATGGAAATTCTCATGGTGTAGGGAGAAATATAAGTTTAGAGATGTGATATTAGTAGTCTATGAAGAAGCTAGTGAGGTTCATTGAAAGTTTGGTAATATCCATGTTACGTGTTAGGATCTAAGTTTGAAACTTGGATGGTTGATCTAATAGTAGGAGAATTGAAATTTTAGATGGTGTGAACTCATGGTATGGTGATACTCATGAAAATTCTAAGTTAGTCAGTATTTAAGTTATTATGTAATGACTATTGGGGCTTTAAAAGGTTAAGAGTTATTTCAGAAGGAAGCATTAGCAGTGGGTTTTGCACTTTTAAGTATAGCCTTTTAGGGTGAATTTATTATTGATGAGTATTGTCATATTCTGAACTTTAGAGTAAAATGGTTGCAGTTCAGTTTAGAGTTTATCAAAAAGGTCCCGCAGACTTAGAGTGATGGCTTATAGCTAAGGGAGAGATGATAGAATATGTAACCAAGTTAGGTTATCAAATTCCAGTAGTGATTCTAGTATGTTATAGAACAGCAGTAAGGGAGGATGATTCCCAACCCATCCTTATCTTAGTGCAAGGTTGTGTTTTCCAATCGTTACGGTATCTACTTATGCTTTACATTTCAGCTCCATGATTAAAACTCATATCCATGCACTTTCCATAGAATTATGTACGCTTTTAGTTCTTAGTATAAGGAGTTCTAGTTTGCTCAGTTGTACAAATCATGTTCCATGAAATTTATGAACTCCAAACTCAGGTCATGCATCTCATGTCTTATGTACTCATGCTTTAGAGTATGTTCAGTTCTAGTACTCATGCTATTCTCTTAATGATCAGAAAAATTCAGATTATGTCATGTATATCCTCAGTTTTTATCTCTATAATGAATCTAGGTCGTGGATACACTATTTCTCAGGCCTCAGTTAAGCATTCAGGTTATGTATAGTATTCTTTCATGCTTTAGGTCCTCATGCTCTAACCTTTCAGTGACCTCTCTTTATGAAATGGTAGTGGTGATGAACAGTTGTTTAGATAGGAAAGAATAAATATTTCATGTTGAGGAAAGATTATTGTATGCTTGTTTGATCTAAGGTTATAAATGTGAAGTAAGATTGAGACCACATTTTTTATATATGTCATGGCTAGTTGAAATTTTGTGTGTGATTTTCTTAAGGATAGCGCATGGAATTTGTTAATGATAAAAGTATTAGAGAGTACAGAAAAGATACTTTGATGGGTTGTTTGCCTAGAAGTTCATGTGTAGTTGTGATGATAGGCTTGAATGTCATGTTGGTGTGTATAAGTAGATGGGTGCATGGTGCGTTAGTGCATTCATAGTAAGGGGTTAAATTTAGTTGTTGAAGCGGTAAGAAGAATTATTCTTGAGATGAGAAGTTGTGAAAATGCAGGGTGTTTTGAATTCATGATTCTGACTACTATTACAGTGTTATGGGTGCACTTTGTAGATTCGAGTAGCCTTGAACATTGTGAGAGAATTTAGTTCAGCTCAGACTTTAGTAGATAGAGTTATCAGTGCCTAAGTGAATATTTTTAGTAGCCTCGAGTGAAGTACGGTAATGAAGCGGAATATATAGTTAAGGGAGTATTTGAGGAGTATGTCTAAGCTTGAGAGTAGAAGTTTCACTATCTAAGGCATAGCAATTCCAATTTATGTTTCATAGGCCTATGTTCCTGTTACAGAGTTATAGCCTTATTAAGAGTCCTTACTCTTATATCTTATTCATATCATGCCCAAGTTCTTTGGTCCCTACTGATATTATAACTTCTAATAAAGAGTGTTGAAGAGTTACTCTAGTTGAGTATAAGCTTTCAGCATAATTCAGTCTATATAGCCAACAATTCAGTACAGCAGTCAATACAGATAAGTTTCTATGGATTTCCATCTTCCGATCTCGTCTTACTATCAAGAGTCTCATCAATATAACCATTCCAAGAGATAGTTTTTTGCATCCATATAAATTATGAATTTAGTTCAGTTCATGCAACATAATTCAGATTCAGATATTCATTCATGATTCAGTTCATAAGTGTCTCATACATTATCTCAGTCTTTCCTTAGTATTTCAGCCAAGTTAGTATTGTTCGAGGGACAAATAATCCCAAGGGGGAGATGTTGTAATACCTCCGAGTTTTTATGTACTAAACCTCTCAACTTTTCTTCATAAAACAAGATCCAACATGAAGAAATGGGTACTCATAATGGACCCTATCATTTATATCTCAACCTTATAACCATTACCATGTCATTGCATATATTCAAAGAAATCAGTTTAGTTCATGAATTAGGTTTCAAAATCAATTATGTAATGATGTTCAAAGTCATGCGTGTTCAGTACATGATCTCAGTTACCTCAATACAATACTCTCAATCTAACTAGTCTCATTTGAGGATGAATGTTCCCAAGGGGGAGATATTGTAATACCCATACTTTTCTTATCTTAGTTCAGCTCCTAGTGCATGCATAAGAGGCTTAAAGCCTAAAAATTTCACTAAGTGTTAGGGACTTAGTTTTATTTTTAGCCACTTAAGTTTGAGGATTTTTAAATTGGTTTTCCTGACCCTGAGACGTAGGTTTGTGAGTTAATTCATGTTCACGAGTGTAAGGAGCATGTCTCAGGGAAGTTTTGGAATTTTTCAGATGAGGATTGGATCATGTTTAGATTTGGATTACAGAACCTCACCGCAATAGTGGCACATCATGGTAGGTAAAGCGATGAACCCTTCATTGCATCGCGGTATCCCTTCAATCCACATTCCAGTTACGAATTTAATTCTCTGAGGGAAAATTACGTGTTTCCCCTCAATCCAATTCGTAACAACACAAATTAAATAGTCGGTTAGGGCATTATATGCCCATTTTTCCTAAATTTCCTTTCAAAAATAAACCCTAATCATCCCCCCAAGTTCATCAATTACATTCCCTCCTCTTCAAGAAAACCAAGAAATCAAGTTCCCTAAATCAAAGAACTTTCAAGAAATGCATTAAGGTTGTGTTCCTATTTCAAGCTTAAGGATTTAAGGTATGTGTCATGCTCATCCATGGGCTCTTTTCACCCATTGAGTCCCAGAATCCCCTTTTGATATCAAATTATGAGTTATTATATGCTTATGATGAATTGTCTCTATTAAGTTGTTATTGATTTTGATTACAAGTTATGTTACAAGTGTTTTTCTGGGGGATGAGCCCTTTACACATTTGAATAATGAATTTCCCATGTTAAATCCCCAATTCATGGTTTTACTATTGTAACTATTTTTTCAATCACATGTTTTACCCATTCCCATGCTTGAATTCATGACTCCCATGTGTTTGATGAAATCTCTAAATGTTAGGTTTTGAGAAATAATCCTTTATTATAATTTTTAAAGCGTTATATGTCCTTATTAATACTTTCATTCAGTGTTGGTGGGTTATGAATACCCGATACTTATCTGTTTACATAATTTCAGTATCTTTAGAATGGTTTTAGATAAACCATGAGTGTTGTCATTTAGTTCATTATCATGATAGGTTATTTGATCAGTTAAGCTTAGTTCAATCCAGTAATCAGTGTCATTCAGTTAGGAGTAGGATTTAGCACCGAGCGAACCCAAGTATGGGGGATCACCTGCCAGTAGAGGGTGTGACCTTTAGTAGCAGTCCCTTAGTTCCAGAACTACATAGCGAGCATAGGTTAGAGCTATCAACCTGCCAGTAGAGGGTTTATAAAGGGTTTACCTGCCAGTTGAGAGTAACACATATCTCATTAGAGCACCTTCCATTTGAGGGTGACTCATTTGTCCTTCAGGACATTAGTTTATTAGATCGACACAACCATTGTTAGTACCCATGGCACGGTATTGACACCCTTCCAATTGGGGTTACAGGTTGGACCCCGATTATCTCAGATTGGTGCATGTCAGTTAGATGATACCTCTCACAGTCTTAGTTCAGTATTCAATACAAAATTTGTTTTATTTTTTCTTGACCATAGCATACAGTTCAGCAGTTATTCAACTACTAGATTTCAGTATTTTAGTTTACAAACTATTTCAGTATTATGTTATATTCTTGGCCATGCCTTCTCTGATTTTATATATTTCACAAACTTTATGCATTTGTTATCTCATGTATTCAGTATTCATTATCTTATGCTATTCAATCAGTTATTATTTCATATACATGAACCTATGCATTTCAACCTAACCTTATCTCAAATACCAGTACATTCAAAGTATTGGTCGCATACTTTTATTCGTGCTATGATATCTTATATCATAGGTTCGGATGCTCAGTTTCCTGACCGTGCTTAGAAAGTTCCTCTTATCAGAAGCAACAGTTGTGGTGAGTCCTCATATGTCGAGGACTCATTATGTTATTTTAGTATTTTTGAATTTCCTTTCAGTTAGTTTAGTTTGGAGTTAGTTGGGGCCTGTCCCATTAACTTTTTTCACTCAGTTTAGAGGCTTTCAGACATGCAGTCAATCAGTTAGATAGTCAGTTGGTTTTATCAGATATTTCAGAAACGTTTTGATACATATTTCTGTATCCAATTTTACATTATCATATCAGTATTTAAACCTTATGGGATTGATAGTTTACTTCCACTCATGTGTATTTTATTACTTTATATGGTGCTCACAAGCAGGTACCAACTCATGGGTTAGCTTGTGGTCACTTATGACCGTAAGCACTATTGTCACGACTAGGAGGTAGCCTCGGGTCATGATAGTTGAGCTCTAATTTATGGTGTTTGATGATGTAAGATGCTTGTTGAGTTGATTATGTTGATATATTGATGAGGAACAAGCTGAAATTCCAGTATAAATTACACTAAAAGGCTTGGGATAGACAACAAATGCACAGGAGAATTAAACGTTTAAAAGGCACTTTCCAGTGAGCCCGGGTGATATAGGGGCAGTGCCCCCTTTATCCCAGTGGTCTAAGGTAGGCGGAACCCCTTTGGAGTAATGGATTAAGGTAGTCGGTGCCCCTTCCAATCCGGTAGTCCAAAGCCCATGTCGCCTCCTCTTTTCCCAGACAGCCAAATTGCCTTCTACTATAAATAGGACTTGTCACATTTTGTAAATGACTTCGGGATATCTTGGGGGCTTGTTGAGACTGCTTTACACAAAAATTAAGTTTTATCATTCTTTACTTTAGCTTTTCGATAGATTCAATAATTTATTCATTGAACGGGATGATGGTTATGTTGATTAGTGTCTAAACTCCTCCTTTTCGGGGTTAAAGCCAAGAACATGATTACTTTAATTTTGAATTAAGTTTGTTTGAATTGCTTATCATCTTTGGTTTTTTGGTTATCCTTGTTTCAATTATTTTAAGGAGTAGCTTGCCTTAGAATGAATATATTATCGAACTTGTGATCTCGGGGGAGGAGTAGGAAGATAGAATGTGGGGATAAGCAAAGTAAGGTTCTTATTCTTTTATGAAATAAGGATTTTGAATTAGCATTTAGGATAGGGATATACCTAGAATCCTTGTTTAGTTCACATATAGGATGATATCTTAATGAATCTAATTGGATTACTGTATCCCTACTCAATGATGTGGTTGTAATGTCCAAGTAGGTAGAAGATCAGAGGTCAGGATACCATGATAATATGATTAACCCTAGGAATCAACAACCAAGATAAGTGATTTAATGAATAAAGTTCAATAGCGTAGTATGATTATTCGTAGTGCTTTAACCCTGGGTTTCCATCCATTGATTGTCTCAAGTCTTTTATTTTATGCACTATTTACTTTACTTTAGTTTACAAACATTCAAAACTTTTTTGGTTACTCTTGCTCTAGATTGACATAGATAGTGAACTAGAATTGAATAGTTGTTAGAATAAGTCTCTGAGGGATCGATATTTGTCTTTCTTTAAGAAACTTACATTACTTGGTAGACCACGTACACTTGTGTGTGCACTTGGGTGCTGTCAAGATTTTGGCGTCGTTGCCAGGGACTTATAAATTGGCAACTATTTTTGTTTTAGTTTTACTTTTTAGATTTCTTTGGTGCTTTACTCTTAGTTTTGGGATTGATTTTGCAGAAAATGGGTTTGTAGAGTAGTAAGCTGGTAAGGGATAGGGAATTGTTTGAACCAAGTGCCGAACCTGAGAAACACTTCTATCAAAAAAGGAGAGAAGCAATCATTCTCCCATGTATCGCACAATTTCAAGAGGAACAAAACAATCCTTCTCTAATAGCTGAAGATCAACCAGCCCGGATAGTTAGAGAAGTGGTAATCCTACTTCCAAAAAATTTAACCTCCCCCTTTAGAAAACCGACTGTTGGAGGTAATTTTGATCTGAAACTGAGCATGGTGCAGCTTTTGTTCAGCAGTGGACGGTTTATGGGGCTTTCACATGAAGATCCATAAGAAAATCTGCGAAACTTTTTAGATATCAGTGACACATTCATCCCTACGGGCGTGTCAACTAATTATATAAGGCTAACACTATTCCCCTTTTCACTGTAGAGGAAAACAAAAAAGTGGTTAAATGTTGAGTCAAGAAATTCAATCATAACCTAGGACGTCTTAGCCCAGAATTTCTCATCCGATTCTTTCCATCTGGAAAGACTGCAAGACTTTGCAGTGAGATTATGTGCTTCAAATAGAAGCCAGATAAGAATTTATATCATGCTTAGAAGCGGTTCAAAGCTTTCTTTTGGGACTGTCCACATCATCAATAGTCCAATGAGGTATTAGCTCACACTTTTGTTAAGGCACTTGACCATAACACAAAAATTTTGCTAGATTCAGTTGCAGGTGGTCAAGCTTTGGAGTTGACATATAATGAGTTTTATACTTTGTTGAACCGAATTGCACAAGGAAATCCCAAGTGGTATTTAGACTCAAGAAATGCTACAAAGTAGAGTACAGGTGTGTTGCAGGTGGAACAGTTTATTACTATCTCCACCTAGATTTCTGCACTACAAAATCAGATAAGCAATATGAAGTTGGGAGTTACAAATCCCACAGCCACAGATAATGTAATTCAACAGACTATAGGTTAGTGTGAGGTTTGTGGTAACAATGTGCATTCAATAGCTATATATTCTACAAATACAGAGTTTGTGATGTTTACGGGTAATACTCAAAGGCCGAATTATAGGAATGCCTACAATCTAAAATGGTAGACTCAGCCACCAAATCAATAATGGAACACCTAACAACAACAATTTCAATAGCAGTAAGTTCAGAATAATTAGGCCACAACTCAAACTAGCAATGTGGAAGAGATACAGAAGCAAATTATTGCTACTCAAGCATAATTAGCAGCAGATATAAAGAGCTAATAAATAGCTACAAGGAACTTGAAACTGCAAATTGGTCAGTTTGTAAAGGCAAAAAATATCTGGCCTCAAGGTAGTTTGTCAAATAATACTAAAAATCCTAAACAAGTAATGGAAATCATGTTAAGAAGTGGTAAAGATCTTAATGAAGGACCTCCAAAGAAAACTAAGGAGGTAGATATGGAGTTTAGTCCCCCACTGAAAATTTGAGAAAGTTTGAGTACTTGAAAACAAAAGTTTCTGAACAGGGGAAGAAGATAACACCACTACCTTTCCCACATAAGAATATAAAAGGACAGGAGAATACATGATTCAAAAAGTTCTTTGACATATTCAGCGAGCTTCACGTTAACTTACCTCTTTTAGATATTTTGCAGGGAATGACCAAGTACTCTAAGTACTTGAAGGATATGGTCTCTAATAAAATTGAGTTACAAGATATGGAGGTAGTAGAACTCACTGAAGAGTGTAGCACTGTGGTGACACAGAAGATGCCCAAAAAGATCAAAAACCCCGGGAAGTTCACTCTCCTTATTCAAATAGGGAATAGTGATGTGGAGCACGTACTTAGTGACTTAGGGGAAAGCATCAGTTTGATGGTCCTTTCTTTGTTCAACACTTTGGGCTTGGGGAAGTTGAGACCGAGCTCTGTGTTACTGCAACTGGCAAACGGGAACATAGCCTATCCTCAAGGGGTCATAAAGGACGTTCTCATCAAAGGTGGTAAGTTTATTATTCCTATTAATTTTATTGTTTTACATTTTTAGGCAGATGAAAGAGTACCAATTATCTTGGGATGTCTATTTATGGCGACGGGAGGAGCTTTGATAGATGTGAGAGAGGGCATGCTTACAATAAGGTTGGATGATGAAAAAATAGTTTTTAGAGTGTACAAACAACATACTATACCACTACAAAGATTGGTGCATGATTACAGTGATTAAAGGGGATAAGTATGGGGTAGTGGAGTCTATTCCACAAAAGACCAGTTTGGACTTCCTTATTGAGCAGCCCAAGCCTCCAATACCTAATCTTGATATGATACAGATTGATGAGCCTAAAAAGGTTAAAGTTGAGAAAGCTCTTGACCTTGAGAGTTCACACTCAAGAGGTCAAAAATGAATCAAAAAAGTGGCGTTCAAGTATGAGAAAGATGATAAAGGAATATGGATGAGTCAGAGATTGGGTCGTACCACGACACTAAATTAGGCACTGCTTGGGAGGAAACTCAAGTTAAGGTAGGTTTTATTTTTAGTAATTTTTTGTTTTTACTTCACTGTTTTTTGTTTATGTTGAGTCAAGATTAATGGGAAGTCTGAGTACTGAAAACCAGAGCTAAAGAGAATGGCAAAGACTAAGTGTAGGGTCCCTGAACACCCTTGATGTGTAAAGATGCTACTAGCTAGGCCTAGAGGCCTTAGTGAGCATTTCTATCTCTATTTTTATGTATACTTTAGGGACAAAGTAGATTTTTAAGTATGGGATGAGGAAATACCCATTTTTAGGGCAAATTTAAATTTTGTGTGTTAGGAATAAGTGTGGGATGTTCTTGTTAATGTTATATTTGACTACATGATACAAGTATTTTGATTGTAAAAGCATGTTGATTGTGTGAATTACTACTTTTGAGACTCTTAGGCTCATGATTATGACTCTTGTACTAGTTGGATTAGTGTTGAATTCATGCTACTATTTGGCTAAGAGTCTATAATGATCCTTCTTGAGTTAAGCATGTGCTATATGAGTGTAAGATTGTTGTATATTCCTTGTTGCATATGATGTCTAGAACTTGCCTAGTGTATGTGCAAAGTAAAATAAAGAGTGTGGCTTTATGAGATGATATAGGAATTTCATTGATAGCAATGTTATACCCTCTTTTGACCTACCCTTATGCATAATCCTAGTTAACCTCATTAAGACTTTAGCTTTTTCTTTGGAAGCCTTAGATGTAGCCTAATCCCTTCTTTGATTGACCTTAATTTGATTCAAAGCTCCTAAGCTCTTTAGTGTAAACTTAATTAAGTTAACGAGTTGAAAACTCAAGTAGAAGAAAGGTAAAATTGAAGCCCCAAAGTAATAGTTATTGGTGTGTAAAAATGTTATGTGTTGTGGTTGGGAGTTGAGTAAGTAAGAATATGTTATGAATAAAGAATACTCCTACCAGATAGTATGTTAATGAGCTTAATAAGATGGGGTAAAAAAAAGATGTGTGAAGGTAGTAGAAGTGAAAGTTGGTTATTGGAGATTGGTTTTAATTATATATGGTCCTATGATTCATTATGTGTAACTTGTGAATTCTTTGTGAGAATAAGTGTAACTTGATTCTTGTACCCATTGTGTTATAAATAGAGTTTATATAAGTGTTTATGGGTAAATCTCTTATTGTGAGGGCACATATTTAATGAATGTTGGGTGAATTATATGAACAATATGCATGATTTTGCTAATTAGGTGAGTCAATTCATGAGGCTACGATGTTTTGGGAGTAGTGTTCTTGAACTTTCAATTGTGTATGTATCATGCTTAGTATAGAAACTTGCATTCTGTATATTCATTGTAGTAATAGCTTGGGTATCTTTCATGTAGTAGAAGTGCAAGGTCTCCTCAGCGTATGATACTTAGAGTAAAGAGTTTTTTCAGAACAAACAAGGCTTCAAGTGTGAGTGTTGATGTTGGGTGTATTTATGCACTTTAGTGTTGTTATCCTAGCTTATTTAGCCTTATTTTAAAGAAAATTCGTGTGCTTTATTTGTTAATAATGAGATAAATAAGCATATAAGTGTTTAAGTTTGTGATTACGATGTTTAAAGGTGTTCAAATTGATCATTTGGAGTCAAGACAAGAAAACTAGTCTTACCAGCTTGAGCTAGGTGTTGTTCTAGTCTATCATGATGCATTTGAATGTTTCAAATGATTTACTAATGTTATTATTGTGTATTTATAAGTGGAACAGCTTATTTGTAATGTGCAGAGTGTAATTGAGTCAAGCCAAGAGTCAACGCAATAAGCTAAAGATTAATAGGACGAGACTAGGCTTAGCTTGGGTTTTGAGTTCATCATTTTTGATGGTTTGTCATATTGAGATCTAATTTATGGTGTTTGAAGATGTAAGATGCTTGTTGAGTTGATTATGTTGATATATTTATGAGTAACCAGCTGAAATTCAAGTGTAAATAACATTAAAAGTCTTGGGATGGACAACAAATGCATGAGGAGAATTAAATATCGAAAAGGCACTTCTAGTGAGCCCGAGCGATATAGGGGCGTCACTCTGATGTGCTAGATTTTTGTAGCACATTTAAGACTTTTTAACTTGAAATAATTGTAAGTTCTTAAGTAATTATTGGTGTTTTTGATGTTATTTTTTAAAATTTTGTAGGAACGTCAAGGATGGGAGGAAAACATAGGAAAGATGAACAAAATAAGTAAAATCTGGTACAAGTAAGCTGATATGAGTCTGATGGCATTTCTTGCAAGTCATCAGAGATATGGTAAGCTACCAAAAAAAGGCGTCAGGAAGAACAATGAAGAAAAGTTGCTGGATGAAGGTGACGACATTCTCAAAATGTTGTCACACGTGTGGTAAGCCGCCAGACGATGCCGTTAAGTGGGACAGAACATGGTGAAATAAGCTGAAGATCTGATGACATTTTCTACATGCCGTCACTCCTCTGGTAAGCCGGCGGAGGACATCGTCAGCCTAAGGCAGATATTGCAAACAACTAGAGCAAATCTGATGCCATCTGTGATACGCCGTCAGATCCTTGACGCGGCGTCAGCTACATCGCCACCTGTCCAAGAAAAATAATTATTTTGTTATTTTATTTCCACAGTTAGGCTGAAGTATTTAAGGCATAGTTGAGGGTTTTTCTAATTAATTTCAAATTTATCTTAAATCAGGGTTATAAATAGCAACTTGTAGGGTTTCATTGAAAAAAAAACCTCTCATTGAGGGTTCCTAACATTCTTGTAAACATCTTCCATTTGAAGATTTATTGTGGGTATGATTTATTACTTATTCGTGATTATGAATTCAATACATATTGTTGATCTTTGTATCATGAATAGCTAATTTTCATTACTTGAGTTATGGGAACCTTGATGTGAATACTAATTTGGGTTGTGAATCTAATGTATGTCCATAAGAAACTGATGTTGTATAAACCTTTCTTTATTTTAATAATCTTTCTTGGCTGCAACTTAATAGAGTCAGCACTACAAACATCACTTGTCTGAGAGGAAAGTGTTTGTTAGGTTACTTCAATGAAACAATCACTTGTCCGAGAGGAAAGTGCTTGTCGGGCAATGTAACGATCTCTCTTAGTTGCAACTTGAAAGGTGAGCCCAAGAACATCACTTGTCCGAGAGGAAAGTATATGTGGGAAAAGAAAGAGTTTACATGAACTCAAAAGATTTAATCTTTAGTTAAATGGCAAATGCCTTAACCGGATTTGCCTACATGAGAACATAGTTGAATAGAAAACACATCCTTTAAGTTCAAGAGAATTAATGGATACACTACCTACAGAGGTCGAGAGATGAATGGGTAAATAATAGGATTCAACTCTTCTTGCAATTGAAGTGTCAATTGGAACTCTAAAGTGATTTGCAACCCAACCTATGTAAGCATTTTGGTAACCATAACTCTAGTGTCCCATAACATTGTTAAATCGAAGTGTTTATCAACTTTTGTTTAACCATTTAAAACCCCCAAATTTTATCTTTTTCTATCATTTGTTTAAATTCAACTTGTAGCTGTAGTTTCAAATTAGTTTGATCTCCGGTCGTGGATTCAATTGCGACTCTAAAGTTGGGTAAATATATTGACGATGACCGCCTTGCACTAAATTGAGGTATAAGTTGAGCGTTATCACGCTCCTTTTACCCTGATGTTCTAAGTCAGGCGGAGCCCCTTTTGGAGTGGTGGAAAAAGGCAGGCGGTGCCCCTTCCAGTCCTTTAATACCCCACACTATTCTTAGTCCAATTCAAATCTTAGTTGCATGCATAAAGCTCTTAAGGATTGAAAATTTCACTAAATGTTTGGGACTTAGTCATTTTCAAGACTCCTAAACTTTGAGGATTTTATTTTTGGTCTTCCAGACCCCAAGACATTGATTTTTGAGTTAATTCATGTTTAGAGATGGAAAAAGTATGTCTCAGAGGAGTTTCAGATGTTTTGGACAAGGTTTGGAGCATGTTTGGATCACAAAACTAGTGGCTTACCGTGATAATCCCGCGATGCGGCATTAGTCCCGAACTCATGTTCACCGCATTGTGATGAGGGAATTCAACGACCGCAATAGACCACATCACGATGATGTTGTTGCATCCAGTTTTTTATTTAAATAATTGAGGGGAAATTGTGTCTTTTCCCCCTCAACCCAAATCATCCATAACATAAATTGGGACATCATTTAGGGCATTACTTGCCCTTCTTCTCCAAATCCCTCTCAAGAAAACAATATCCTTCCCTTAAGAACAAGAATCCAATTCCTTTATCCCCCAGGAAATCAATAATTCAAATTCCCCAAGTTCAAGAACCTGTAAGAAAGCATCAAGATTAGTGTTTTGCTTTCAAGTTAAGAAGCTTAAGGTATGTGGGGTGTTCATCCGTGGGTCCCTTTCACCCATGGAGTCTAAAAACCCTCTTTTCAATTAAAGAATGAATTTTTCTATCGTTATTGTATTTTATATTACTTAAGACGGGTTTAATTCATGTTTTCATGCTAATTTAAATGAAATTCAGTCCATGTATAATCCCAAGCATGATTTAAATTCCTCATGCTAAGAGTTTCAGTTTCCCATGTCTTAGCCAAGTGAACTTCATGTTATTGTATTCTCATGTTTAAAATACCCCGATGTACAAGTCCATGCTTTCCATATGTTTGATGAAATGCCCATGTTTTGAGCTGAACCATGATTCAATATTACAGTTAAGTTTAAATGTTATGTTTTAATGATCACTCAGTGCTGGTGGGGTATGAATACCCGATACCTAAGTGTTTTACATAATTTTCAGATTTTCAAGTATGATTCAGTTAAATGATGAATATCCTTACTTATTCAGTTATTATGATTAAGATGATGAATATTAAAAGTAATATTTAGTTAAACTTAATTTAGTTCAGTACCAGTGCCAGTTTAGTTGGGAGTAGGATTTAGCACCGAACGAACCTTGGGATGGGGGCTCACCCATTATTGAGGACTGGTCCTTAGTAGTAGTCCCTAAGTTCCAAAACTACATATCTATTGTAGGATTATGAGATAACACCCGCTAGTTTAGGACTGACACTCTTTTAGGGGTCACCCACCAGTTAGGACTGACTCCTTAGTCATACGGGACATTAACCTTGTGGATTCACATCGTCAGCTAGTGTTACTACCTATGGCACGGTATTGACACCCTTCCAACTAGGTTACAGGTTGGACCCCAATTAGCTTAAATTAGAGCATGTTAGTTATATGATACCTCTCACAGTCTCAGTACAATGTTCGGTCTATATTCAGTTTAGGTTTGCTTGACCAAAGCATACAGATTATAGTTATTCAGTTATACAGATTTCAGTCTGTTAGTTTATGGATTATTTTAGAAATATGTATATGTTTTGTCTTTCATTCTCAAAAGTTACAGATTCCATGCATTTATGCTCAGTTATTTCATGATGTTCAGTTAGTCCTTATCTTATGTGCACAAAACCATATGTTATTCAGCCAGTCCTTATCTCATATACTAGTACATTTAAAGTACTGATCGCACACTTTAATTTGAACTATGTTGTCTTATAACATAGGTTTGGACGCTCAGTTTTTTTACTACTCCTAGACAGCTCAGCGTACCCAGCAGTAGTAGTGGTGAGTCCTCATCCATCGAGGACATAATTGCTTATTCAAGTTATTTCAGTAGTTCTTTATATTCAGTTAGTCAGAGTTAGTTGGGGGTCTTGTCCTATCAACTCCTCAGTCAGTTAGAGGCTTTTTAGACAAATGGTTAGACAATTAGTTAGTTACTTTCGGTTTTTTTCCAGTTATCTTAGACATGACAGTATTACATATTTCAGTATTTTAATTATTTAGTAGTTTATTAGCTTATATTCAGCATATGTTATATCAATGCCATTTTATTCAGTGCTTCCAATAGGTACTATCTCATGGTTTAGCTTGTGATCACTTGTGACAGTAAGCACCGTTGTCGCGGATAGGGGGTTGCCTCGGGGTGTGACAAAACTTGGTATTAGAGCCTAAGGTTTTACAGTGTCTTAGGGTGTCTGAAAGCCATATTGAGTAGAGTCTTATGCATGGGTATGAAGTGTGCCACACTTACTTACAAGACGTCATGAGACATTTCAAGAAAAATTTCCCTTCTTTTAGTATTCATATCATGTGAAAGAGCATGAGCTCTAATTAAATCTCTTTCTAACTGATTCTTCATTACATTTATAGACCATCCCTCCTAGAAGAAATAATAGAAGAAGGAATGGGGACCACCCCGCACCTCTACGTGTTCAAAAGATCAACTGAATGAACATGTCTCTCATGCTGAGTTCAGAGCTACTTTCACTACCTTAGCCCATTCAGTGGGTGGTCAGAACAACCAATGAGCTATTGCCCCAGCTAATTTAGTAGTAAATACAGCTGCAACTAGGATTCGAGATTTCACCAAAAGAATCTGGAGGATTTTCTTGATATGGTTCAAAAAGTGATAGATATTATAGGAATCACTTCGAGTGAGAGTGTAGATTTGAATGCATATCAGTTGCAGGATATAGCTCACAACTAGTTTAAGCAGTGGAAGGAGGACTGTGGTATTAATACAGGGCCTATTGAGTGGGAGGAATTTTCCATGGCTTTTCTAGATAGGTTCTTCCCATTAGAGTTGAGGGAGGCTAAGATTCAGGAGTTCATTAATTTGAAGAAGGGCAGCATGAATATGAAGGAGTACTCACTTAAGTTTACTCAGTTGGCGAGGTAAGCTCCTACTATAGTTGTAGATAATAGGTCTAGAATGAGTAATTCATGTTTGATGTAGCTAATAGTGTAGTTAAGGAGTGTAGGACTGTTATGTTGTTTAAGGAGATGGACTTATCTAGACTTATGGTTCATGCTCAGCAGATTAAGGAAGAGAAGCTTAAGGAGAAAGAGAGAGAATAAGAGGTCCAAAACAAGTAGTTTTAACTTTTCTTAGCCAAGTTCAGAAGGTGGTAACCGTTCTCAATTTTATTAGAAATTTTTAGCCCCAGCTCCATCTTCAGCCAGTGCACCAGTGCCTAAGTTTAGGCAAGACAGTCAGGATAGGGTGCCAGGCTCTAAGTCCCATGTAATACCCTATATTTCCCTAGCCTAGATTAACTTTCAGTACATGAGTGATCTAGTATAATTTTTGCTAAATACTGAATATTTTTTAGTTTAGAGCTTGCCATTGTGTAGGAAATTAAATTAGCTTTCCAACGAAAAAAAATTGCCTAAATTTGATAACCGAGTAAAAAGTTATGGATATTTTAAGTTTCAGTCATTAAACACCATCATTAAGGCCAGTAGTGCATCGTGAAGTATGTCGAAATGGCAATTGTCATTTTACAGTGTACAGATGCGATACCACTGCATTACACCACCAGTTAATTTCCCAATTTTCACTTTTCCAGTATTGCTCTACGATAATGGTGTATCGCGCCAAGGCCCAGTTTCCCATTCAGTGAGGCACCATGATGACGTCGTGTCACACCATCAACCCAGTTCCCAGTTGTCCACTTTTTAATGAGCCGGTGCGGTTGTACCGCATCGCATCGGGATAAAATATCGGGATTCCCAGCTTCTGTTATTTAATTTTAGGGGTTGTTTGGTCAATTCTCAAACCCCCTAATAAACCTAAACATGGAATTTCTACCCTAAATAACCTAATACCTCTTTATTCACTCACTTTTCTCAAGATTGAAAACATCTTCTCTCAAGAGACAAAAATCCTAGCTTCAAGAATCAAGGTCAATCCTTAAGAAATCCTCTAAGAACCTTCAAGAACTTTTCTTCTCAGGTATGTTAGGTGTTCATTCATGGGCTCCTTTCACCCATGAAGTCCAAAAACCCTTTTCAAAATACAAAGATTGTGTATTTATGTATTTCCATGATTTAGTTGAATTGAATTCATGTTCATGCTATTGTTAGGTTTTAATCCATGATTTAAATTACAAATTCTAAGAACTGATCCTAGTATGTGTTGATTTACATAATATCATGATAAACCCTTCAATTTGCAAGTTAATTATTGAACCCATGTCAACCTTAAGTGTTTATGATTTAATAATTTAGTTATGACTCCCATGTGTTTGATAAATTGTCCATGAGAATAAAATAATGCCATTACAGCATGCTAATATGTCTTCCCCATTCATGTACAACTTAATGCATTACAAGTGTTTGGTGAAATACCTCTATGAATGAATTATCACCAAGTGACCATTGTTATGTTATTCAACACTATGTTATGCCTTTTTTTATTCTATCGAGTCCTGGGGGTATTTAATACCTGACAATCTAGCTGTTTACTTAGATCCAGTGTCAGTTACAAAATAGTATCAGTCATATCACGATTAGTAGAACTCATTCAGTTACAGAACTCAAGAAAACTCAGTATCAATCCAGTCTATTTCAATATAATCAGTTCAGTGTCTTTCAGTTGGGAGTAGGATTCAGCAACAAGTGGGCCTAGGGATGGGGGATCAACTGTTAGTTAGGACTGGGTCCCTAGAAGCAATCCCTAAGTTCTAGAACTATGTAGCCAGCGTAGGTTATGAGGTGTCACCCATTAGATAGGACTGACATACTCAGGGATCACCCGCTAGTTTAGGAATGATCTCAGAGGTCACCCACTAGACTAGGACTGACCCCACAGCTAGTGTTAGTACCCATGGTACGGTATTAGCACCCTTCCAACTGGGGTCACAGGTTAGACCCCTATCAAGTCAGATTTAGGGCATGTCGATTAGATTATTACCTCCCACAGTTTCAGTTTCAGTCTCAGTTTAGAATTTTGTTTAGTTTTAAAAAATTAGGACTATCAGACACAATCAATCAGTATCAGAAAATTAGTTGTCAGTAACTTTAGATATTAGTTACCCAGTTAATCAAACTCGGTACTTAGCTTTAGAAAAACTCAGATACAGTATATATTTATGTATGTCCATAGTATCACATGCTCAGTGATTTTAGTAGTATCAGTTATTCACGTACTCTTACATTCAGTTACTCTATATCATTCAGTCAGTTACAGCCCATACATATGAACCCTGGCATTCAGCCTTATCTTATCTAGCATATCAGTACATTCCACGTACTGACACATACTCTTTGTTTGTGTTATGATGTCTCATATCATAGGTTCAGATACTCAGGTTCCCAACCGCGCTTAGGCAGATCCAGTCAGCAGTCGCAGATTTAGTAGTGAGTCCTCATCTATCGAGGATGTGCTTTTATTTTAGTATTTTAGTTTATTAGCAGTTCAATAGTTGGAGTTAGTTGGGGGATTATCCCATCAACTCCATATTCAGATAGTTTAGTTAGAGGCTTTCAGACTAGACCAGCTTGAACAGTGTTTAATTTTCAGATGTTTTTACTAGCTATTATTGTTTATCCGTATTTAGATTTTGAACCTTATGCCAATTCAGCCTAATTCTGCGTTTATTTCAGTATTATTATTTAGTGCTTACAGCGGATATCAGTCATAGGTTAGTTTGTGGTCCTTCAGGGTCGTAAGCATCATGTAGTATCTGGGGTACAGACTCGGGGTGTTACATCCCAGTGTAGTGTGAACAGTGGTCGCATAAATTTACTTTGCCAGAGATGTGGTAGGAATCATAAGGATGGGTGTAGAGCTAGTAGTGATGTGTACTTTGGATATGGCAAGCCAGGCCACAGGATCTGGTAGTGTTGATTAGTTGCTCAGAGAGGAAAGAATTCTCGCCATTAAGGTCAGTCTAATCTTTTATCAACTCCAATAGGTCGCCCAACTCAATAGGGAGCCACCTCCAATACAACCAGTGGGCAACGTCAGAACAGGTTGTATGCTCTCCAGACCCGGCATAATCAGGAAAGTTCTCCTAATGTAGTTACAGGTATGTTACAAGTCTTTCATCTCCATGTTTATGTTTTATTAGACCCAGGAGCTTTACTCTTTTTTGTAACTCCCTATATAGTTGTCAATTTTGGTGTCGGCCCTAAATCTTTAGCAAAATCTTTCTCAGTGTCTACCCTAGTGGGTAAATCTATTATAGCCAGATGGGTATACAAAAATTACTTGATTATAGCATTTTAGAAAGTTACCTCAGTTTATCTTGTGAAGTTAGAGATGACTGATTTTGATGTCATTCTTGGCATGGATTAGCTCCACTCATGCTGTGCCTCAGTTGATTGCAGAAATAGAGTCATTCAATTTTAGTTTCCTAATGAACCAGTCATTGAATAGAGAGGTAGTACCTCTATGCTTAGGGGTCAGATTGTTTCTTACCTTAAGGCAAGAAATATGATATCTAAAGGGTGTTCTTACTATCTTGTTCGAGTCAAGGACTCTAGTTATGAGACACCAAGTCTCGAGTCAGTTTCAATAGTAAGGGAATTTCTAGATGTATTCCTTGAAGACCTTCCTGGAGTTCCTCCCGAAAGGGAAATTGACTTTGAAATAGTTCTCCTTTTAGACACCCAACCTATCTCTATTTTGACGTACAGAATGGCTCCAGCTGAGCTTAGGGAATTGAAAGAATAGTTAAAGGATCTTTTAGATAAAGGATTAATTATGCCTAGTGTTTCCCCATGGGGTACTCCAGTCCTTTTCGTGCATAAGAAAGATGATTCTCTTAAAATATGCATTGATTACCGTCAGTTGAACAAAGTCACAATAAAGAATAAGTATCCACTCCCTCTAATTAATGACTTTTTTTACCAACGTTAGGATGCCAGTTACTTCTCTAAGATAGACCTCAGATCCGACTATCATCATCTCAGAGTTAGAGAATATGACATTCCGAATATAGCTTTCAGAACTCGATATGGTCACTTCGAATTCCTAGTTATGTCTTTTGGACTAAGAATACCCCTCTAACTTTCATGGACTTGATGAATAGAGTATTCAAGTAGTACTTGGACATGTTCGTCATAGTCTTCATTGATGATATTATTATCTATTCCCATAGTGAAAATGACCATGCAGACCATCTGAGAATTGTATTGTAGACCCTTAGAACTCATCAGTCGTTTGCCAAGATTAGCAAGTGCGAGTTTTGGATAAGACAGTAGCTTTCCTTAGCCATATTATTTCCAATAATGGCATTTGAGTCGACCCTCAAAAGATCAAAGCAATGAGAAACTAGCCCATACTCATTTCTTCATCAAATATTAAGAGTTTATTAGGTTTGGTTGGCTATTACCAATGATTTTTTGAAGGATTTTCTTCTATTGCATCCCCCATGTCTTGATTGACTCAAAAAAAGGTCAAATTTTAGTGGTCAGATTCTTGCGAGAAGATTTTTTAGGAGTTAAAGACTCGACTCACTTAAACCCCAGTATTAAATTTTCTAGATGGTTCAAATGGATTTGTAGTTTACAGTAATGCTTCCAGAGTTGGTCTTGGTTGTGCATTGATGCATAGAGGTAATGCCATAGCCTATGCCTCTAGATAGCTTAAGCCCAATAAAAATAATTATCCTACCCATGATCTTGAGTTGGCAGCTATTGTTTTTGCCTTGAAAATTTGGGGGCATTATCTTTATGGGGTTCATGTTGATGAGTTCACGGATCACAAAAGTTTGCAGTATGTGTTCTCACAGAAAGATTTGAATCTTTATTAGAGAAAGTAGCTGAGTTGTTAAAAAATTATGATATGAGTATGTTGTATTATCCGGGCAAGGCTAATATAGTAACAGATGCCCTTAGTTGATTATTTATGGGTAGTGTTGCTCAAGTTGAGGATGATAAGAAGAAGTTAGTCTATGAGGTTCATCAACTTGCTAGATTAAGTGTTCAGCTGGTTGACTCAGCTGAAGGCAGTGTATGGGTTTAGAATGGTTCAGAATCTTCATTAGCTATTGAAGTAAAAAAAGCAATATAGGGATCCTAGTTTGGTTAAGTTAAAGCAGTCAGAGATCAGAAAGTAGAGGTTTTCTCTCAAGGGGGAGATGGTGTGTTGTGTCATCAGGGCAGCTTATGTGTTCCTTGTTTTGATGATTTGAGGCAGAAAATCTTGGCAGAAGCGCATGGTGCATAGTATTTCATTCATACAGGAGCCACTAAGATGTACCACAATTTACGGGAAATCTATTGGTGGAATGGAATGAAGAAGGATATTAAGGAATTTATGGCTAAGTGTTTGAATTGTCAGTAGGTTAAAGTTGAGCACCAAAGGCCTAGTGGTACATTGCAGTATTTTAGCATCCCTACTTGGAAGTGGGAAGTAGTGAACATGAATTTTGTGATGGGTTTGCCTTGTACACATCACCAGCATGATTTGATATGGGTCATTGTAGATAGAATAACCAAATTATTTCATTTCTTGCCAGTTCATACTTTGTGCCCAGCTGAGGATTATGCCAGGATTTATATCAAAGAGTTGATTAAGTTACATGGAGTTCCACTGTCTATCATATTAGATAGAGGTACTCAGTTTACCACTCACTTTTGGAAGGCCTTTCAGAAGGTCTGGGTACCCAAGTTCATCTCAATACAACTTTTTATCCTCAAACAGATGGTCAGGCAGAGAGGACCATTCATATCTTAGAATACATGTTAAGAGCATATGTTATTGACTTTAAAGGTAGTTGGGATGACCGCTTACCATTGATTGAGTTTTCCTACAATAACAGTTGTCACTCTAGTATTTAGATGGCTCCGTTTGAGGCTCTCTATGAGAGGAGATATAGGTCTCATATTGGTTAGTTTGAAGTAGGCAAGACTGCTTTGATAAGGCCAGATTCAGTTTTTGAGGCAATGGAGAAAGTCCAGTTAATTTGGGAGAGGATGAAGACAGCCCAAAGCCGTCAGAAATCTTACGCAGATATGAGGAGAAGAGACCTGGAGTTTAATGTTGGTGATTTAGTCTATCGAAAAATCTCACCCATGTAGGGAGTAAAGAGATTTGGCAAGAAGAGAAAACTTAGTCCCCGATATATTAGTCCTTACATAATCTTGAACCATTTTGGGAAGGTAGCTTATAAGCTAAAGTTGCTGAAAATTTGGTATCAGTCCAGTAGGTGTTTCATATTTCCTTGTTAAAGAAATATATTGGTGATTTAGCTGTTGTTATTCCTTTAGAAAGTACAAGTGTTCAGGATAGCCTTTCTTTCAAAGAAGTCCCAGTTGAGATCCTTGACCGTAAGATTTGTAGGTTGAGGAATAAAGAAGTTTCCTTAGTTAAAGTTCTATGGAGGAATTAGTTCGTTGAGGAAGCTACATGGGAAGAAGAAGCAGATAGGCGTACCAAGTACCCTCATTTTTTCTCACAAACTTAGACTCAGCTTGAGGTAACAGTTTTCCATAGATTGACTCTTTTCCATTCTCAGTTCCAGTTGTATAACCCTTCTCATGTCATTGCATGCATTTATGAAATCAGTTCAGTTCATATATCATGTTTCAAACTCAGCTATGAAATCATGTTCCAAGTCATGCATGTTCAGTATATGTTCTCAGTTGCCTTAGTACAGTACTCTCTATTTAATCATCTCATTCAAGGACGAATGTTCCCAAGGGGGAGATATAATAATACCCTGCACTATTCTTAGTTCGATTTAACTCTTAGTTGCATCCATAAGAGGCTTAAGGCCTGAAAATTTCACTAAGTGTTGGGGACTTTGTCATTTTCAAGATCCTTAAATTTTAAGGATTTTATTTTTGGTCTTCCAGACCTCGAGATGTTGATTTTTGTGTTAATTCATGTTCAAGGATGAAAGAAGTATGTCTCGGAGGAGTTTCAGATTATTCAGAAAAGGTTTGGGAAATGTTTGGATCACTAAACCAGTGGGTTACCTCAATAAGCCCGCGATATGGCATTAGTCGCAAACTCATGTTTATCGTATCGCAGTGACGAAATTCTATGACCGTGATTAGAATGCATCACGATCACGTTATTGCATCCAATTTGTTATTTAAATAGTTGAGGGGAAATTGTGTCTTTTCTCCCTCAACCCAAATCGTCCATAACATGAATTGGGACATCATTTAGGGCATTATTCGCCCTTCTTCTACAAATCCATCTTAAGAAAACCCTATCCTTCCCCTAAAAACAAGAATTCAATTCCTTTATCCACAAGAAATCAATAATTCAAATTTCCCAAGTTCAAGAACCTTCAAGAAAGCATCAAGATTAGTGTTTTCCTTTCAATTTAATAAGCTTAAGTTATGTGGGGTGTTCATCCATGGGTCCCTTTCACCCATGGAGCCCGAAAACCCTCTTCTCAATTAAAGAATAGATTTTTCTATCATTATTCTATTTTATATTGCTTAAGACAGGTTTAATTCATGTTTTCATGGTAATTTAAATGCTATGAGTTTCAGTTTCCCATGTCTTAGCCAAGTGAACTTTATGTTGTTGAATTCTCATGTTTAAAACACCCCCATGTACAAGTCCATGCTTTCCACATGTTTGATGAAATGCCTATTTTTGGAGTTGAACCGTGATTCAATATTATAGTTTAACATTAAATGTCATGTTTTAATAATCACTCAGTGTTGGTGGGGTATGAATACCCGATACCTACGTGTTTTACATAATTTTTAGATTTTTAAATATGATTCAGTTAAATGATGAATATCCTTACTTTTTCAGTTATTATGATTAAGATGAGTAATATTAAAAATAATATTTAGTTAAACTTAATTCAGTTCAGTACCAGTGCCAGTTCAGTTGGAAGTGGGATTTAGCATCGAGCGAGCCTAGGGATGGGGGCTCACCCATAGTTAGGACTGGGTCCTTAGTAGCAGTCCCTAAGTTCCAGAGCAATGTAGCCAGCAAAGGATTATGAGATGTCACCCACCAGTTTAGGACTGACACTCTCTTAGGGGTCACCCGCCAGTTAGGACTGACTCCCTAGTCCTACGGGATATCAGCCTTGTGGATCCATATCGTCAGCCAGTGTTAGTACCCGTAGCACGGTACCGACACCCTTCTAACTGGGGTTATAAGTTAGACCCTAATTAACTATGATAGGGGCATGTCGGTTATATAATACCTCTCACAGTCTTAGTACAGTATTCAGTGTATATTCAGTTCAAGTTTGCTTGACCAAAACATATAAATTTACAGTTATTCAGTTATACAGATTTCAGTCTTTTAGTTTATAAATTATTTTAGAAATATGTATATGTTTGGTCTTGCATTCTTAGACATTACAGTTTTCTTGCATTAATGCTCAGTTATTTCATGTTGTTCAGTTAGTCCTTATCTCATATGCACAGTACCCCATGGATTTCAGCCAGACCTTATCTCATATACCAGTACATTCAAAGTACTAATCAGATACTCTTCTTTGTGATATATTGTCTTATAACATAGGTGCGGACGCTTTATTTCACGACCACTCCTAGAAAGCTCAACGTACCCAACAGTAGTAGTGGTGAGTCCTCATCCATCGAGGACATGATTGCTTATTCCAATTATTTCAATAGTTCTTTATGTTCATTCAGTCGGATTTAGTTGGGGGGCTTGTCCCATTAACTCCTCAGTCAATTAGAGGCTTTTCAGACAAACAGTTGGACAGTCAGTCAGTTACTTTAAGTTTTTTTCATTTATCTCAGACATAACAGTATTACGTATTTCAGTATTTTAGTTTTTCAGTAGTTTATCAGCTTATCTTTTGTATATGTTAGATCAGTGCCATTTTATTCAGTGCTCCCAGTAGGTACCGACTCATAGGTTAGCTTATGGTCACTTGTGATCGTAAGCACCATTATCACGGCTAGGGGGTAGCCTCAGGTTGTGAAAATTCTGGTGGTCCAAAGCACGTGTCGCCTCCTCTTTTCCTATACGGCCAAATTGCCTTCTACTATAAATATGACTTGTCATGTTTTGTAAATTACTTTAGGGCATCTTGGGAGATTGTGGAGGCTGCTTAACACAAAAATTAGGTTTTATTATTCTTTATTTTAGCTTTCTGATTGATTTAATTATCTATTCCTTGAATTGGATGATGGTTATGTCGATTAGTGTCTAAACGCCCCCTTTCTGGGGTTAAAGCCAAGAACATAATTACTTTCGTTTTGAATTAAGTTTATTTTAATTCCTTATCATCTTTGGTTGTTTGGTTATTCTTGTTTCATCTATTTTAAGGAGTAGCTAACCTTAGAATATATATATTGTCGACCTTGTGATCTCAGGATAGGGAATAGGGAGATAGAACATGGGTATAAGCAAAGTAAGTTTCTTATTCTTGTAAGAAAAAAGGAATTTAAATTAACATCTAGGATAGGGATATACCTAGAAGCCTTGCTTGGTTTATATGTAGGATGATATCTTAATGCAACTAATTAGATTATTGCATTCCGACTCAATTATGTAGTTTTAATATCCAAGTAGGTAGAAGATTAGAACTTGGGAGACCATGATCATACGATAAACCCTACGAATCAACAACCAAGATAAGAAATTTCAAGAATGAAGTTCAATAGCATAGTATGATTGTTCGTAATGCTTTAACTCTGGGTTTCCATCCATTGATTGTCTCAAATCTTATACTTTATGCACTATTTACTTTAGTTTACAAATATTCAAAACTCTTTTGGTTACGCTTGCACTAGATTGATCTCAATAGTGAACTAGAATTGAATAGTTGTTAGAACAAGTATCTGAGGGATCGATATTCAGCTTTCTTTAAGGCCACTATATTACTTGGAAGACCACGTACACTAGGGTGTGCGCTTGGGCGCTGTCAATATCACATGCAAGTATAAATAGAGAAAAACATGTATATATAAAAAGGTTTAGCATAAGTAACAAAATTTAGAGCTAGTAGAAATATAACAAGTCAATACATATATTCAATGACAACATCACACAATAAAGAAAATGTGATGTATAAGATAATGATATTGATGAAGACGATGATGTGATGATGATGACAATGATGCACGAGGTTGCCACATAGCGTTGAGGCTTGCACACAGCCTTGAGGTTGGCACACTTCCTTGAGGTTGGCACATAGTCCTCGAGTCTTCTCTGACATAATCCTTTGGAGATGGTCCATAATATACAATATCTCATACCAATATTCAATACTTGAAAACACTGCAAAACCCTGAAGCTGATCAAATAAATCATCAATACGAGGAAGAGGATACTTATTCTTAACCGTCACTTTGTTCAACTTATCAATACAAATACTACAATACCCCGTACTTCTACCTATCTTAAAAATCATCCCAAAAATATTAAAAACTTGCATTAAAGTATGAATACACTTTTATATATGTGGAATTTTCAAGATTTTGACTTTTTGTTGTGTGGAAAATTAAATAAGCTTTCCATCGATACCAAATTTGCCTAAATCCGGTATCGAGGTAGAAAGTTATGGCCGAAATATAGAAAGTAGTCTGAACCACGCAGGTGCGATGGTAAGAGCCGACGGACCGTCAATCTAGAAACGAGCCGTCACCAAACCATCACGGCAGAAGTAGTGAGTCAACCTTCTGGCCAGGCACGACAGAATGATCGATGGACCATTGAGCTAGCGACGGACCGTCGCCCAAATCATTGCAACCAAGGTAAAGAGATCACATAATGGCCTAGTATAACGGGAAGGTTGACGGGCCGTCAAGCCAGCGATGGACCCTCGCCCAAGCCATTGCAGATCCCGTCCAGCAATTTAAAGCCATTTTTATAGGGGTGTTGGGGTCTTTTCCACCCTTTTTAACATCTAATTATACCAGACCAGGTCTCATAACTTCATTATTTATCTACAACACTAAATTAGGGTTTCTCTCAAAGATCAATTCCCAAGAACAAAATCCCAACCCTTCTTCAAGAAAATAAGAGATTCAAGTTCTTAAAGTCCAACAACTTCAAGAAACTCACAATCATGGTATGTCAAGTGTTGATTCATGGGTCCTTTTAAACCATGAAGCTCAAGAATCTCTTTTCAAATTCCAAAGATTGTGTATTTATGAATGTTCATGATTTAGTTGAACTGAAATTCATGTCCATGTTATTCTTGGGTTTTGATTCATGTTTTAAATTACATGTTCCAATGATTGATCCTAGTACGTGATGATTTGCATAATATTAATGCTAAACCCTTCAAATTGCAAATTTATTTATGCAACCATGATAATTAGATGCATTGATGATGGTATAACCAAAGTATGCTCCCCATATGTTTGATTAAATGCTTATGTGAAGGAAAAAGTGCCATTATAGTATGATAGTATGAAATCCCCATTCCTGTACAAGTTAATGCATGTCAAGTGTTTGATGAAATGTCTTAGTCAATGAATTATGGATATATGTATAGCCATTGTTGTGCTCTCAAACTTGTGCTATGAATTACTTTTATGCTATAGAGTCCTGGGGGTATTTATACCCGATAATTTAGTTGTGTGCCTAGAGCCAATTCCAGTTTTATGATAATCTCAGTCACGCCATGATCAGTAGAATTCAGTCAGTTACATAACTCAGGAAAACACAGTAATCTCATGAACTTAGTCAGTTAACAGGATTCAGTAACACAGTCCACGGAACTCAATGAACTTAGTCTAGTTTATTTTGGTATAATTATTTCAGTGTATACTCAGTTGGGAGTAAGATTTAGCACCGAGAGAACCCAAGGATGAGGGAACTTACTTACAGTAGAGAATATGACCCTTAGAAGAAATCCTTACCTTCCAGAACTATGTAGCCAGCATAGGTTGAGACATCAATACTGTTAGTTGAGGGTAGATGAGGTGGATCAACACTTCCAAACAAGGGTCCTACCATTCTCCTTTGGAGACACTGCTAGTGAGGGTCACTCACAGCTTGTCCTTACTAGTGGTGCGGTAGTGACACCCTTCTAATTGGGGTTATAGATTGGACCCCAACTCAGCTATAATAGCTTATTAGGGGCATGTCGGTTAGATAACTATCTCTCACAGTCTTAGTATCAGTATCACTCTCAGTAAAAGAACTCAAATAGTTCTTCAGATTCAGGACTGTCAGATACAGTCACACAGTTCAGCACGAGACTGAGCTAGTTCCATTAGAATCATGATTGTCAGACACAATCACTCAGTTAATATGAAACTCATGTTATCAGTATTCAGATTAAGTATTATCATGACTTCAGTTACAGTTCACGTATTCATACATGTATCCTCACGTAGTAATATTCGAGTTCATGTCAGTCAGTTATAGTTCATGCATATGAACCTTTGCATTCAGCTTACCTCACTTGCATACCAGTACATCCTCACGTACTGACGCATAATTTTCTTTTGTGCTATGGTTTTTTAAACCATAGGTTCAGAAGCATGAGCTCTAGAGCATCCTTAGTAGATCAGACGTTCAGCAGTCAGACTAGCAGTGAGTCCTCATCATTCGAGGATATTATTATTTGACTATTTCATTCTTTCAGTGCTTAGTTTATTTCAGCAGTTAGAGTTAGTTGGGGACATGTCCCATCAACTCCTTATTTAGAAGTTTAGACGCTTTCAGACTAGTATGTTCAGACAGTTATTTCAGTTGTTTTGGCATTGATATATCGTATCTCCAGACATTATGTTTTATTAGATTTTTTAACCTTATGGCCTTTCAGCCTTTTTATTCCACATTTATACAGTATGTTACGCAGTTCTCAATTACAGATATTAGTCATCGGTTAGCTTGTGGTCCTTCAGGGTCATGATCACCGTGTGGCATTCCGGGTACCAAATTTAGGGCGTTACAAATATGCATTGATCCATCCCTCTTCTTTACAAACAAGATCGGCACACCCCCAATGACTCTTACAACTAATTATTTAATTACTTTAACTTAGTTGGGGCCATTCTATAAGGAGGAATAGAAATGGGCTTGGATCCCAGCTTAACATTAATAGCAAAATCAATATCACGATCCGAAGACATACCAGGAAAATCCATAGGGAACACATCCACAAACTCAGGGACAACACGAATAGAATCCAAAGAAGAAGGTGAAATGACACGAGTATAATAAATATGACCCAAATAATATAAATACCCCATCTCAACCAATCTACGAACCTGAACATAAGATATGACCGAATAAAGTACACCCTTCCAAACTATCCTTGGCATACTCAGTGAAGCTAAAATCACAATCTTAGCAAAATAATCCTAGACAGCATAATAAGGAGTCAACCAATCCATACCCAAAATAACATAAAAATCGATCATATCTAACACAAGCAAATCTTCCCAAGTCTCACAACCATAAAAAAATCATATCACAAGATCGGTACACTTGATCCACCATAAAAGAATCTCCTACAAAGGTAGACACACGAATAGGTAAGGCAAAAGGCTTAGTAATAGAATCAAACGATGAAGAAAAATATACAAACACATAAGAGAAAGTTGATCCTGGGTCAAATAACACAAATACAGATCTAAAGCAAATGGGGACGATACGTGTGATCACAGCATCAGAAGCCTTCACTTTTGGCCTAGTGGGTGAAGTAGTCCAATGACCACTACCACAAGATCCACCACCTCTACCTCTCGCACCACTGGTAGTACCCCTACCTCTCACTTTTGAAATAGGAGTAGCTCTAATCATACAGTGGGGGTAGTCTTTGGCCAAATGCCTAAACTCATGACACACATAACAAGTTTTATGGCCCGCTATGATATAAAAAGGAACCACTTTGCCTGAATGCCCACCCTAACCTGCTAAACCAGAAGACCTATGAGAACCTCCAAATTCTCTTTCTCAAGAAGTCTAACCTCTAAACTAATACGAGAATAATCACAGTGTGTGTTGGATCCAAGATTTGGTATGTTTAATTGAAGATCCAAATAGAACCTAATTATGCTCCCAAAATAGTCCAAACACTACACTTAGGCTACACTTGATGGGCGCCCATCACTTAAGGGTATTTTGGTTATTTTAGCTCCCATTTTGTAATAACTATATAAGTAACATGTTAGGGTTTCATGACTTAGATTATTCATGATGTTGTAAGTCTTGAAACACAAAGAAACACGAGTCCTCTCCCTTTGGAGGCACAAAACCAAAACTAGGACAAGATCTAGTGTGGATTCATTAGTGATTGTATTTGCTTGGAAACGTTGATGCTTGAGAAGTAGAATCCGATCTTGTGTCACGTAAGATATAGGTGAATCATTGTGTGTGGTGTTAAGGGTTTAAGAGTGGAATCAGCTCTTGGGTTCTTAAGATTACACCTTTGTGTAGTCTATCCATTTTCTTTTATTGTAATCTTGTATTGTTTCCACTTATTTATTGTAAGCCGTGTGGAGCATTGTTCTTGTTGTTGTTCATCTTGTGTTGTTGTAAATTAGTTTGGTTAGCTGATTTGGTGTCATTTGCACCTTGTTATCTTGCTATTCTTATGTTATTTTTGTTGGCCTAAATAGATCTCAAAGGGTCCTCAGGTTCCTCTAACTTTGTGGACTTTTTTTGTGTTATTTTGTGCCTTCCTTATTTTTCTTGTATCATAAACCCACCAAAATGACGCACCTTCTTGGCGCCTCCTGGAGATACCCAAGGAATATCCTTTATCACCCTAGAGTGATCCATAATGTTTCAAAAATATACTTTAAATACAACCATCTGTGTCGTGGCTTGCTGAAGAGTAGGAGGCATAGTAAGCGTAGCTAGCTAAGACTCAACCTGGGATGTAACATAGATGAAGGCGGAACTCCTACCCTTAGAACACCATACTCAAATATCAGCGCTGAAGGAGGTATAGTATTCAGGGTCTGAAGAATACCCAAAATAAAAGTAGATGGAACTGGGTGATCCATACTCATGACTGGAGGAACACCATAAATAGACTCTAGCACAGATGGAGGTACCATGCTCGGAGCAGGGGGAATACCAAAGGAACTCAAAGGGGCACCCTCCAAATGGGTCAATAGACGAATCAGCAATCCCTCTAAGACCAAGGTAGAAGAACTCTAAGGAACTGAAGTAGAACTCTCACCTCCAACTTGCTTAATATGAGACTTAGGGAAGAGTCCCCTAGAACTCCTCCTAGACGGGGCTGATCCACAGGCTCGTCCACTCCCTCGAGTTCATTCATAACTCGAGGCTCGCCCTCTGTAGGAAAGCTCCATATTTCTGATCACACTGGACCTAGTCGACACCATCTACATAGAAAGAGTGAAACCCAACTCAGAATATAGGGTAAGAAATAACTTCACACGATAAGGAATAAAATTAGAAAAGTTTTCCTAAAGACATCCCATAGCCTCTCAAAGATAGATACGAACGTCTACATACCAATCCGTGAGACTTTATTAGACATTCTATTCTTACACCATTGAGACCAATGAAACCTGGCTGCTTTGATACCAATTTTTCATGAACCAAAATACAAAGTGTCGTGATGGAACTTGTCGTGGCGAACCTTGGTAAGTAAGTATATCACCCTAACCAACACATAAAAGGGGAAAAGATGATAATAACCCCAATGTAAGGCTTCTAGAAGAAATCCAAACCATACAAGTATAATAAATGAGGAAAAAGGCATAACAATGCAGCCATAACGCCCAAAACCAGGTGTCAACAGTATAAGAACGTATCTAGTACAACTCGAATTTAAAGGAAATACATAACATATCCAAATACAAGAGAAACTCTGTCTCAGAAACGAAAGTAAAGACATAGTATATAGAGAAAGGTAGTAGAAGACATTCGGACGCTTGAAAATCATAAACTACCTTGATATCTCCAACAATCGCCCTTGTCAAGCAACGTGGGGCGCACCCGAACCTAAATCTGCACTGAATGGGTACAGTAGGAGTTGTGGACACCTAATTTTTGTCCTCCACGACTAAGTTTAATTTTGAGTTTCTTAAATTTTAAAATAAAATTACAACATTTATTTTATCCGAATAAAAGCTTTTCAAAGTATTTATCTAAGTAATTTTGCCATTTTAAGTAACGACTATATATTTTTATATTCATATATGTGAAATTGTATAATTTTGTTACTTAAATAATTAGTTTACGAAAAATTAAGTTTTAATCGAAGGTTATCTTGAATATTAGTTCAAATGAGTAAAGTCTAGATTTAAATATAACTTGGTCTCAAAATAATTTATTTGAAAATATATTTATTTGATTTTATTGAATCAAGAAGCTCGGGATTGAATTAGTTGTTAATTTATTTCAAATGTTGTTTTAATTTAGTCAATTTATTAAATTGAACCCTCGTTGAAATTAATTTGGCCATAATTGCAATGCAATTGGTCAATTGAATTTTAATTAGGTTAAAGTATATATATAATTGTCTAATTTTTCATTTGTTGGCTAGTTAATAAATTACCAAGCCTAAATTCAGTCCCATTTCTTCTAATTTTACCCATCCTCTTTTAAATTCAAATACATCCACCAGCCCAACAACTCTCTAATTAATAGCCCAAGAACTCTCCAATTAACTGCTCTAACAGGCCCATTCACCTTTGACCAGACCCATTTTCTTTCTTCAACAAAAATAACAAAAACAATACAGAACAAACAACATTAATACACCGATCAATATAACAACACTAGCAATTTCAACACCAACAGCGGAGAACCCCAACAACCAACATCAACAATAACGTACAACTTTAACCCGACAACAATTCCGCCATCGACAACAACAAACCTCAAGACCCGACCCATTTTCTTCAAGTCGATAAAACGACATCTCCTTTGCACGAATTCGTACAAGTGAGTGTGTTTGGCAAAAGATGGAGTCTCATGGAAGCTTCCTAGTTCTCCTCTCAACATTATCCATTCAATTTTCTTTGAAAAAAATCCTGAAATTAGTACAGGAATTATGTAATTCCAGCTGGAAAATCTCATCCAATAGGACTATGAATTCTTTCACTCCCACATCGCCAACTTCATCCAAATATTTCCCAAATCATACACTATAAAAGTCTCACTATTCCCTTTGGTTAAGTCTAAGAGTTATGAACTAGTTGGAGAGGTCGGATAGTCGAAACCCAAAAAGCATAGGATTTTGCTAAGACCAAAGATTTTGGTGCTAAGAAATATGATAAGACTCATTTGAGATCGAAATTCTAAGCTAAGAAATTGAGTTCGTTATCCAGTGGTGGCGAGAACTTCGGGGAACGCAAAGTCCCGATTGGCTACCCCAAAAAAGGTAACGAAATCCACTTTTTAAATTTTTGGCAAAAATAGCTCGATGGACACTTGTACTTGTCTGAGTTTGTAAAGTGAACGTCTCTTCTTACACTTTTGTCATTTGAACCCCTCAACTCAATAAAACTCAACATTTTAAACTCTATTTTGGTGTGTGTAACATAATTGCTGCCATGTCAGCTTCCAAGTCATGTTTTCACGATTCGCTTTGTTTGAGATTTCTATGTTGTCGTGTTGTCTTGTCTCCAGAAAATGTGATGAAGTTCTTCATGATTTTTCTCTTCTTGTTCGAAGGGGACTGATTGAATTTACCATTTTCTCTTGTTTGTGGTTCTTTGATGGAGTTCTTAGTCTATTATGTATGGTGCAAAAAGAACATATGAAGCATCTCACTACTCGCTACAACTCATTTGATGTGTTGGCTACTTATGTTCAATTTGGGCAGGGGTGTGCATCGATCAGTTCGATTTGATTTTATGTGTTATTGGTTCGGTTTATCAGTTTTCAGTTTTTAAATATGTAAAACCAATAACCAACCAATAAGATATTTTCTTATCGATTTTCAGTTTATCGGTTTTTGATCATTAACCATTCGGTTTTCGGTTTAACCAATAAGAAAAAACTCATAAATTAGAAATAGTAACAATACAAAAATCTTAGTTACCGTCAAAATCCTACGCAATGTACTTTAGTTTACAAGAATGTTCAGACTTGAATTGAATGTTAGTTCGGAAAAAAATTGAATCCTAACTGTTGGAAGCTACTAAATACTTCAAGGTTTCCAATACAATAATACTCGTGCTTTCTATTGTGCCTTTGTTACCTAAATAGGTTAGTACTTTGTGAATCACAGAACTGTGAATAAGTAGTGTATATAACACACACACATATATTCTTATTGTGTATTCTTATTGGGTTATCGGTTCAGTAAGCTAAAACAGAAACCAAACCGTTTACCCAATAAAATTTTTTATAAAACCAATAAGAAACTGTTAACCCAATAACCCAATACCAATAACCCAATAGCATTTTTATCGGTTCGGCTTATCGGTCGGTTTGGTTTTTGCACACCCCTAAGTTTGGGTAGTTGGTTTTATCTCTTTGTGTTCATTTAGCAGTGGCAATACATGTTTCTACACATTCATAGTCACTTAGAATATTGCGGTTAACACATAAGGCCTTAATTTTCTTGAGTAAAATACAAGAATGCCATGAACTACAGAACTGCCCAAGTTTGTCTTTGTACAAAGGTGTCATGTGATTGATTCCATTTTAAATTTGGAACTTAGTAGCTATAAAACAGTCTTTAATAAACTGGCTAATCTTTCAAGATCTCTATGGCTTTAATGGTATTTTAATTTACTTTTTACACGAGCATTACAAGCTGAAATTTTCTTTAACTTTTTCTTTGAATTGGTTGGTATTACTTTGTGATATTGTGAAGTCGTTAGTTTCTTTCCAGATCATGAGCATGTTGTTATTGCCTATTCCTTTAGTATGAAGTTCATTGAATTTTTAAGTTTCAAAAACCTGCTAGCATCTGATCTTGACTTAGCAAATAAAAGCTTTGCCCAAACTCGAGTTCGACAGTGATATCTTTCGCAACGCGCTTACATATTTGCCTCCCATGACGTAAATATTATTGTGCTGCTAAGGTTGAAGGTTTATTTTTTAAACCTTAAGTTTTGATAAGTCTGTTGTTTTCGAGATAAAGTTTCAGTTTAGATCATGTATGTATTTGTTGCTTCATCTTATTAATCCTTTGTTTTGCTTTGATACATGTAACAACACATCTGAGCCCATAATTGGGCCCCCGTACTTTGCATTTCTTCAATGGGCCATAGAGGCCCAATCCGTTGAGTCAAGCCTCTTTTTAAGTCCAAAAATGGACAAAAGTTATGAAGATCAAGGCTGTATACAAGGATATACTTGAGATATACATTATATTCAGGTCTTGGAAACTGATATACAAATACAAGAGAGCAAAAATTGAGCTAAGAAAGCTAGCATAGAAAGTCTCAAGCTGATATACAGTATGTATACAGCCAAAAAGGGGAAAGAGAGATGTTGATATACAACTGGTACACAAGCTGCAAAATGGGCTAATCCGAAAGCCCGTCCAAATCTGGACAGCTTTAAAAAATGGGTCAGATAAGAGGCCCAAACTTCTTTTATTTATTTATTTTGTATAATTCATGTATGATTATTTGTTGTATTAAATTCTTAAATTTGATTAATCTTAATAAATTCTCTTTGGATCGTTATTTTTGTTTGTCTCTGTATTTTCTTTTGAAGTGTTTACACGTAGTGTAATGTTCAAAATTAAATTTAAAATATATATATTTCTTTATGTTTTACCCTTAAAACGGAATAAAAAATTGAAATGGCATTTTGTTCTATTCATGTGTCAAATTAGTTTTATTTAAATTAAGAAAAAAACTCTCCAATATAAGAAATCATTTTTCTTGTCAAAACTCTTTTTTTATAATTAACAACTTTGTTTAAAATTGATGTCTTCTTTATAAACTTTCATATGTAAAAGTTGAAATTCAAAATCACTTCTTCCCCTTCCATGAAAATAATTTGTCTTTCCTTAAATTGATAAGAAAAAAATTAGACTTAGTCAGTCTTTTCTTTTGAGAGAATTTTTCCTTAATTTAAATTAATAATTTTTTCACTTGAATGAAATAAATGTCATGTTTGCAAATGAATTTAAGATCTTACAAAGTTAGCCACATTTTTTAAAATTAGTCATTTTTACAAATCAGTCAAATTGTCTTTTGGTCAACCATTTTTTAACGGACGGTCTTGAGTGCCTTAAAACCTTCTCAAGGCGTTACCTGAATCCTTTCCTAGTTGCCTATTGCAAAGGTTTATTTCTATTTTATGCTTTTGAAATATTTATAGTTTTTCTTGATATTTTTTTTAAAAAATCAAGTCGCGACTCTATAATTTTTAAATCGTTTCAAAAAAATTTTAAAGTTCTGAAATAGTTTAAATAGTCAAAAATAATATTTTTTGCCCCTTCGAGCCTAAAAGGGATAAAACAGGAGTGAGTACGGTCCACTTGTACTCAGTAGGTATCATAGGTCGACCGAGCAAAGTAGAAAATAAGGTACACAAAATACACACTAAGGGCACGTCATCTACAATCAAAAAATGTTCCATAATGTTAGCCCACATCGCTTGCATTAATAGTTCTAATATATATAACAAGTACAACAACAATACAACATGTATAACACAAGTATACATTATATCACATGCAAGTATAACAGGGAAGAACATGTATATATAGGATGGTCAAGCATAAGTAACAAGACTTAGAGCAAGTAGACATATAAAGTGTCAATACGTAAATTCAATCACAACATCAACACAATAAAACAAATGCAATATATAAGATGATGATGTTGATGACGATGATGACTTAATGATGATAATGATGATGACGCATGAGTTTGACACACAGCCTTAAGGTTAGCACACAGCTTTGAGATTGACACACAGTTGTTGAGGTTGGCATAAAACCTTGAAGTTGTCACACAGCCTTGAGGTTAACACACAGTCCTCGAGTCTTCTCCGACATAATTCTTTGGAGAAAGTTCATAATATCGAATATCTGATACCAATATTCAGTATTTTCAGTGTTTCCAATATTTTTGGTGATTTCAAAGCACATACATAACATAAGACACAAATCTAGTACACATACAGGACAATAAGTAAATATAAAGCAATAAAACGAATGAGTGAAATGATCCATATGATGACATAAGAATGGTGTTGCAAGGTTCACAATCATTCAAAATGAGTATTTCAACAACCAATCTACATGATGTATTTTCACAAACAATCCATATGATGTATTTTCACAACCAACCACCATGTTACAACTCCACACCCACGTGAGCCAATATCCATACATTATTTTCGTAATTCATAAATTTTTCACATGATTTATATGTCCACAAAGTATAAATGTATCACAATACATCAAAGGGACCACCATAGGAATTTCTAACATCATAATACAATTATTGATATGTATTCTAGACTATCAACATCACATAAGACCCCGTACAGTCACACATGTCACACGTTATCACAGATTTGATAATTACATCATATTTAGACCCCTACATGAGCACAACATATAAATAGTCATACTTCATAATTAGTTCACACCCTTAACATGTATTTTGGTATACAAATTCACTACCCAACCGAGTCTGAAGTTTTAAGTTATAACCTACCTCGAATACCAAAATTGGTCTGCCACACTTCAACCACAAAGTCCTACTTCTCTCAGATGTTCCTGAAATCAATTAAAATCAAGAGTATAGAGTCTACGCATCAAAACAAAGTCGACAATACCCATATTGCCTACTTTTAATTTGGGACCAAAATGGACTCTTGAAATTGGTTTCAAAAAAAGAAGGAGAAAATCAAAACTTTACTTCAAAAATATATTTTTCATGCTTTTAGGAATCTCTAGTTGAAAACCCAAGTCAAATCGAGTTAAAAACGAGGTTCAAATCAAAAATTATTTCTAACCTTTATTAGATAAAATCTTTGAAATCCATTTTAAATACAATAATCGAAGTTGTTTTGAAGGTTAAATTGAGAAAAAAACAATAATTATAGGATTAGAAACATTATACAAGTGAAAAGGAGTGAAATCTAAAAATGAATCAAGTAATAAAGTTTTTGGAGTTTTGAACAATAAATCAAGAATTAGAATAAGAAAAGGATGAAATCTCACCCTAAATCCATAATAGAATCCAAAAATAGACATCAATCTAGCTTCTCAAGTATCCACAGGCTTCACTTTTAAGCTGTCACACTATTTTAGAGTTTATCTCTCAAGAGGCAAGGTGAAAAATGGGCAGAAACACGACCTAAAGGGCTTATTTATAGCCACTTCAGGTACCCAGGTAGTGCTATCGCACTCCTAGGTGTGCAATCACACTATCTGACCTCAGCAGCAGATTTTGAGATCTCAATCACCCCTTGTGCAATCACGCTATCCTCTCCGGCACCAGATATCAACTGAAACTTGGAAAATTTTCTACTTTTCTACTAAGGCCTCGATATTTATTGGGAATCTAATTTACGTAAATGAAATATGTAACCCCACTAAATTTGACATTTCAAACACGTTGGCAAAATCAGATTTTCTAAAAGACACTATTTTCATAAAGTTGACCCCCAAAACTCCAAATTATAATTTTTAAATCGATAGTCGAAATAAGATTAAAAGTCGAAAAACCAAATCAAACATGTTTCCACTCTAAGATCGATGTTCTAGATCTACTGGCATAGTCTATTCAACCATCCGTTCCATGGATCAAAAGATAACTAATTAGTCCATAATAAGGCTCTCAAAGCGACCAAAAATTACAAAATCACACAAGAAAACACCAAAATGCATCGAGAATCATGCCAGAAATCACTCTACATCCCAGATATACCATAATACAACTATGGAAAGGAGAAAAATAGTCAAATCATATAGAAACACATATTTCATCAAATTTTCAAGTTGTTACAACAAAAGTCCTGATAAACGACCTCAAATGAGAATTTCGACAACACCATTAGCTCTAAAAAGTTGATTTTAGACTAAAAGGACCCTTGGTTTAGGTTCCAGGTCTTTTGGACCCGTGTTGGGATATTGTGTGTCACACCTCTTTTTCGCTAGGAAGGATCGAAGTCGAAGAATTTTTCCAATTAAAGTGACGATATTGAATAGGGATTAATTTATTTACAGAGTCGCCACTTGGAACTAAGTTTTGGTGTTCCAAATCACCTTTTTGAATCCCTAGTCAAAAGGAAATGACTCTTTACTATGGTCTGCGAAAATAGAAGACCAGATAATGAATTCTATTGACCTAGGAAAAGGTGTGAGGCACCCCTCGAGTCTCGTGGTTCTAGCATGGTCGCTTTTATTGACTTATCTTGACTTAACTATTTTGATAAATTATATTAAGGCCTAAAATTGCTCATTTTTATCTAAAATATGCTCATTATCTTATATTAAATAAATCGATAAAAGTTAATTTTAGAAAAATATTTGTTAAGGTGCATTATTGCATCCTTGAATTTTTAAATATCATAGAAAGATGTGTACGCCGCATTTTTTATTGAGACGATATTTTTAATATACCTAAAATTTACCTAAACGTTAAAACTATTAATTTATCATTTTGTAAAAAGACTTATAACAATTTATCTGTTCAAAAGGCTATTTAACCTTAACAAAATTTTAAACAAAATTCAATTTAGGAAAATAAATAAAGTACTAAATAAATAAAATAATAAAAATATAAATAAAGTTATCCCTTAATTTTAAAAGCCAAAAAACCACTCCATTTTTTTAGGCAAATCTATACACAAAAATAGGGTACGCGCCTTTGGAATTACTGACCGAAGAGGGGGCGGCAGCTTGGGTGTTCACCGGAGATGATGATTCTGATGAATTTTCATCGTTTTTTCGGCGGGATCTGAGGCGCGGTGGGGTGGTTGGCAGTGCAGTGAGGTTTGCCGATCGTTGGGAAAAGAAGAGGGGAGGCAGTGATGGTCCCCCAGCTGTGGTGGCTTGTCGGTGACGGGGAAGAAAGAGGAAGGGGAAGGGGTGTCGGTGGCAATGAATTTTGGCAAAAAATTCATCGTTTTTGGTGATTATTCGGATCTAAGAAAGAGGGTGGCGGCTGGCGGCTTGAGAGTGGCGGTGGCGGCTTGGGGGTGCTGTTTTTGTCTCACCAGAGTGCGAGCGAGTTTGAACAATGACGGATAGCGGAAAACGATTCCAATTAATGCTGCCAAAATATTTCAGACGAGTTTCCGGCGAGTTTCTTGCCAGAAAATTCAAAAATTGCTAATTCTTCTCATACTCTATTTAACTCTTGATTTTCCTATTTCTCTTTCTAATTCTTGAGTTTTCCTTCTATTTTTTTTACTCATTTTTCGTCAACGGTATGTGTTTGTTACTATTTTTGAGCGTGTGTATGATTATCTGTTAATTTTTCCTCTGTATTATATCACTATTGTATGTGAATCCGAATGTGTGTGGTGTGTGCAAGAATTGTGTTTGTGATTTGACGAACAGAGTATGTTTCCGGTGAATGTGAAATTGTAACATACTTATTTTTATTTTCTCTGTTTCGAATTTAACTTAGTTGTATGTACATAGACTCTCAGTAATCTAATATACAACATAATAATATATGCATTCAACTAATAAATCAACAACACATTATAAATAATATATTAAAATTACTTAAATAACCTTATTCATATTTAGAAACACGAAGTCGTCATCGAAATCTTCAAGTGAAATTCTGAATCTCCACTCTTTCTCTGTTTTTTTGTTCTCTAGTTTCACTCCTTTTATTTTGTTGATTTTTTTCAGTGTCTAATCTTTTTTTCTGGTTCAGTGTCTGTAGTAGTGTTCATGTATGTAGATAGAATGTCTGAGGGTGGGGAGTCCTTAAATAGGATGATTTTGGGGGAGTAGTTAATATCAAATAGGATAGAATTTTTTAAAAATTTTGAATCTTTTTTTATAGAAGATAATTAATAATAACAAATAAAAATAATAAATAAATAAAATAATAATAACTAATTAATTTTTATATTTAAGAAAATTTAATAAAGTTTATAAAATAACCAAAAATAAATATAATTAAGATAGTACTAAAACTACTAGCTTATTTGTATAAAATTTAAAAAGAAAATATTTTTTTAAAATTTTTGTATTATTTTAAAAAAATAGATTAAAAATAAAATAAAACAACTTAAAATTAACTTTATTTTTTAACTAAAAAATTATTAAAATAAAAATAATAATTTAAATAATATTAGACCAAATATAAATATTTAATATCGAAAAATATATATATTAAACTCGAGGAGGGTTAAAATCACGTGTCTAGATTTTGCCCCTCTTTGTTTGAAATCTCAAAGAGTTTTCATACAAAGAAGTAGACAAAATATGATTTTTGACCCTCCAATTATTTGAAGGGTAAGAATAAAATAAAATTCAAATAACAGAAAAATGAGACCTAGCCTTGGTTTTTGGACCTCCTACCTATCCCGGGTTATAAGGGAATCAGGTCACGAGTAGTTCAAATATAACATGGTGAGAGAATGAGTTAGACATCGAGTGAGATTCCGTTGAGTTTTCGATTAATGACTTCTGCTTTTTACATCAAATGACTAACAAAATAAAAAATACAATTTCTCTGAAATTTTGATTCGAATATTCATTACTTGAACTTGAAAATTCGTCCTATTCTTCAGGCGGGTTCCTGGTTTGTGTATTTCTTCATCCTGTTCTTCAGGCTGGCTCCTGGACTTACCTTCTTTTACCCTGTTCTTCAGGCAGACTTCTGAAATTACTTTTTCTTCACTTATTCTTCAGGCGGGCTCCTAAACTTCCTTTTTCTTCACCCTGTTCTTTAGGCGGGCTCCTGAAATTTTTTTTTCTTCACCCTGTTCTTCAGGCGGGCTCCTGAACTTTCTATTTCTTCACCCTATTCTTCAGGCAGGCTCTGGACTTACTTTTCCTTCACCCTGTTCTTTAGGAGGGCTTCTGAACTTTCCTTTTCTTCACCCTGTTCTTCAAGTGGGCTCCTGGACTTACTTTTCCTTAACCCTGTTCTTTAGGGGGGATCCTGGACTTACTTTTCCTGATTTCAAATATTTTCCTGAACTCAAAATAAAAGGTGAAATAGAAAAATAACATCCCATTCTGCAGGAGGATCCTGAGCAAAAAATATATTTCCATTCTTCAGGAGGTTCCTGTCCCATTCTTCAGGAGGGTCCTGGGCATAAAATAAATTCACATTCTTCAGGAGGGTCCTGTCATATAAACAGGAATAAAAAAATTTCCCTAGTTTGCACTAGAAAATTATGTGAGTGTCATCAGGTCACAATTTTTGAAAAGTACAGTAAAGAGGGTGAATCAAGGCCCTGCTAAAAAAATATGTTTCTTCAGAGTAAAACTAATGACCAAAATTAGGAAGTACGTCTCTTAACACATGAAACTTAAATCACCTAAATAAGGAAGTGCGTCTCCTAGGGGTTAAATAAAATGAATCAACTAGAAAGTGCATCTTCTAGAAGTGATGGTTCAAGTTAGGAAGTACATTACTAAAACATGAAACCTGAAATACCCAGACAAGAAAGTGCGTCTCCTAGGGGTTAAAGGTAATGACTCGACTAGAAAGTGCGTCTTCTAAGAGTAATGGTTCAATTTAGGAAGTGATTCATCTAACGAATGAAACTTGAATTATCCAGACTAGGAAGTGCATCCCCTAAGGGTTAAATGAAATGACTCAACTAGAAAGTTCGTCTTTTAGGAGTGAATGTTCAAGTCAGGAAGTGTGTTACCTAACACATGAAAACTGACATACCCTGACTAGGAAGTGCGTCTCCTAAGGGTTAATTAAAATGACTCAACTAGAAAGTGCATCTTTTAGAATTAATGGTTCAAGTTATGAAGTGTATCACCTAACTAATGAAACTTGAATTATCCAGACTAGGAAGTGCGTCTCCTAAGGGTTAAAGAAAATGACTCAACTAGAAAGTGTCTTCTAGGAGTGAATGTTCAAGTTAGGAAGTGTGTTACCTAACACATAAAAACTAACATACCCTGACTATGAAGTGCATCTCCTAGGGGTTAATTGAAATGACTCAACTAGAAAGTGTGTCTTCTAGAATTTAAAGTTCACGTTAGAAAGTGCATCACCTAACACATGAAAAATGACTTACCCAAACAAGAAAGTGTGCCTCCTAAGGGTATAGGATGATAATTTTTCACTATGATTGTGATTAATAAATATGTGTAGCAATACCTCTTGCATTTGCAAAAGTGAGAAACTGCATTTTTTGATATTTAGGCTTTGAAGCCCTTGATTTGGAGGTAACATGTTTTTGTTTCATATAAAGAAAAATCTTTAATTTAAAAATACAGTGGTTGATTTATGGCGTTTGGACATTAAGGCAATATCTTGTACTTGTCATGCTCAGCTCCATTACAAATCATTGATAGGTATTGTTCACTTATTTAGTATTGCCCCCCAAATTTTTTCTACTGGAACTTTTTGACTCAAATCATATTTCTCTTTCATGATGCTTCTGGGTTTAACTTCAAACACACCTTTTATATTTCTATGAGTCCAAAAACTGTCGGATAACAACCATTCTTTAGTACTTTGATTTATTTTGAAACATGTTATCTTCCTGCGTTGGTCCTTTATCTTGCGTTGTACCTTTGAAGGAGTTGGTAGCAAGTTTTGAAGTCCTTCCTCACTTGTCTTAACATGAATTTGACTCAAAAAAATACGTGAAACATGATAATGATTTTTTATTTGACGACAAAAAATCAAAAATAAAAATAATAATAAAAATAAAAAGGAAAAGATAATAGGCATCTTTTTTTCAAATCAACATAAAGGAAAACTTATTTGGGTGTGATAGCCGATTTCAGTGATTATGACATGCATTTTGAATTAAACAATCGGATATTTTTGCACTAATAATTTGTCAACTTTTGCCCACTTATTGAGTTTGAAACTAAGCCATTATTGAATTTGTTCACTCTAAATTACAATCCTCTTTTGACTTGTAGCACTTCAATGGGTTTTTGCCAATAAACCTATCTCATTTTCATTTCTTTCTCAACTCACTGTCGTCTTATGATTTCTATGAGGGTTTTCACCAATAAGACTCTCTCATTTTTATTATTTTCATAACTCGCTGTCACCTTATTGTGCCTAAGAGGGTTTTCACCAATAAGACTCTTAGTATTTATTGCTCTCACTTTTTTTTCGACCGACGAAGAAAAATGGCACCCAAAATATGAAACATCATATACTCATAACATGCGTAGTCTTGACATTCACAAATATTGATTAGAAGGTCTTTCCTTGGTTGTAACTTGGCTTTTGAAAAGGTTAGAAAGAAAGGGCGGCATGAGGCTAAAAAAATATACATGCTATCGGGTGAGATTTACAACTTTTGGAATCTACTCATCGAGAAAATAACTTTTGCCTCAGTTTTATTTCATACTGGGTAACTTAGATTTTTATTTGGTTAGACCGAACCCCAGAGTAGGGCTACCTACGTATCTTGTCATAGTAAGAATCAGGTCAAACGTAGTTCAGGAATTTTGTTCTTTTGCTTGATTTTTTTTTGAACTCTTTTATTTTATTTTTCTTGACTTTTTTTTGAGATTTTTGTTGATTCTATTTCTTTTTCTTGACATTTTTTCTTCCTATATTTCTCTTTCTTGACATTGTTTTTACTTTATTTTGATTCCAAAAGAGGTGTATGAAAGAAAATAAAACTAAGGCTCAAACAGGGTAACAAAGGATGGCACAACATTTGGATAGCAGAATGAAACACCTTCATCATATCAATCCTTAAAAATGCAAGTACATAAACATGCGATCTAGAAGTGGAACATAAAGTTCATACACATCTTTTCAACATTGACCGTGATTAAGAACTTGTGTCACTACTTTTTATGCACTTCTCAAACATAAAGGTCAAATTGTCTTCTATATTTCTCCCATTAGAGGACTCATGCATTTTTTAAGATAACCTCATTTTGCATCTCCTGACAGCGGAGACTATATATCCTCTTATTGCTCCCATTTAAAGTGTTTGAGATGGACCTTCTCGTTGATGACCAGGTCATTTTGATTCACAAAGCGATTGCTTCACTCCATTCAAGTGAGGCTTTAACTCAGTCAGAAAACATCATGACACTTTACTTATTTCCCTACATATTTTTTTTCAACTCTATCTTCTTGGTCAAGTGTTTCAGGATTAGATTAGATTTTAAGATCCGGTGAAAATTTAGCATGCATATCATATCACTAAAATCCACATAAAAGAACTACGTAAAGAAAGGAAAAACAATCAAATAATATATATATTAAAATAAAGTAAAATAAAATAAAATAAAAATAAATAAAAGAGACACTACATTTGTTAAAAGAAAAGATGATCGATTTTCAACATAAATGACAAATAGAAAAGACAAGATAGACTCCGAACTACAATCCTGAAATAATTCGAATAGCAGAAAGAAAAACAAAATAAACTTCTACAAATTCTTTCTAGGAAGGGGAGGAGTGACTTCTCAATTGTTGAGCTTGATATCTTATACAGTTCGCACATCAGCATGACTAGAGCCTTCACCACTGTTAATGTCCTACACCATAATCAATTTATCTTAAATCATTCTTTCTATTTCTCTTTTCAAAGAACGAAAATCTTCAGTACTATGACCCTGAACATCAAAATGATATATACATCGTACATTAGGATCAATGTTTCTTGAATGTGGGTCAGGGGTGTACCCAAGAAGAGGAGTGATCATGTTCTTTTATCTCAATTTTTGGAAAAAAACTGGTATATAATTCTCCAATTGATGTGAAACTATCCCTTAGCTTCTGCCTCTTTTCATTGTTTGTCTTAGAGAAAAAATTGAGTCTGGAGGGGCTTGGGTATGTTTGTGGAATTGGAGGATGATTCTGAGGTGTTGGTGCACGCCATTGCAGATAAGAAGGGACCCAAGCATATGATTTGCATTATAGATAGAATACTAAGGATATGGAGTGGAATATAATGGATTTTGTGGAGGAACGTAGTGTCGTAGATGGTTATATGGGTCTTGGACATAAATCTGGGATTGAGGTCGTGCGTAAGGGCGATGCGTACCTCTCCACTTTTATCATGGACCTGGCATAATAGTTGCTACATCCTTTTTTCTTTTGTTTCCGCCAAAGCTTCCTAAACCAATTTGAATTGCATGTGTTATTTCTTTCAGAGCAATCTAGCTAATAATATTTCCAAACTTTATTCCGCTCTCTACCATCTCTCCAACTTTAATGACCTCAGCAAATGTGCTTTCAATAGTAGAAAGAAAATGTTAAAAATAATCAGGTTCTTGTTTCTGTAAAAAGATATCAATCATTTTCGACTCCTTTATCAATGGTCGGACTCTTGCAGCCTGCTCTCTCCATCTGACAACATATTCTCTGAAACTTTCAATTGTCTTTTTCTCGTGTTGGCAAGTGTGGTTCGATCTGGCACTATCTAAATATTATATTGAAATTGGTGAACAAAATCTCGAGTCATGTCATCCCAAACATGCCAACGAGAAATATCTTGGTCAATGAACCATTTAGAAGCTATCCCCATCAGGCTTTCTCCAAAGTAAGCCATTAATAGTTTTTCCTTTTCCTCTGCTCCCCTTAATTTATTGCAGAACTTCTTCAAATGAGCCAAAGGATCACCCTGACCTTCATACTTGTCAAACTTTGGCATTTTGAATCCTAGCGAAAAATGGACATCAGTAAACATACACAAATCTTTGTATGAAACACTTTTTAGCCCTCCTAATCCTTGCATATTTTTCATACTCTGCTTCAAGCTTCTCATTTTCCTGGCCATCTTTCCTTGTTCTTCACTTTTAGCAATTTTCTTAATTATGATAGAAGAATAATGTTGATGAGCATGATAATGTGGATTTTGAGTTTTGAAAATCATTTTAGGAGGATACAACTGATCATGACTTGGTTCACCCATATTCTTCTGTACTGTCAATTAAGGACCCGCAGTAGCTGGTGCTACAGGAGTGAAAAGCAGGTTACTTATAACAGATGATTTAGTGGGATCATGGTGGAAGTACCAGCAGCACCAGATATATTAGCATATGGGCCAAATCTAGGTGGGTAAAATGGATCGCTTGTTTGATCTTGAGCGGGATTTGGATCATTTGTATTTGAAAGTCCAGGGTTTGAGGAAGGCGGGACTTTTCCATTCAACCAAGCTTGATACATCTTCGTTATTTGTTGTTTTAATAACTTATTTTCTTCCATTGGTGCTAATTCTCGCGAAATCAACTATTTCTGCTCTTCTTCACTATCAGACCCTACATCCTCTTTGCGGGTCATCTTTCTCATTTCTTTGAACCTCTGTTGTATGGATGAGAAGCCAAATTAGCCACAAACTAACCACCTTAATACTATTTTTATTTTGGAGAAAACTAATGTATCGGAGTTTAACTTTTAAGACCACCGAATTCATGAAGGACTGACTACGTATCTCATTAAGATGAGAATCAGGTGTGCGAGCTCTTGAAAGATATGTCGTACAAAACTTAGCATCAAGACCTCTAAAGGTTCAAGGTTGTTAAGATTTATATATACATTTTTTATTTTGTAAAAACTTAGCCTCATGATCCCTAAAGATCCAGGGCTATATATTAAGATATATAAAAATTGGACTTGAGGATTAAAAAAATAATTATGTAAGTAATCATACTTTCAAAATATTCCCCAATAAATCTATGAATAATTTTTCAAAAGATAGGGTCGTATCCTGGAAGGACTTCCTACGTATCCCACTAAAGAGTGAGAACCAGACCCTCGTAGTTTATGAAAACGATAGAACTAAGTAGCTGTATATTTAAAATTTCTCTTTCTTTTTTAAAAATAAAATTTTTCTTTGAAAAATGATTCACTAAATTTGAGGATAATATAATCTCTTGCATTTTAAAGTTGCCTAAAAAGCCGATCAACAATCAGATAGTCTTCCAAACAAATGTCAAAAAGCACGTAGGATGCATATGTTGGTCATTATAAAGTAGGTCACCTGTCCTAGACAGACCCGGCCTCTGTACCGAGTCCCACTAAGTAAAATGCATATGATGCAAATAAAGCAAAACCTAATAGGGATAACCAGATTCTGAGTTTTCAGTTCTTCTAAGTTTAAGTCTAAAAAGAATAGGTGTCTAGACTGGCTTACCCGAGCGGACACTCGAGTCAGGGAGGGATGACTTATTCGGTAGCAAGGCTACTCCGACTTCATTGCCGATCTGAACCCCGCCTAACATGTGTGATTATAATCCTTCACCAGGTGCCTTGACACTCCAGCTATCTAAAAAAAAGTAGGATGCATACGCTGCATTCCTTCTATCCTATTTCAGAGACTCAGAGGGGGTGTGCAAGAGAAGATAATTTATAAAATAGTTCAACAATATCAAAGCGGTAAATGAGCGACAAGTAGCACATAAGGCCAACAAACCCAATATCAATAATAATTAAAGCAAGTATAAGTCAATATCAAAAGATCGAATTCTAGTTTTTTTTTCAGCAGAGTCGCCAGAGATGTCACACCCCTTTTTCGCTCGGAAGGATCGAAGTCGAAGAATTTTTCCAATTAAAGTGACGATATTGAATAGGGATTAATTTATTTACAGAGTCGCCACTTAAAACTGAGTTTTGGTGTTCCAGGTCACCTTTTTGAATCCCTAGTCAAAAGAAAATGACTCTTTACTATGGTCTGCGAAAATAGAAGACCAGATAATGAATTCTATTGACCTAGGAAAAGGTGTGAGGCACCCCTCGAGTCTCGTGGTTCTAGCATGGTCGCTTTTATTGACTTATCTTGACTTAGCTAGTTTGATAAATTATATTAAGGCCTAAAATTGCTTATTTTTATCTAAAATCTACTCATTATCTTATATTAAATAAATCGGTAAAAGTTAATTTTAGAAAAATATTTGTTAAGGTTCATTATTGCATCCTTGAATTTTTAAATGTCTTAGAAAAATATGTACGCCGCATTCTTTATTGAGACGAATATTTTTAATATACCTAAAATTTACCTAAATATTAAAAATATTAATTTATCTTGTTGTATAAAAACTTATAACAATTTATCTGTTTAAAAGGCTATTTAACCTTAACAAATTTTTAAACAAAATTCAATTTAGGCAAATAATTCGATAAATAATAAAATAGTAAAATAAATAAAGTAATAAATAAATAAAATAATAAAAATATAAATAATGTTCTTCCTTAATTTTAAAAGCCAAAAAACCATTCCATTTATTATTATTTTTAGGTAGATCTATACACAAAAACAGTGTACGCGCCTTTGAAATTACTGATTGGAGAGGGGGCGTCAGCCATGGGTGTTCACCAGAGATGATGATTCCAACAAATTGTCACCATTTTTTCAATGGGATCTGAGGTGTGGTGAGGTGGTCGGCGGTGCAATGAGGTTCGGCGATCATTGGGAAAAGGGGAGAGGAGGCAGTAATGGTCCCTCAACCATGGTGGTTGGTCGGCAATGGGGAAGGAGGAGGAAGGGGAAAGGGCGTCAGCGGCAGCGATTTCCAGTGAGAAATTCGTTGTTTTCTGGTGATTATCCAGATCTGAGATAGAGGGTGGTGGCTGGCGACTTGGGAGTGGTTGTTGGCCGCTTGGGGGTGCTATTTATGTCTCGCCAGAGTGCCGACGGGTTCAAACAATGACTGATAGTGGAAAATGGTTCCAATTCATGCTACCAAAATATTTCATATAGGTTTCCGATGCTTTTCTTGTCGAAAAATTCAAAAATTGCTAATTTTTCTCATACTCCGTTTAACTCTTGATTTTCCTATTTCTCTTTCTCATTATCAATTTTTTCTTCTATTTTTTTTACTGATTTTTCCGTCAACGGTGTGTGTTTGTTACTATTTTTGAGTGTGTGTATGACTATCTGTTAATTTTCCCTTTATATTATATCACTATTGTATGTGAATCTGAATGTGTGTGGTGTGTGCAAGAATTGTGTTTGTGATTTGAGGAACAGGTGAATGTGAATATGCAGGGAACAATATGTGAAATTGTAACATACTTATTTTTATTTTCTCTGTTCCGAATTTAACTTAGCAGTATGTACATAGACACTCAATAATCTAATATACAACATAATAACATATGCATTCAACCAATAAATCAACAACACATTATAAACAATATATTAAAATTACTTAAACAACTTTATTCATATTTTTATACATAATAAAGTTTATGAAATAAATTACATAGGATCATAATGAAACTTGTGTTAAGTTGAATAGAAACACGAAGTCATCACCGGAATCTTCAAGTGAAATTCTGAATCTCCACTCTTTCTCTAATTTTTTGTTCTCTGATTTTTCATATTTTTTTTCTGTTGATTTTTTTCAATGTCTGATCTTTTTTTCTGGTTCAGTGTCTGTAGCAGTGTTCATGTACGTAGATAGAATGTCTGAGGGTGGGGTGTCCTTAAATAGGATGATTTTGGGGGAGTAGTTAATATCAAATAGGATAGGATTTTTTAAAAATTTTGAATCTTTTCTTTTTTTTTATTTTTTTTATAGAAGATAATTAATAATAACAAATAAAAATAATAAATAAATAATAAATAAATAAATAAATAAAATAATATAATAATAACTATTAATTTTTATATTTAAGAAAATTTAATAAAAGTTTATAAAATAACCAAAAATAAATATAATTAAGATAGTACTAAAACTACTAGCTTAGTTGTTTAAAATTTAAAAAGAAAATATTTTTTAAAAAATTTTGTATTATTTTTAAGAAATTAGAATAAAAATAAAATAAAACATCTTAAAATTAATTTTACTTTTTAACTAAAAATTAAGTAAAATAAAAATAAGAATTTAAATATTATTAGACCAAATATAAATATTTAATATCGTAAAATATATATATTAAACTCGGGGAGGGTTAAAATTACATGTCTATATTGGGTGGATTCAATGGAAATGAAACTTTAGGTGTGGGGCCATATTTAATTGAAATGATCTTGGATAAAAGTTTTAATGATTACATTTTGTCTAAAATATCAAATTTGGTAGGCAGCATAGTTTGTTTGTGCGTACAGAGTTTTGAATGAACCTGGAGAACCCAATCAGAGTCCATTTTAGACTTAGCAAAATCTGGTGCAACCACTTAAGCATACCTTTGGTCGCTAAATAATAGTCACTTTAGCGACTTTTAGCTATTTTAGCGGCCTTGGCCATTTGACTAAGGTCCACTTAAGCGGATATTGTTTTAGTGGCCAGGAGACCACTTTAGCGATGCTCGCATTCCACAGCATGACCGCTTAGAATACTTGTGTTGCTTAAGCGATAGCCGCTTAAGCGGACAAGTGACTACTTTAGCAGCACATGGGATTGCTAAATTTCCTTTCTTCATTTGATTTTTTCATTATTTTCTTCTCCATTTCCCACCATTTGGAGAGCTTGAAGAGCGGGAAAGAGTGGAGAATCATCCATTAAAGCTAAGGTAAGTTAGCCTAACACTCCTTAGTCATTTTCTACTATTTTTTTCATCAATTTTCATCCCATTTCATCATAAATTTTTTGAAATTAGGTCTTTAAATCCCTAAACCTTAGAGGCTGATTTGGGCCCCTAGTTGTGTCCCATTTGTTCTCAACTTTTGAGCACATATTCTTTGTCTTTCGAGGGACCTCATGAAGGATTCAATTTTGAATTTCATTTGTCGATCCTGGGGGGCCGTTCTTGACCCAAATTCTGACCCAACCCTTTCTATAGAAAATAGGCTTCATTTTGCTCATAATAAAATGTAAATTTTTATTTTAATAGCATAGCTGCATTTTAGGATTATAGAGCAAAGGCGATGATTTATGGATGATTCAAGGATTTTGGTTTGACGTCGAGGTAGGCTTCGGTCTACTCTTTTTTACGAGATAGTGTATGGTATATACTGCATTCTATGTAAGGATGATAGCATATGATTATAAGTAGAATACCATGACTTAGCTTAGTTTAGGAGTTTGGGGATATAAGGGTGAAATTGACCTTTAAGATAAAATATTTGTTATATGATGGAAGCCTATCACTCTAGATTATAAGCATGTTAAACATAGTTGATGTTAATGACCCTTTACGATAAGGTTTACTACTTGATTTGGTAGATTATCATAGTTTCCCAAATTATAGTATTCTTGTTATTCTAATTATGTACTGTTAGGCCTAAGGTCGTGACCGCAATGCCAGTTGGACTCCGGGTGAGTATTCTACCCTTATATAAAGGTGTGAAACTAGTCTATAGACATTTGGACAATTATGATTATATTGTTTGGATACTGGTGATGGCATGCATACTTTTATGTACGTCCATGCTCATTTAGTGGTACAATTTCAACCAAAAATCATGATTTTACTATTATTTTTCTAAAAAGGGATTTATTTTGACTTTTCAATTTTACAGCAGATTCTTTTATAATGGGAATCATACCACCTTATTTAATAGTTTATGATCTTTTGAAACTAAAGATGGTGTTTTGGAAACAAGACCGACATTTATTTTGGTTCGTGCTTTATCAACTCTTTTACCACTACTATTCACTTTGATCATGAGAGATTCCAACCTTTTCTACTCTATTATGATGATTTAGTACTAGAGTTGATCCCGAGCAATGGATTTACAAGCTTACACTTTTTAGTCATGGTTTGAGTTTGTGTACGTTATATATTTATATATATATATATATATATATATATAGGGTACTGGAAGAAGTAGAATGATAATGATGATGATTCAAAATCCTGGATCGAGGCCAGGTAAGTGTATATGGATATTATTGAATCCCCTAGGGGCTTTTTTGTAACACCCTGGTTTCTGGACCTTAGAAAATTTCCTTGATTTTTAGTTTCTGGGAAAGATACGACTTAGGGGAATGAGTTACACACTTATGTATGGGTGGTATGGTCTAGACGTATGCTGACCAATATTGGTTAGTGGGATTGATATAGTTACTGGAATGGATACGATTTGGGTGGTATGAGTCGTATAGTTGGGTACGGGTTGTTTGGTTACTTCACTTAAACTTAGACTTGGTAACTTAGGTTACTTCACTTAATATTAGACTTGTTAACTTAAGTTGAATTTGAGTACAGTAGCTCACCATGAGCTGTAAGCCAGGGTATGAGTCATACCCAAGACTCGTATGGTGGTCAGTGCTCAAACCTCCTGGATTCTATTCTGCCAGGGGTATGGTTTATGGGTACCAGTCATACACTTGAATGCGACTTGGATTTGGGTTTGTCATACCTTAGACAATATTGGGTCCAAGGGCAAAAGACTAAGGTACAAGAGGTGGGTACCACTCGTACAGGTTGGGTACACTAGTAAAGGCCAGTCGTACCCTATGACAGGATATAAATATAGTTTAAGCGAGGGAAATTTGGATATTTATGCACTTATGTTAATGAGGTCCGACAACTTATATTCCTATTGAGAGGTTATTTCCGCTATTATTTTATTCTAAAACACTTGGGAAACACTTTTAAATCTTTTCTAGAGTTCTTGGGCAAATGAAGCTAGGGTTTCATTTTAAGGAGTAAATTGGGGCTTGTCTTGATGATTTCTCTCCATCATCATCTTGGTTAAAAGCATATTTTCTTCCCTCATTGTTAGCTCCAACTAAAGGCATGGTTTTATATAATGCTTTCATGATTTGAATGTTGTATAATTTTGGATTTTCAAATATGATTTGGGTTTTCTGGTTATAAGTGTTTGGTTATGGTTTTTCTTTATTTTAATTATGTTTTTATATACATTAATGGTGTTTTTGGATAATTGGCTGCATGGGAATAGTTCTTTGGTAATGAACTTTGGTTTTGGGAATACTATAACCCCAATGTATTTGATGAAATGCTTATAATAATGCTTTCACTATAATATTGGTTTTTCAATGGAACTTATGCATGGTTTAAACTTGGTAATGGAACCCTAAATGATATGAATAGTTTAAATGGTTTTGAAGGGATTGAAAAGGCCTTGGTGGCCATGGTTTTGGTTTAATTGGAAATCATATGGGATACATGAAAATCCCCTAAGGATTGGCTAAGGACAATACTTGAAAGTTATAGTTGGTATGGAGATACCACTATTAATAGCCTTAGTTAATAATAATAGAATAATGGTTTGGTTGGAAAATGGTTTTAATTAGGCTTAAAGGAGGGGGTGTAGAAAAGCCGTGGAAGGTGGAGTTCCCGAGGAAATCAAAACTAAAAATTCATATTTACCGATGTGAGGTTTAGTCCTAGTGACCGTGTGCATGATGTCACACTTTATATTTTAGGAGATGTACTAGTTATGCCATGTTTTCTTTCCTGGTCGTGCGACTTCACGCACTGGGCCCTTTCAACAGGGGGAACTGAACCCATATAGCCCATGGGTAGTTTAGGACGGCAGAGCTACACAACCCAGGTAAAGGTTTTAAATGGCATGCTAAACTCGGTTCCCTTTCCCAAAATGGATATATATTTATATGTGTGTGTATATATATATATATGTATGTATGTATGGTTTGTGTGCATATGGATGTTTTTACTTTATTTTATAAATGACATTATTTTATCCTTATCTTAAGTTCATGCTAGCGTTCACCCACTAACCCGTATTCGGGCGGTTGTATCCCCACGTGATGTAGGAGCCAGTCGTTCTACCCCTCCTACTTAGCATTCGTACATTCGGGGGTTAGCTTTGGATTGAAGTAGTTAGCTTCCATCTATTCGGAAGACTCCATTTCATAGATGTTATTTCATACTTTGGATTATTTATGGATATTGGTTTTAGCTATGGTTGGGGGCATGTCCCAACTGGATATTTGTATTTTTTTGGTTAGAAGCTTTTGTGGAACTACTATGGGTTGGAATGGGTGCGATCAGTATTGGTGTCAGCCTTAGCATTGGTATTGGTATTGAGGCTGATACCGATTGATGATATTATTAGTTGTTCCATCCTCTTTTATTTTGGGATTATTTAATTATTAATGGAACTTATTCGGTTATTGTTGAATCTATGGATTTTATTTGGCTCGATATGGTTGGACGGTTGGTATGGAACAGTCGGACTCGGTTGGGTCGGTCACGGTTATAATTCTATCCCAGAGTCTTTATATGAGCTGTTATGTTATCTTGTTATATGTTCGAAATTCAGCCAACTCAGGGCAGGCGACTGTACGTTGGGTTGGGTAGTGGGGGTGGTCTCCAGTCCTGATCGGACTTGGGACGCCCATTACAACAAGGTCCCGAGTCGGGTCACTCTTCGTCCGTGAGCCATCGTGATGAATAAGATAGGTCACCGTAGGACTTGCCTTTGTAAGATATTAAGCTGGAGAAGGTGTATACATTGGTATGGTAGGACACTTGGATCAGTTATGACATTAGGATTTACTATTCATTCATTCATTCATATGCATTGCCTATCACCAGTATGTTGTTTGGTGCGTATATCCATCAGCCTTATGAGGGATTGCATAGGTATAGGTTATGATTGTTGTTTGCTGAATGTTAAATGGACATTTTGTGTTTATGGGCCTCGGTTAGGTATTGTTTACTCGGACTAGCCGGTTACTTTATTATTATTATTTCGTGGCAGGATGATTATGGATATATATTGAGGTTAGAGGTATGATTTTGATCCTTTTTCTTTTTATGGTAGCTTGCATTATAGACAGTGTATTCGTGGTTATACACTTTGACTATAGGCCCCGATCATGCTAGCATTGGCTTTCCTACTTGGTTGGGATTTCTTAGAGAGGTTAGGTTCTATCTTCGATTTAGTCTTATATACTTATATGTATATACATATTTCCTGCTACGGTATTACCGTATATCCTTCTCTTTCCTTGTTTATTCATATTGTAATTGTATTTATTGGCTTTGCATACTACTATACATCCTTCTTCCATCCTTTATTTGTATATTGGCTAGTGATATACGGTATAGTACTTTAGTTCGTAAATATGGTTAGAATGGGATAGTTTATCGTTATTGCCTCTCTAGCTTTATTTTGTTAGCTTTCTAGATAATTGCTCGTAGTTTATATTTTTGTTTACATGTTATCTACATTTGCATTATTTGTGAAGCTCAATCGGCATTTGCTGACTTAATACCATGTGTTTGATACTCATACTACACTTCTGCAGCCTACAGATCATAGTACAAGTCATCGTTATTGGTGTGTGTATCGTGTGGATCAGCTATGAATAAAAAATTTGGGGTAAGCTCCTAAAGTTCGGAGAATTACTACTCTCCCTTTTTTGGATTGGACATATCTCTATGTTGTATTTAGAGATGGGTTGTACACACATATATGCATTTGTTTAGTATTTCACCTTGTACTCTTATTTGTATTAGCAGCTCTTGTACTAACTTCACCAGATCTTGGGGGTGCTTATTTATTATCCCCTTTATTAATATTATTCAGTTGTTTTTATTCTTTATTCTTTACTCTTGATAGTCAGTTACTACCAGTTTCAGACTATAGGTTGGCTAACCTACTGGTGGGTTATAGTAAGTGTCATCATGACTTGAGAAATTATATCGTGACAAGCAATCACATGGCTTGAGAATACTTATGACATCTAAGAACACAAAGCAGCTAAAGGCAATTCGTGATTTAGATTGGGAATCATGACCAAACACCAGGAAATCAATCACTAATTTATATTGTGACTTATTGAGACTTTTGATTTCATGAAAGTCTTAAGAAGCAGAACACTATGTTGAGGAGCTCAGCAGAAGCAACAGAGAACAGAAGTCTAGCATCTCTATAGAAAAAATTGTCTGGCTATTTGGATTGTTTAAGGAATTAGGAATTGACATTGGATTACCTATGTCCATGTACAGTTACAGTAAATCAACAATTCAGAATTGTACCCAATCCAGTGTTTCATGAGTGCACCAAACATATAGACATAGACTATTATTTTACCGTGGAGAAATACAACTTGGATTAGCTCAAGCAACATATCTGAACACAACAGAGAAGCCTGCATATTTACTTACCAAAGGACTTACTCAAATCCAACATGCTTAGTTGCTTACCAATCTAGGATTGAAGAATGTGTTTAAACTGTTATTTTCCTTCTACGGGTACGCAGAATCTGTATAGTAGAAACAACAACTTCAACTAAAGTTCAAGTCTATAAATAAGAACACAATGAAGTATATCAAATAGCCTCAACACAAGATCAAAATGACCTTTTCAAGAGGTGTATTTTATTTTTCAGAAAATAGATGAAATAGAAATTAATAAGACCGAGTCGTCCGAATTCACGGACTTTTCTTAAGGAATAATTCCCCTCACTGTACCCGAGGTTATGGAATCTTCCATCCAAGATAAAATGGCCTTCAATCCGACTATAGTGGTAGCTCAAATAGGCGGATTCTTTGAACGCACAGAACTTTTTGATTGATCACACAAAATATTTGTAAAGAAAAGAAGAGAGTTTTATTCTGAAAATTTCATATCAAAATGTAATGCCCCGTATTTTTGGGCTAGAGTTTAGACCGTCATTCCTACGTATATAGACCCAAACTAAACTATTCTTTATTAACATATGTGTGGTAATCACTCCTATCATAATGCCTCGTAAAATTCTCGAGTCGATTTCATTTTTAGTGTTATGTTTGAGGGGCTAACAACTAGAATATTTTTCTAAGTGCAATGAGGACTTAGAGTCATTTTAGCTGGCAATCTTTGGGATATAACTTTTCAACCTTTCTGACATCTGTTTTTAGATTTTGAAGTTGCATTCTGATTGAAAAAGCTCATAGTACATCTTGGATAAGTTTCGGAATTTTTTGGAATGCATAAGGCTGCGTTTGGATTTCAAAACAGTAGCAAAAATCATAGCCTATTGCCCAGTTTTCAGCATTTCAGGATCAGCTTCAAACGCTCGTAACTATCTGAATATAATGAACTGAGAGAGATGCTACCTATCAAATGAAATATCTTTGAGTCTTGTTTCCAATACAACTGGTTTTATCTAAATCCAACATCTGAGTAAGAAGTTATACCCGTTTTACTTCAACCTGTCAGCTTGTCAACTGAGGGACAGTTTTGAATTTGTTTATTTTCTTAGGGGCATTTTAGTCATTTCACCTCACCCAAATTTCGTCTATAACACCATATTTAGCCCCCAATTCATCAAAATATAATCATTTTCTCAAATTTTCTCTAAAGAACACCCCTTAGGGTTTTAAAATAAAAACCCAAGTAACTCAAGATTCAACCGTGGGTTTTCAAAACACATTGAAGATTTGGAATTCCCGCAACATAAGCTTCAAGAAGCACCTAATATTTTCGCATATAGAGGTACGTGGGATTATCCTAAAAAAATCTCATGGGCTTAAAATTCATGTTTTCAAAATGAGGGTTTTGAATTACGAATATGATTATATTTTAAATATTTTATGATATTGATTTGGTCTTTAGGCCTATTTTCAAAGTGATTTGATATTTGATATACGTATATACATGTATTTTGAAAAGATGTGAACTTGATAGAATGAATTATACGAAATCTCTCTCTTGATATGATTTTGTTTTATATTTTCATATGATGTAAATTGTTTGAAATCATATTAACAAGCATGACATGAAATGTTTTGAACATTGTTATGATTTGGGCCTGATTTTTGAATTTCCATGAGAGGGTTGTTTTTGTTGATATATGATGAATATAATGGTTGCATGAAAGAATGATATGATATTGATGGCTTGCAAGTCGGGTATGACGATACCCTACAGAATAAGATATGTGATTAAATTAAATGGAGTTGAATGCATTAATTTTTCATGATATAGGTGGATGCTCGAAGAAGGCATTTGAGTGTAAGGGCTCATCGCTGGAAACCGTGTTTATCGATATGGGAATTTGGTACCAGGCTAAGTGATCTTGTGTACCTTACTTTATGTCATTCCCAAATTGGGACTATGGTTAGAAGCCCAGGCTAAGTGATCTTGGGCACTACTATTCTTTATTGGGTCGGAACACCCTGCTATGTGATCTTGTGTGTCTTTCCCACGTGTATACTCTAATCTCGGCGGCAATCGAGGTTTGACAGTTGGTGTAAATTATGTAGGATATTCCACCTAGCTCAGCTGCATAGCATTGTTGTTGAAAAACTATTGCATTATGCCCATGTATTTTCAAATGATTTGATATGAAACTGTTTTATAATAGCTCTCACCTATATTTGGTAAAAATATTATAGTTTGTTTGATTTCTCTGCGTACCAGTACTTTTGTATTGACCCCCTTTCATCCTAGGTTCGAAGGCACAGTCTAGGGGTTCAGATAACCAGTAGATCTCTTCTAACAGATTTACAGAATCAAGTGGTGAGCCTTCTATATTTCGAAATGCCTGATGTCTGTCAATTCGTTTATCATTTAGTAGTTTTGGGTCTACTGGGGGCCTTGTCTCATTTTTCAGACAGTAATTTATTTCAGTCATGTAATAGAGATTTCGCAGACGATTGTTTAGATATCTATAGATGTTGTGGGATATTAATTTCCCCTTTATTGATTTTTCATTTGATTTATGACCATGTTTCCGTAATATTGCATATCTTTCGCATTTCTTATTATCATATGAATTATGCGCATGATTACCAGATAGATAGAGGTGTTTTGGGCCTTCATGGTTCGGAATGCTCATCACGGTCAGGGCTCCAATTTAGGTCGTGACAAACTTGGTATCAATGCATGGTTCATGGTCCTAGGGTGTCTGCGAAATCGCGTCGAGTAGAGTCTTGTTTATGGGTGTGTAGCGCGCCATACTTATAAGTAGGAGGCTACTAGGCATTTAGGAATGTCTCTCTTATTCATGTCTAGTTTGTGCAATAGAGTCAAAGTGTTCATCTTTCATACTCTAATTCATGCTATGGTGTTGGCCATAGGAAAGTAACATTATCCCAAATCCTTTCCTTACTCTGATGTTCTCATACATGTCCCATTACTGGGGTGATTCAAGTGCAAAAAGTTTATAAGCTACATGATATAGTCCTTTTCGATTGATTCCTATAAGATTTTAAAAAAAATTGTACAAAGACTCGAGAGAAGCCTATTATTGCTTCAATATGTGTTGATTCTAATGTAAAAATTGATCCTGATGGAATCGTGCTTTCCAGCTTAAGGTATTAAGTGCATCTAGTACATCTCAAAATCTTGTTACAGATGTGGACGATGTATAGCAAAATGTTGGAACTGTATTTCCACCCAAATAGTAGCATAAGTTAAAGTGTTGTTGTCATCACCTATCGGTAATGAAATTAGACCAAGAAGTTAGTGATGTGAAGTCACAAAGTTAGAAGTCAGAGTGAGGGTGATTTTTATGTAAATGAATATTTTAGTTGAATAAATGATGTTTAAGGATGATTTACCCCTTTATAGTGATAAACTAATATGGTAGCTAGTAGCACGTGTGGATGGTATGGTAGTCCATGGGGGAAGTGTCTTACTCAGATTTTTATTTATACAGAGTAAGATGTGTATTCTTAGACCATTAAATATTATGTGTCAATTTTCTATCTCTTGTAATATGTAATCTTGTTATCATGGTATTTTTGAAAAAAAAATATAAAAAAATTTTAAAGTCTAGTGAAGCTATGTGGGGCTCTTTCGATTCACTAGCATAGTTGCCTTGTTATTCATCTCATTTTTTGGTTCAAAAATACAAAATCAGAGTCTATTGAAGCCGTGTGAGGCCTATTTCGATTCACTAGCAACTTGTTGTCCAACTTATTGTTCTTGTGTTGGCTTAATATATGTATAGCTGAATCTGTTTGCATGAGATTGAGTTGGTAAAGAGGTGATTCGTCCTTGCATGATAGTTTAGTAGAAGGTAGAGAAGAATTTGTTAGTCAAGGTGATTTGTTGGTTGCTTGAAGTGTGAAAATGGCTATATTAGCCAGTAAGTTATAATTATAGACTCATGGTTGTTGTGGAAATTGAAGGTAGTCTAAAGGTATGATTGAGTAAGTAAGTATGGATTGATAAATCCGTATAAGTAGATAATATTGTATGGGGATATAATATCAGATTAAGGTTGATCATGTCTATTATGTGACTTTACCCCTTGACCCTCTTTTTGTTAGTAGTTGTAAACTAGTACTACTTGTGAGAAAAGTATGTGGTAGATTTTTGAAGCATTTGGGTAGAATGTCCCAATTTAATGGATTAGTACATTTATTTTATATTGCATTCTTCATTGATGGTAAGTGATTGATGCTAGACTATAGGCTTGAATTTAAATAGTGTGGTGGTAAATACTGGCAAAAGATTGATAATGTATGTTTTGTGGGATTAATTAGTAGGCTAGATGTGTTGAAATAGTACATGCTAATAGATTATGATGAGGAAAACCATAAGGTCACGATCGAATTTTTTATGGCTATGAAGTTCTAGTGTACTAGTGTTTCTTGATGGTTATTTCATAGTTTTCAAGTGAGAATTGTGTGTAAGGTTGGGTTGTAAATTATATTTACGTTCAGTACTAGACACTAAGTTTGAACAGTTGATGCCTATTAAGATAGTTGTGATGATTGATTGGGTAATGATACCGGTTTTATGAAAGTGATCTAATAGGCTTGAACGGTGTACGCAAGAGATTAGGTTTATTTGATTCGTAGTGATGTATGATATTGTATGTATGATGTAGAAGTATGCCTAAGGTGACATGAGGTTGTGGCATTCTTTCTAAGGCTATTACTTGTTGTGTGTGGCTAGTGGTACCATTGAATTGTTAAGTGAAGAAAGACTAGTTAGATGGTATATGGTGATCTAACTAGCCATGTTAAGGTGTTTTGATTGATAGTGTTGGGCCTTTTGCGATGATCTTGATTCTCATAGTAGAGGGATATAAATTTGAAGTCGCAATAGTGGTAGGCTATGTCGAAAGTGATATGATTCATCAAAGGCTTAGTGATATCCATGTTAAGTGTTAGCATCTAAGCTTGAGTTTTGAAGGTTGAACTGATAGAAATAAGTGTGCAAGCATTATACTATGACTATTGGTGGCTATGGAAAGATGAAGTGTATCTCGAAAGGTAGTCATTCGGGTTAAGTTATAGGATATGCGTGTATTGTAATTTTTTTTTAGACCCTAGAGTGCAGTAAGTGTAGTTCAGTTAGAATCTGGTAAAATATCTCCCAAACTCTAGATGATGACTTGAAGCTAAGGGGGACATGATAGAATGAATGACCAAGTAAGCTTCTCAGATTTTAGTAATGATGCAGTATGATTTAGAACATCAGAAAGTGAAGGTGAATCTCAACCCATTCCTACCTCAGTATATTTTTCAGTTATCCGGGTGCTTACTCATGCCTTACGATTCAGTTCTGTGATCATAGTTCATGATCCCTGTATATGATAGAGAGTCACATACTCTTCCAGTTCCAAGATAATGAGTTCTAGTTCATTCAAGTAGTCGGAATCACATTCCTTATGTTATGAACTCTAGTTGAGGTTATGCAACTCATGATACATGTACTCACTCTTTATAGTATGCTCAGTCCCATATAAAAATCTTTTCATGCTTCAGGGTCTTATGTTTTAACCTTTTAGGGACCCGCCCTATGCAATGATAGTGGTGATGATGTAAATGTTCTTGTTGATGGAAGATCATAGTATGCTTGTTTAGATAAGGCCATAAGTATGAATTAAGATTTGGGGCCAAGTCTTTGATACATGTGATGGTTAGTGGAAAAGTTTGTGTGTGTATGTTTTAGGGTATCGCATGAGAGTTATATTACAATAGTTTAGAAACTATGTGAAGTATGTATTTAGGGGTGGTTTCCTTGAAGTTAACATGTGGTTATAAAATAGGCTTGAATGACGTTTTGGGATTGTAGTAGAAGGTCGCAATATGTATTAGCGACTTCATATTAAGAGTTCAGAGTAGTCATTGAAGTGGTAAGGCATGTTATGGTTAGGATGTGATCTTTAAAAGAGGTATAGAAGGTGGCATCATATGGTTTAGAAAAATAGCATGGTGTAGCATGTTGTATTTTTGTGACTTAGAGCTAGGCTTGATCGCGGTGTAAGGATTAAGCTATTTTAGACATTAGTAGAAAAAAAAATTGTCAATGCTCATATGAGAATTTTAATCTGAATTGAATGAATATGATATTTATAGGGAATAATATAGTTAAGGGATATTCGAGAAGTGTGCTAATCTTGAAAGTAAGAAGTTGTATTGCCAAAGGTATGGTAATTCTATCCTAATTTAGGAGTTATATGTCTATATTCCAGACTACAGAGTGGTGTCATTGTGATGATTCCTTAGTGGGTGTCTTGTGTAATCCATACCTAAGATTCGTGGCTCCCTATACTGCTAGAACTTCCTTAGAGAGAGTGTTAAAGAGAATACTCCAGTTAAGTATGAAGGTCCAGCATAATTCAGTCAGTATAGTCAGTAAGTCAGTTTAACAAGCAAATTCGCATGGCTTGTTTTCTTGTCTTTTCATTTATTCATGCTACCCGAAATCTCAGACATGCTACTATTCCAAGATAGAGTATACTAGTAATTACGAGTATATATCAGTTCATGCGTCATGCATTAGATTCAGATTCCAGAAGTTTAGTTATGATTCAATTCGTAGGTGCCCTGTGCATCGCCTCAGTTCCCCGAGTATCTTAGTGAATTGAGTATTCATAGAGGGACATAGGATCCCAAGGGGAAGATACCTCATTCAGTTGCATGCATAGATTCTTATTACAAGCCTCACACCAGTTATCATTACGTATTCAGTCATACATTCATACGTCAGTTTAGTCAGATATGCATGCATTAGAAATGCATGTACAATAGAAAAAGTTCAGCTTATCAGTGTATTTAGTCTTGCGTTCATGAGAACAACTCAGTCATAGATCCATGCATCAGATATGCATGTTCATTATGAGAATCCAACTTATGAATAGCTTCAGTCGTATATTCCATGCATCAGATATGCACGTCCGGTATAAGAATTTAGAATATCAGTAGTTCCAGTCTTATAGTCATGTTTCAGATCACTGTATTCTCTCTTAGAGAAATATATCATGTTCGCGTTATTCCATACTTCTAAGCTTCAATATGTTGCTGCCCATCATTCAAGGACGAATGATCCTAAGGGGGAGATAATGTAACACCCCGTATTTTTGGGCTAGAGTTAGACCATCGTTCCTACGTATATAGACTCGACTGAATTATTCTTTATTAACATACGTATGGTAATCACTCCTACTGTAATGACCCGTAAAATTCTTGAGTCGATTTCATTTTTAGTGTTATGTTTGAGGGGCTAACAACTAGAATATTTTTCTAAGTATAATGAGGACTTAGAGTCATTTTAGCTGACAATCTTTGGGATACAACTTTTCAACCTTTCCGACATCCATTTTTAGATTTTCAAGTTGCTTTACGATTGGGAAAGCTCATAGTACATCTCGGACAAGTTTTGGAATTTTTTGGAACGCATAAGGCTGCGTTTGGATTTCAAAACAGTAGCAAAACGCATAGCCTATTGCCTAGTTTTCAGCATTTCAGGATCAACTTAAAACGATCATAACTCTCTGAATATAATAAACTGGGAGAGATGCTACCTACCAAATGAAATCTATTTGAGTCTTCTTTCCAATGCAACTAGTTTCATCCAAATCCAACATCTGAGTAAGGAGTTATACCCGTTTTACTTCAGCCTGTCAGCTTGTCAACTGAGGGACAGTTTCAAATTTGTTTGTTTTCTTAGGGGCATTTTAGTCATTTCACCTCACCCAAATTTCGTCTATAACACCAGATTTAGCCCCCAATTCATCAAAATATAATCCTTTTCTCAAATTTTCTTTTAAGAACACCGCTTAGGGTTTCAAAATTAAAACCCAAGCCACTCAAGATTCAACCGTGGATTTTCAAAACAAATTGAAGATTTGGAATCCCCACAACGTAGGCTTCAAGAAACACCTAATATTTTCACATATAGAGGTACGTGGGGTTATCCTAAAAAAATCTCATGGGCATAAAATCATATTTTTAAAATGGGGGTTTTGAAATTACGAATATGATTATGTTTTAAACGTTTTATGATATTGATTTGGTCTTTAGGCCTATTTTCGAAGTGATTTGATATATGATATAGTATATGCATGTATTTTGAAAAGATGTGAACTTGATAGCATGAATTATACGAAATCTCTCTCTTGATATGATTTTGTTTTATATTTTCATATGATGTGAATTGTTTGAAATCATATTAACAAGCATGACATGAAATGTTTTGAACATTGTTATAATTTGGGCATGATTTTTGAATTTCCATGAGAGGGTTGTTTTTGTTGATATATGATGAATATAATGGTTGCATGAAAGAATGATATGATGATGGCTTACAAGTCGGGTATGACGATACCCTACAGAATAAGATATGTGATTGAATTAAATGGAGTTGAATGCATTAATTTTTCATGAGATAGGTGGATGCCCGAAGAAGGCATTTGAGTGTAAGGGCTCATCGCTGGAAACCGTGTTTGACGACATGGGAATTTAGTACCAGGCTAAGTGATTTTGTGTACCTGACTTTATGTCATTCCCAAATTGGGACTATGGTTAGAAGCCCAGGCTAAGTGATCTTGGGCACTACTATACTTTATTGGGTTGGGACACCCTGTTGTGTGATCTTGTGTGTCTTTCCCTCGTGTTTACTCTAATCTCAGCGGCAATCAAGGTTTGACAGTTGGTGTAAATTATGTAGGGTATTCCACCTAGCTCAGCTGCATAGCATTGTTGTTGAAAAACTATTGCATTATGCCCATGTATTTTCAAATGATTTGATATGAAACTGCTTTATAGTAGCTCTCACCTATATTTGGTAAAAATATTGTAGTTTGTTTGATTTCTCTGCGTACCAGTACTTTTGTATTGACCCCCTTCCCTCCCAAGTTCAGAGACACAGTCTAGGGATTCAGATAACCAGTAGATCTCTTCCGACAGATTTGCAGAATCAAGTGGTGAGCCTTCTATATTTTGGAAGGCCTGATGTCTGTCAGTTCGTTTATCATTTAGTAGTTTTAGGTCTACTGGAAGCCTTGTCCCGATTTTCAGACAGTAATTTATTTCAGTCATGTAGTAGAGATTTCACAGATAGTTATTCAGATGTCGATAGATGTTGTGGGATATTAACTTCCCCTTTATTGATTTTTTATTTGATTTATGACCGTGTTTCCGTAATATTGTGTATCTTTCAAATTTCTTATTATCATATGAATTATATGCATGATTACCAGATAGATAGGGGTATTTCGGGCATTCATGGTTCGGAATGCTCATTACGGTCAGGGCCCCGGTTTGGATCGTGATACAAAACCTATAAAGAAAAGCAGGTTTATATAGCCTAGAAGATGCCTCTTCGAAAAGGTGGCATTGGTTCACTTAAATGGTGTGATGTTTCTGAAAATGCATGTCTGCAGCATTTTTGCTGAAGCAGTATACTATTTTACCGAACAGTGCACCAGTTTAAAACAGTGCATCTCTTCATTGAAGAATTGCATCTGCTCAGTCAAAACAGAAACAGTATATTAGAACAGTGCATCAGTTCAGAAACAACACATCAATTTAGTCGAAACAGTGCATTAGTTCTGTCAAAACATTGCATCTGTTACTGTTACTGCATGCATATAAATGGAGTATTGATCAGATTTCATCAAATAAAGTTTTTCCAAAAAGATAGATCTTATCGATCGATCATTTGACAAATCCAAAACCAAATCCAAATCCAAAGCCGAAGCCGAGCGAACGACGATGACAACGGCGCGAGGCATCTCTTATTTATTGCCTCACTTATCATGTGGAGTAAGTATTCTTCATTATAAACACTCCAAAGTTCCCTTCTCCCACCAATGTGGGAGAATTAGTGAACTTTCCAATTTTGGGAGTACACTTTCCAAATTAGTGTCTCCTCTTCTCCACCATTTTTTTCTTCATTTTCCATTCACACTTCTATGAACCCAAAAATCCCCCACACGAATGGGAAATGGACATTTTTCGTAAAACTTTTACGGACAAGTATGTGATCATCAAGCAAAGACTGATTGCATCTGGATAAGTGGGTTTTCCTTTGAACTTTCCGTAGTGAACATGCATCGGATGCGCTCGGTCAATCGGTAGATTTGATATCTTTGAACCGTCTAGCTTTAATGTACACCTAGACAACACATGTCACATAACCAGCCTTTTAACGTTTATGGTTTTTACATTTTTGTTCTTTTCAGCCATGAACACGTCTCGGTTTTCATGAGAGCTTAGAGAATAGGTATTTACTAACATTCTCCTTGAAGCGGCTTCCACTTCGCCCTCACATAGGTGATTTCTAAATGTTCAATCCTATAGATTAAACTATTTTGTTAAATATATCAAATTTAGATAATCATTAAAAGACTTTTCACCTTAAGTCTTATCCTAGTTTACTATACATTGTCTACATCATGAGAATGGGTTGGGTAATTAACAATGTTGAACCTGTCAAACACAACTTTGTTTGATCTCCTTGAACCTAGCTCTTGGGATCTCCAGTCTGCTAGGTAGAGTTACCGCCATGCTGACTCGTCCTAGGCCTTAAACCCATTTCCTTGGATGTTCTTTCCACTCCTTCTCTAGATAGGCCTTTTGTAAGTGGATCCGACACATTATCCTTTGACTTTACATAGTCAATAGTGATAATTCCGCTAGAGAGAAATTCCCTAACGGTATTATGTCTCCATCGTATATGACGAGATTTGTTGTTGTACATCATGCTCCCTGCCCTACCTATTGCCGCTTGGCTATCACAGTGTATACATACTGGTGCCACTGGCTTGGGCTAATATGAAATATCTTCCAAGAAATTCCAGAGCCATTCCGCTTCTTCACCGACTTTATCTAATGCGATAGATTCAGATTCCATTGTAGAGCGAGCAATACAAGTCTATTTGGATGATTTCCAAGAAACTACTCCTTCACCGATAGTAAATACATATCCATTTGTGGATTTTACTTCGTTCGATCCGGTGCTCCAATTTACATCACTATATCCTTCAAGTACCACAGGATATTTATTATAATGCAAAGCATAGTTTTGAGTGTATTTAAGATACCCCAAAACTTTTTTCATTGCCATCCAATAAGTTTTGTTGGGATTGCTCGTGTACCGACTCAATTTACTAATTGCACATGTTATGTCTGGTCGTGTACAGTTCATTATATACATTAAACATCCCAATACTCTTGCGTACTCCAATTGTGAGTCACTTTCACCTTCATTCTTTCGAAGTGCAAAGTTCACATCCAATAGAGCCTTGGCAATACCGAATTCCATACCCTTGAACTTGTCAAGTACTTTTTCATTATAATGAGAGTGTGAAAATGCTAACCCTTGTGGAGTTCGATGGATTCTTATACCTAAGATCACATTTGCAACTCCAAGGTCTTTCATATCAAACTTTCTCTCGAGCATTCGTTTGGTTGTATTTATGTCACAAATATCTCTGCTGATGATCAACATAGCTTCCACATATAAACAAACAATGACTTGGTGATTTGGTGTGTCTTTAATAGATACACATTTGTCACATTCATTTATCTTGAATCCGTTTGCGAACATGGTTTGGTCAAATTTTGCATGTCATTGCTTAGGTGCTTGTTTTAGTCCATAAAGTGACTTAACAAGTTTACACACCTTATTTTCTTTTCCTGAAACCACAAAACCCTCAGGTTGTTCCATGTATATTTCTTCCTCCAAATCTCTATTTAAGAATGTGGTCTTCATATCCATTTGATGAATTTGAAGATCATATACCACCGCCAAGGCAATTAACATTCGAATCGAGGTTATCCTTGTTACTGGCAAGTATGTATCAAAGTAATCAAGGCCTTCCTTTTATTTGAAACCTTTTACTACAAGTCTTGCCTTGTATTTATCAATAGTACCATCCGCCTTCATTTTCCTTTTGAAGATCCATTTAGAACTTAACGGTTTATTTCTGGAAGGAAGGTCAATCAATTTCCATATATGGTTGCTTAAGATTGAATCTATCTCACTATTGACTGCCTATTTCCAAAAGGATGAGTCTGACGACGACATTGCTTCTTTAAATGTTTGAGGCTCATTTTCTAAGAGAAATGTTACAAAATCCGATCCAAACTAAGTTGACGTTCTTTGACGTGTACTACGTCTTGGATTTTCTTCATTATGTACATTCTCACTTGGTTCATCTTGAGGTCATTTAGACCCCCCACTAGACTGTTCATGTCTAGTTTTATACGGATAAATATTTTTAAAGAATTCAGCATTGTCTGATTCAATTACCGTATTTTCATTAATATCCGGATGTTTGGATTTATGAACCAAAAATCGACATGCCTTACTGCTTTTAGCATATCCTATGAACACACAGTCCACCGTCTTAGGTCCTATCTTAACCCTGTTAGGCACAGGAACTTGGAACTTTTCTAGACACCCCCACACTTTGAAATATTTCAAGTTGGGTTTTCTTTCTTTCCACTTTTCATAAGGAATTGATTGTGTCTTATTATGGGGAACTCTATTGAGTATAAGGTTGGTTGTAAGGATAGCCTCCCCCCACAAGATTTGCGGTAAACCAGAACTTATAAGTAAGGGATTCATTATTTTCTTCAAAGTTTGATTTTTTCTTTCCGCAATTCCATTAGATTGAGGTGAACATGGGGCCGTAGTTTGATAGATTATTCCATTCTCTACACATATTTGCATAAAGGGAGATTCATATTCTCCGTCCCTATCATTTCTTATTATTTTGATCTTTTTGTCTAACTGATTTTCAACTTCAGTTTTATATTGCCTAAACGCATCCATTGCTTCATCCTTACTATTTAGCAAGTAGACATAACAATATCTAGTGCAATCATCAATAAAAGTTATGAAATACTTTTTCCCACCACGTGATGGTGTTGACTTCATATCACAAATGTCAGTGTGTATTAAGTCTAAGGAATTGGAATTCTTTTCAACAAACTTATAAGGATGCTTTGCATACTTTGATTCCACACACGTTTGACACTTTGATTTATTGCACTCAAAGTTTGGCAAAACTTCTAAGTTAATCAGTTTTTGTAACGTTTTGTAATTAACATGGCCTAAACGTTCATGCCATAAATTATAAGACTCAAGCAAATAAGAAGAATTCGAACTTCTATTTATTTCAACAGTCATTACATTCATCTTATAAAGGCCTTCGATCAAATAGCCTTTTCCTACATACATTTCTCCTTTTCTAATTACAATTTTTCCAAAAAAGGTTACACATTTTAATCTGTTCTTGTCTAGAAGTGAAACAGAAATTAAATTCCTACGTAACTCCGGAACATACAAGACATTGTTAAGTGTCAAGACCTTTCCAAAAGTCATCTTTAAGCAAATTTTTCCTGTTTCTTCTACCTTAGCCGTAACGGAGTTAGCCATGTAAATCATTTCTTCTACTTGAGCCGGAGCGAATAACAAAAACAACTCTTTGTTGGCACATACATGGCGGGTGGCACCAGAATGCATCCACCATTCGTGAGGATTCCCCGTCAAGTTGCATACTGAGAATATAGCACACAGATCATCGCATTCTTTGTTGGATTCAATCATATTTGCTTGATCCTTCTTCTTGCCTTTCTTTGGGGCATGACAATCTGTGGACTTATGGCCAATCTTGCCACAGTTAAAGCATTTTCCCTTGAAATTTTTCTTGGGTTGATTGCTTCCTTGTTCAGCTTTCTTCCTTTTCTTGAAATTATTTTGGTCATCTTTTACAATATGTGCTCTATTAATTGTAGAATTCCCCTTTGACCTTCTTTCGGCAGCTTTATTATCCTCTTCAATACGAAGTCGGACAATAAGATCTTCAATAGTCGTCTCTTTGCATTTATGCTTGAAGTAGTTTTTGAAGTCTTTCCACAAAGGTGGTAGCTTCTCAACTATCGCTGCACTTGGAAAACATCATTCACAATTAAACCTACAAAATAGTTTATGTGAGTATTAAGAACATTTTTAATTTGTTCAACTAAGGTATTTTTCAAAGATATACCTTCTGATAGGAGATCATATATGATGACTTGCAACTCCTGTACTTGAGAGACAACAGATTTGCTATCTATTATTTTGAAGTTCAGGAACCGTGCAACAAGAAATTTCTTAATTCCCGTATCCTCCGTCTTATATTTTCATTCAAGTGCCCCCCACAGTTCCTTTGATGTCTTGGTTCCACTATAAACATTATAGAGGTCGTCTTGGAGACTACTCAGAATATAATTTCTGCAAAGAAAGTCCGAATGTTTTCAAGTTTCTATAATAACGAAACGGTCTTTTTTCGAGGTTCCCTCGGGCACCTTGGGAGCATTTTTCGCTAGTGAACCATTGCAGACATAAAGTGGTGAGGTAAAAGAACATCTTTTGCTGCCATCGCTTGAAGTCAATGCCCAAAAATTTTTCAGACTTCTCCGCCGGTGCCATTGTTGGCGGAGCATTTGTGCGACTTGATGTGGCAATACTAGTTGCCCCCACAAATGTTGTTGCATCCATCATTTGACTTTCGTTAGTCATCTTTCCGGTCAACACAAGACAGAAAAATTTAGTATTTTCAGAATACTACTTATAAAGTTAAATAACTTTTCAACTTTTCTTCTTGTTTTTAATTAGCGATGAAGTTTTTATAACTTCAAATCGTCAATCGGGTGAACTTTAACTTGTGATAAAGATTTTATGTCTTTTAATCACTAGTTAAATTCAAGCGGAGTAGAAAGCTTAAAGTTTTAATCTCCAAAAACAAGTTATACAGATTCTGTAAAATTAATTTATTCCTTAAGATTGTTATTTTTCTTCTACGGGTATGCAGAATCTGTATAGTAGAAACAATAACTTCAACTAAAGTTCAAGTATATAAACAGGAACACAATAAAGTATATTAAATACCCTCAACATAAGATCAAAATGACCTTTCTAAGAGGTGTATTTTATTTTTCAGAAAATAGATGAAACAGAAATGAATAAGACTAAGTCGTTCAAATTCACGGACTTTCCTTAAGGAATAATTTCCCTCACTGTACCCGAGGTTATGGAATCTTCCTCCCAAGATAAAATGGCCTTTAATTCGACTATAGCGGTACCTCAAATAGGCGGATTCTTCGAACGCACAGAACGTTTTGATTGATCATACAGAATATTTGTAAAGAAAAGAAGAGAGTTTTTATTGTGAAAATTTTATATCAAAACCTGTGAAGGAAAGCAGGTTTATATAGCCTAGCAGATGCCTCTTCAAAAAAGTGGCATTGGTTCACTTAAATGGTGTGATGTTTCTGAAAATGCATGTCTGCAGCATTTTTGTTGAAGCAGTATACCATTTCACCAAACAGTGCACCGATTCGAAACAGTGCATCACTTCATTGAAGAATTGCATCTGTTCAGTCGAAACAGAAACAGTATATCAGTTCAGTGCATGTATCAGTTCAGTTGAAAAGAAACAGTGCATCAGTTCAGTCAAAACATTGCATCTGTTACTGCATACATATAAATGGAGTATTGATCAGATTTCATCAAATAAAGTTTGTCCAAAAAGATAGATCTCATCGGTCCGAAGCCAAAGCCTAGCAAGTAACAACAACAACACAAGGCATCTCTTATTTCTTGCCTCACTTATCATGTGGAGTAAGTATTCATCATTATAAACACTCCAAAGTTCCCTTCTCCCACCAATGTGGGAGAATTAGTGAACTTTTCAATTTTGGGAGTACACTTTTCAAATTGGTGTCTCCTCTTCTCCATCATTTTTTCTTCATTTTCCGTTCACACTTCTATGAACCCAACATCAACTGTCATACACCTAGCTTGAGGGAGAATGTTAAGCAATTAATGAAGTGTACAGCAATGCGACGAGTGCTGAGTTGTACACAGATGCTAGTTAGGATCCGTTAGTTAGTTAAGCTTACTTAATTGATAAGATTAGTTAGAAGATTATGTCTATAAACAGAGCATTAGGCATAGTAGTTAACAACTTCTGTATTCATTTTTCTTCTTCATCATTTTATGATAAGAAAATATCTACTCATTTAGCTTGCAATTTACCAATTTACCGATTTACCTTCCATATTGCTGAGATTTAACATATATATGCTCAACTGAGACTTTGTCAAAATGATGTTGGGAGGTGGTTGAACCAAAAGCATCATAAATAAGGCATAACTTTCATTTCTAGTACGTCAAAAATGAGAAAGAAGAAAATACGGACGAAGAAACGGGTACAAATTTCATACACGGTGACTTATTAACGAATTAAGATCTTTTGGTCAAGTAAAGATCTCTTATGTGTAAAAATGAAGATCTCATATAAAAAAGTCATAAAGTAAAATAAAAATTGTAAGTGACCTAAAAACTCAATTCTCTTGTGAATTATGGCACGAGGATACATGCTACTAAGGTATAGAAATGATTTTCTAGTCTTTTACATTTGTTTTTGTAATCTTTATGACTTTTTTATAAGATATCTTCATTTTTATATACGTGACTTTTATTATTTCCTATAAAAGACCTGAAAAATTATTTTCTTTTATTCAAGTTCTAAGCAGACAATAGATCTCGCTTTTCATCATAGTTTAGGTCTCACAGACATTGGCGGATTCATAATTTAAGGATTGTGAGTGCTTAGAAAAATTAAAAAGTTAAAAAAAATAATTCCTCAATGAAGTTCAAACCTAGGGCACCCTTTCCAATAGAAAACCTTAAGATTAGCCTAAATGTCAGTGTATCCAACCAATTTTTTGTTTCAATGGGTGCTTTTATACGTTTTATACCTATCTTCATATATTTTTTATGTAATTGTACCTATTCCGCATCGAGTTTAATGGGTGTCGGAGCACCCCAAAACTTAACGTAGGTTCATCCCTACCCACAGATATTGAATATGAAACCTTTCTTTAAGCAAGGAAAATGTAACTGCAATTATTTATCCAACCACAGTATTTCAACTTAGGTAGGTGTATGTAATTTTCATTTATACAACCACAGTATTTCAACTTAGGTAGGTGTATGTGATTTTCTAATAAAATTGTGGAGACCATATATAGTTCATCGTTGTGCTTTAATGCATCAATATGTTAGTGAAACGATCATTACTTACTTGAATGGATCGGAGGATAAAAATATAAAACGACTCGAGGGTGGTTTGTATAAAATGAATGAAGGGGAAACCAAAGCGGTGGTAATTGGTTGCCATTTTGGAAAGAAATAATCAATTGAGGAAAAGTTGAAATACTTAATTAAAAAATAGGACAGTCGGTGCACTAAAGCTTTCGATATACGTAGAATTGGAAAAAGGCCCAACCATAAAAATATACATATAAGTTATAAAGATTAAATAAAAAATTATAAATGACAGAACAACTTATAAAGTTGTTAGTAAATTATTTTTATTTATCGAACTACTACTTCTTTTAAGAATTTCATGTTTTCTCTAATTTCCAATTACAATTGACAATTTACAGAGTTGGTGAAGCATTTCTTTTTCTCCATCCTCCTTTATTTTTAATATTTAATTGTTGGTCATCACTATGGAGGGACTTGTCTTGCTTCTAAGGTTCCTCTCCTATTTCCTTTTTTTTTTTTTTTTGTCTTTAATTTTGTATCTTAAATTTACGTTTATGTCAAAATTAAAAGTTTGAATTCTTCTTATCCTGTAAAGTGATAAGTCTGTAAGGGATTGTTTGGTTTGAAGTCAAGTTATGTTGGGATAAGTTAGAATTGAATTAATTATGTTGTGATTAGTTATTTCGTATTTAGTCATTCTGGTATAATTTCTTATTAATTGTTTAGTTTGTTGTACTAAAAATAATATGCATTGTATACTTTATAAGAAAAAGTAATTTATTTATAAAAATACTCTTCACCTTATTTAGTTTTTTTTTTAAAATATATTTTTCTACTATATTAGAAGCATGAGTAGATATTTAAGTTTCAACATGTGTGCTTGAGGGTATAAACCAATTAATGAAGAATATTTGCATCATCTTGGTTAGTTGCCCAAACATTATTTTACTCCACCGATTGTCCAGCCACCGCATCACTATACGTGGCTTTCATGCTTGTATTCAACTCTTGTCATTCACTAAATTGCTCTCTTTTACTATGAAAATCCTTCAAGCTCATTTCATCTTTTTGTATTTTCCCCATTTTTTTAAGGCATTTCTGAAATTTCAAGGTACTTCTATATTTTTCTCTTCATTTTTCTTTATTAGTTCTTATTTTCACATAATATCACGGATTAAAGAAAATGAGGGAGATTTTTAATTCATCTTTGTGAAATCGTTAATTATGTTATAAATTTGATAAAATTGATATTTATTCTATGAATGTATAATTTTTTTTATTTCTGTGAACACATGGGATTGCACTAAGCAAAGGACCCTCCAAAAAAAGATAGGAGAGGGTTATTTGTATGTTCGACGAGTCTGGAAAAATTTTAACTTGGAGGTTAGCTTTTTCATCCTTACGATTTAATTCTTTTCAATTGTAAAAATTCTTGTTCTTTCTTTTTTTTGTTTTTTCATCCAGTTTTTGGTGTCTGTATTGGAGCCCCGACTAATCTGGATCGCGCGTTGCAGGGCCCATTAAGGTGACAACGCTTCCAACAGAGTTTTCTCCATACCCAGAATCGAACCCTCAACCTCTGGTTAACGGTGGAGCAGCCCCATCCACTGCACTACAACCCGTGTTGGTTCTTGTTCTTTCTTTGATATATGAGATTTTTTATCTCAAATTTCAGTTTATCCTATTATGAGTTTGAGTTTGTTCTGTGATATTTGTTTAATCTTGAGACAAAATCAAATCACTTTTTGCCTTAATTAATTAATCAAATAGAACAACTAAATTTGCAACCCCCAAAAAATATCTATTAGCAAATACTTTATTCTACACTTATTTATTCGTCATTAAAAAATTATAGTGTAGTTAGGTAAAAATATTTTTACACACACATATATATTGACACTTCTTGATTTTTTTGTGAATTTATTTATTTATATTTTGACGCTCCTAGATGAAAATTTTAACTTCGCCGCTGCTTGAATTGTGATTGATGCCGATCTTCCAAGCTCCCCACAGATGAAAAGAATACAAGAATTCATTATTATGAATGCTTAGTAAGTCTATACTTTCCAGGGGGTATTTTTTTTACTTTATCTTTATATATTTATGTTTAGATTGCTACATGGCAAACGCAAAAGTGATAATTCATTAACCAGTTGAAATTTCTGGTGGTAAAATATATATGGGTATATATTTATGTTTACATTATTATATTAAAGTGTGAAGGATTTTTGAAAATTAATTTGCACTTTTACATTTTATTAAAAATCTCCGCAAGAAATAAAATTATTTAATTTTAAATAATCAAACGTTACACATGCGAGACACGTGTGATTAGGCTAGTTTTATAAAGGGGTTGAACCCAAATTAGTAGAATGCTAGATCAAATTAGTGATTATAAAAAGAGTTTGAGGGTTATTTTTGTCATTTTAGTTATTTTATTTCATGATAAATTATTCTAGTACTATCATATCATTAAGAGAGAGGAATAACTAATTCTGGTACTACTAACTAATTGAGTTTGCAACCAAACGAAAGATTATGGGGTCTTTTGGTGTAAGACATAAATATAAATAGTCCCGAAATAAAATAAATGATTATTTTATTTCATATTAGGCTGAGTCATTAGTTGGTGCCATAATTATTTATCCACCATTTACACCACATTGATGTGATAAGTTATTCCACATATATATATATATATAGAGAGAATAATTAGTCCAAGATTAATTATTTGAGAATAACTCTTTTTTAACCAATAATCCAAGATTAATTATTTGAGAATAACTCTTTTTTAACCAACAAACCATTCCTAATAATAATACAAACAATAGAAAACAAAATAGTACTTTGCACAGTAATTATATTGACTGCCCTTTTTGTTTCTTTTCGTTAACCAACTCTTCGAAAAATTTAACAAAAGAGTCTTTCCTTGACTTTTGCGGCTCCTTTGAAATATAAGCTCTATTTCACTCTACTCTCCATCTAGTTTTAGAACGAAACTATTAAAGCTTAAGTGCATTATTTAACTTTTTTTCTACACCGTGTTATGAAATAAATCACAAAAAGTATTAATAACGTTAAAATAAATTGTTTGATACATCATTTAATTATACAAAAAAAATATACGTATAACATTAGATCAGTTAAATATTTAAAGTTTTAAATTTATCATACAGGTAGTAATTATTTTTATCAATTAATTCGTTTGCTTAACTGCCACTCATGATGCATACCCAAAAAGGCAAAGGAACTCATAATATTTCAACAAGTTAAAGCCTTGGAAGTTAAAAATCAAACTAACCAAAATAAAAGTTGTAAATTAAGGTTAAGAGTAGAATTTTTTTTCTTCCATGTATTAATTCAAGAGTAAATAATACACAATTAGTTGATGGTAACCCAAAAACCTACATTAAAATCTGAATTCCTAATACTCTTACTTGAGTCATGTTATTGTATTGCCCTCTTGGATAAAGAGAAACCAATTAAAACAATTTTTTGCAATTTTTGATGTTGAATGTTTTTTGGTTATTGTATGTAGAGTAAAGTAATAATTATAATACATGAGAATTCTAATAAGTTACAACCAATGTAAAACATAAAATAAATGATCTAAAGTAAGTAAATTTGAATAATCACATAATATTCATATACACTTCCTTGGTAATTTTTGAGACAGAGGCAATAGTTGATTAGTAATGGCAAGATTAGTTCGTAGTAATGAGAAATTTCAAAAGTAGCAAATTTAAGATCATAATTAAGAGTTTTATAGCAATTGTTTCATAATTACATGATATAACAACTTGTATTTTATATTTTATAAAAGTATTGCTATTAAAATACATATACAACAAGATTTACTATCCTTTTTTACTCAAATCAATTGAGTTAAATAAGGAATAATTATCTTATGTGTTTAAAACAGTAAATTCTTATTTAAAGCAGTAGATTTTTTTTTTTCATAAATTAATCTTAATTAAATTAATAGATTACTTTTTCAAATCAAACTCAAATATGAAAATTCTGATCTTCAAAAATTCAAAATAAAGTATCATTATCATTTTTTTTCTTTCATTCACTCTTTTTTATTTTGATTTTTTTTTCTCTTCTATTTTTTTCTTTCCACTTTATTTTCTTTGTTCTATTTCTCCTTTTTTTTTCCTTTTATTTTTTCCTTTTTCCTTTTTTTTCTTTCACGTATTTTTTTCTTTTACTATTTTCGTTTTCTTCTTCTTTTTTCTGTTTATTTTATTGTTTCTCTTTTATTTTTACACTTCTATTTTTAGCTTCTATTTCTTTTTTTATTTTATTTATTTTTTCTTTTACCATTTTTTCTCTCCACTTTATTTTTTCTCTTCTATTTCTCTTTTTTTTTTCTTTTTTCTTTTTTCTTTATTTTTTATTTTTTCGTTTCCTTATTTTTTTTCCTTTCTCATATTTTTATTTTTCGTTTTCTTCCTCTTTTTTCTATTGTTATTTTTTTTAATTTTTTTTGCTTTTATTTTACATTTCTATTTTTTTCCTTTTCACTTCTTTGTTTTTTTTTTATTTTTCATTTTCGTTTTTGTCTTTTTTTTTATTTTTTGTATTTTTTTATCGCTAACTTTTATTTTTAAAAGATAAATATCTATATAATATATAAATATTTAAAAAATATACAAAATAAATAGATATACAGATCTATATATGTATTTATAATACAAAATATACATATGTGTGTGCATATGTATTTACAGAAATACATATCTGACTCATATGCATATATAAATATATAGAATACAAAATCTCTATAACAAAAATGACAACTATATACATATACATATAGGTATATAGGTAATCAAAATACTGAAAAAGTATTGTATGAATGTGACCATTTTTGAAGTATTGTATGTAAATAACAACACATATATGGGTAAATGTATAATAAAAAAAAGATATAATTATATTACAAATAACTAATACATGTACAATTACGTATATGTACTTGCTAAAAATTCTATGTAAATATATACGTATTTGATTTCACTAAAAAAATGTATTTTCATATGTGTTATGAAATATATATGTATAGATTTGCATAAAATACATATACAAAGTTAAAAAATATAAAAAATACATATAACGACCTATGAATTCATATGCAGATCTGTAAAATACATATGCCGAACAGAAAAATACATATGTAGAAACTGAAAAATACAATTAAAATACATATGCAGACCTGTAAATATACAAACATAATCAATATATACAAACGCAAACAATATATATAGATAAAAATCAGTAGATTACAATTTCACTATTCCGAATATACAAACATATTAATCGACTATACAATTCGATAAAATTTAATTTTTTTTATTACTATTTAACGTATCAAAATCGAGTTTGAACAAATAATAACTTGATCAGTTCGATTTTCATCTAATTCGATGAAATAGTACAATCACCTTTATTTTTTTAAAAATTCGTATACTAAATATTCAAAAAACTATTTGCTGAAAAAAATTGATAAAAAAAATGATTAAAGACATAAAAACGATATCAAACAATATTAAATCATTTTAAGTTAATTGGAAAACTTGTTTGTTCCTTTTAATTCAAAGTCCCAGATAGAAGAGTAAGAAAATGAAAAAAAGAAAAAAAAAGACAAAAACAAAAAATAAAATCTAAAAAAAGAAGTGAAAAAGAAAAATAGAAACTAGAAATAAAAGTATAAAAACAAAAGCGAAAAAAAGAAGAAGAAGAAGAAAACGAAAAAAATATAAGGAAAAATAAGAAAAAAAAAAAGAAAAAAAAAAGAAAAAAAAAAAAAGGAAAAAAAAAGAGAAGTAGAAGAGAGAAAATAAAATGGAAAAAAAAATAAAAAAGAAATTAAATTAAAAAATAAAACAAAAGAAATTGAAAAAACTAGCAAGATAAAAAAGTTAGAGATATAAGAGTGATATTTTGAAATTTTGAATGTCATGAAGATAATATTGTTCTTAATTGAATTTAATTTGGAAAAGAAATCTATTAATTTAAACAAGAGTAATTTAGGGAAAAGGAAAAAAATTAAAAGAACAATTTAAAAGATTTCAAATAATAAAAGATAAAGTAAAAAACAGATAGAGGAAAGAGAAAGAGAAGTGACATGAAAAAAGAATCTATGTTATATGTACTACACAATGTAATTTTATTTAAGTGTTACTATTTTCTATAATTTAAGTTTTAAAATATGTTATTTCTTGTAGTTTTTTCATTAAATAAATGGAAATGAAGGAGGTTAGATTGGGAAAAAGGGTTGAACTAAGGAGATGATTAGAAAGTTGCGTACACGGTCAATACTACTCATGATCAAAGGCACCTAGTTGATGTGTAAATAAAGGAGCGTGCAATTAGTACCACACGAACAAACACCCTCAACTCCTAGAGAAAAAAGAAAGGGAGATTTTTCATTTTCAGATAGATAAATACTATAGAAAGGAGGGGTGGAGGGGTGGAGGGGTGTTTGGGTAATAGGGCCTCACCTGAAGGGCATGGAAGTGTTGGCCATGCTCAGGCAACTCATTGGACAAGTTAAACAACTATTAGAACTCCACGCTGCTTCTTCGTCCTCTTCGAACATCTCTTTTCATCCTCAAACGCCACCACTTTTACACCTCCCAAGGTTTTATTATTTCTCTTACTTTTCTTATTTACCCATGGGTTTTCCCCTTATTTTCGGTTTTTGTCGTTATTTTGTTCGATCTGTGTCATTAATATGAAATTTCTCACTTTGTCAAATGTGATTATTTGAGCTTTTTGGTGTAAATAAAGCTTTTAACTTTATAATTTTTCTGATGGTTCGGGTATTTTTGTTCTGTTTCTCTTTGCATTCTTTTTGTTGATTGAATTGGAACTTTGGGGAATTGTATGCTTTTTTAGTGGGATGCTCTCATGTTCAGCAGTTTTTAAGTAATCAAGTTGCTTAGCACTATATAACTGTCAAATTTGTAAACTTTAGGTCTTGAAGTTTGGTTTCCGTTTTTTTTAGTCAATAAAAATTATCTCATAGTTCTTGTTTGAATTTGTAAACTCGATCTCATATTTTCTTGTTTGTAGATGATCATGGCAAAAGTTGTTGTTCCCAATCCAAAATGGTACAATACTAGTAGTTCAAATTGTTTAATGATTCACAAGTTGCTTCATTTGTAATGTTTATGTTATCGGATAAATACTCAATGACATTCTTCCAGATGGATGTATGAATTTTTGAGAAGGATTCCACGAAATCTATCCGACTTAACTTTTTGTATTCAAACAGCTGGTGTATAGGAAGCTACTGGATGAAGCGATGGTCTCTTAGACAAAGTTAGTTGGTATCTCAAACGCAAGCAGTTAGAAACAATATTGATTAGCAAATGAACTTGGTTCAAGTGTCCTTTTAGGGATTGTTTGCCCATTCCCTACCGGGGAAAGAACATTTATATCGTCTTGTAGTGTTTTTGAACTGCGCAAACCCCATGCTCTTTGTTTTGCAACATGACAAGTTTGAGAACTCATTTTTTTCGAGTTTCAAATATCTTGCTAAGCACCCAACGGTGTGGCCTGGTGGTGAATGAAGTGGGTTGAGAACCTGAGGTCTCCGGTTCAAAGCCAGCATAGACAAAAGGCCTGGACACCATGGTTATCAAAAAAAAGAAAAGCAAAAGAAATATCTTGCTAAGAAAGAGTCTTTGCAGTTTAGCCAAAAATATCCTTATGTCTGCTGTCTTAGGGCTCATTTGTTTGCTCTTAATGGATATCTGAATCTGAATGGTTCAGACTTCAAACCATTAAGTGCATTTATTTTTTATTAAGATTTTAGCTCTTAATAGGTCTTAATCATTCAGATCTAGAATCAAGTCTTAATAGGTCTGAAGAGGTATTCTGGTGTTAGATAATATTCACCGCCACTCTATTCATAATCATCAATCACCACCACTAATCACCTCTGCCACCACCACCATTATCAACCACCACCCACCGCCACCAACCACCTCCGCCATCACAACCACCATCGACAACAAATATCACTACCAACCACTATTGTCAATCGCTACCACACCTACTACCTCTATTATTCTAATTCTATTCACCACCACCACTGCTGTCAATAGTACCACCATCACCAATCACTACCGGCCAATCTCTACTATCGATCAACTCATCTATCACAACTTCCACCACCGCTAACTACCACTAATACATCACAACCTCCACACATCTTCGACCGTCACTACCATTGTCACTAGTAACGCTACCTCTACCATCACTTCAACCACTACCATCGCTATAATTTATCTCTACTAACAAGCATCTCCACCATCACAACTAACAACATCTCCAAGTAGCACCAACACATTGTCAACCATCATGCATTCATTTTTCAATCATCACAATTAACACCTCCAACTTCTAACATCAAGCAACGTCACATCACAACCACCACCACCACTATCAACCGCCACCATCATTACAGTCACTACAATACCAACCATTACAACTATCACCACTAACATTACTAATCCCTAACATCAATCATTGTCACCGCAACCACCATTATAAACCATCTCCACTATCACTAACAAACATAAATATTTTTTTTCAATCAAATAATAATTTTGTTGTATTCAATTATATTTTCTGATATATAATTAGTTCTTTATTTGAATTGTATTTTTTATTTTATTATATATACAAATAAATTTTTTTACACATTCAGATATTGAAAAACAAACAACCTTAATCATTCAGTTTTTAGATCTAAAGAAAACATCTTTATCATTCAGATGTGCATTCAGATTCAGACATCTGAATCTTAAAAAAAACAAATGCAGCCTTAGGATCTATCTTTTGGAGATTAAAATAAATTTTAAAGCCTTCTAGGACTGCTAATATTGGAACCAGATGCTACTTTCTCTGTCAGGATTTTGTGCTATTTTAAAATTATGATCACTAAATCCTTTCATTTGTGTAATTTTCCCGCTATAGCGGAAGTCAATATTGGTCATTCCTGCTATAGTAGGCAGATCCCACTATTATGAGGCCGTTATAGTGGGAATTAGACCTCTATAATGGACACTATATGCATCTATTTGTTTGTTTGACGTAATGTGTCTTAAGATTTTCCTATTTACATGTTGCATTGCCTGTTAAAGACCATATCTCAAACAGAAGTACCCTTATGTATTGGAATTATCAAAACATGCTTTTAGCAGCTTAAGTTCCCTCCATTTTAAAGTCCTTTATGGTTCTCTATCATTTGAGCTTGTCACATGCTCATTGCAAAGTAGAGTCTCATGGGAATTCATGGAAGTCAAAACTTTCTTCTTTGTCTTCTTTTTTCTTTTAAACATAAACACATGGATTCCCTAATTCTGCACAATACAATGGTGATGATTAGTAGGATTGAAGTTGAAACTCATTTTTATCTGAAAGAATCTTTTAAAAGAAACTTTACCCTCTTAAAACTATTGGAGCTTATATCTGGCTGATACTTGTCCTGTTAGTTGGAGATGGTTGCCTGCTTATGTGGCATTAATATTTAGGTTTCTAGCATCTCTGTCTCTCTTTTTAGTTTTATTATTTATTAAAGTGATGTCCGTTCCAGTGTAAGCGCACCTCAGCTATTCCATCAAGTACGTTCTTCCTCTCACAAGCACAGGTACTAGGTAACTCTTCCCACCAAAGCTTAGGCAGACAGGAAGAACCACCTTAGTGTCTTTGTACCTACTGGGAGTTAACCCCTGCTTTCTCATGGTTTTCGCACACACCCTTGGGTGCAGGTTTGTAGCATCTCTGTGACTGAATTTTCTGTATTTGAACATTTTTTCTTAAACATTAACTGGTATGGTCTAGAATAACCAGAAGTATTTGAAGGCGCCTGGTGTTTGCAGATACATCTGTTAGCTACTTTGTGCTTTGATGAGTGAATTAGGTGGAGTAATCACTTGGTAAGACTAGAAGTTATGTCCCAGTTAAGCGGAAGAACAATTTGGGAAATGCTGCTTTTAGTAGTATGTTTATTTCTGGATATTTCCAAGTTACTAGGTCTGCTAACTTTTTACTCTTTGTGTAAATGCTTTTTTGGCACATTCCTCTCAAGATCCACGAAAGTTGAGGATATTGGTTACACAGATTTGGTTAGAATGAAGACTATGGATGCAGTAATTTGTGTATCAGTCAAACTGACCGTAAAAGCGAAACATGAGAAAACTAGATCAAATTATTTTGGAAAATTCTGGAACGTGAGAAAGTTCTCCTTGTTCAATGTTCTCTTAGAGTTTATGGTTATCTTATCAGTTAAATAATCTTGTAATAATAGAACTTAGTCAGTTAAGCAAGTTTGAAAAGCAGATCTTTCTCGCTAGCTCTGCAAAGGTTGATTTAGGCACAGGACCTATATTTACCTAATCTGGAATCTTCTCAATTACCTGAGCATCTTAGATAGAGCTGATGCAGTGGCACAACACCCGTCATGGGTCATTTTGCCGAGTTCCTCTGGCATGATTCCCTCAAGCATCCGTACTTTATTTGTTCACTTGTATCAGTTTGGCTACGGTCTGTTCGCTAGGAGGATCATCCACTTAATTCAAAGTTCTTTTCCTAATATTTCATGAATGAGAAATTATAAAACTTGCAGGTAGGGCTGGGCATAGAGCCGAGCCAGCTCTGCTCGCCTGTATTTAGCTTGGCTCAGTTTAAGTTCGGTCACAGCTTCGGCTCGGTTGGCTCGCTTTGGTCATGTAATGATTACTTTAAAACTAAAAGTCATCCATTAATCTTAATTAAGTCACTAGAATGTCAATTTAATAGTTATTATTTATTATAATTATTTATGATTTTGTACTTCTTTAATTAATTTGATTCAATTAATTTTTTATATACATTGTTACTTAAGATACTTTATGGGTGTTACGAAATGCAGGGGTGTTCAGTCCTTTTTCAGTTTCTCATAAAGATATTGATTTCAGCGATTCACTGCATGATGCAATTTTTGAAACTTTTTAGCTTGGCAGAAAATATGTAAATTAACCGTTTTGCATATGTCCAGATTTTATTTCCTAAATCGGGATGAAAATTCTGCCGAAGACAGTTGCTTCAATATCATCATGACTGCCGGAAAATCTGAAAATCTCAAGATGTTGGAACCTGGGAAGCCACCACCAAAAAAGAAAGCCCGGAAGGAAAGAAATCGGGGAGAAGTGACTGGAACTTCACACTCCATCGAGAATTTGGATCAACAAATTTGGAAAGAATTTCCCGAAGACCTAATTGAAGCTGTTGTTGCAAGACTACCAATTGCCACATTTTTCCGCTTCAGATTAGTTTGCCACAAATGGAACTCAATGCTGACGTCCCAAAGTTTTTCTGAACAGTGTGCCCAAGTTCCTCAACCACAACCATGGTTCTACACCATTACTCATGAAAACGTGAATACTGGAGCCATGTATGACCCAACATTGAAGAAATGGCATCATCCTACTATACCTGCATTGCCAACCAAGTTGATAGTCTTGCCAGTTGCTTCTGCAGGAGGTCTTGTCTGTTTCCTTGATATTGGACACAGGAGCTTCTACGTATGCAACCCTCTTACTAGGTCCTTCAAAGAGTTACCAGCCAGATCTGTTAAGGTGTGGTCCCGTGTGGCAGTAGGTATTACACTGTGTGGGAAGTCAGCCAGCGAGGGATACAATATCCTTTGGGTTGGTTGCGATGGAGAGTTTGAAGTTTACAACTCCAGAAACAACTCTTGGGATCGTCCAGGAACCATGTCCTCGAATATTAAGCTCCCTCTGGCGCTCAACTTCAAGTCGCAGACAGTCTCCATCGGTAGTAAACTTTACTTCATGCGCTCGGACCCTGATGGGATCGTGTCCTATGACATGGTTACTGGGGTTTGGAAACAGTTCATTATCCCTGCCCCTCTACATCTGAGTGATCATACACTAGCAGAATGTGGGGGGCGCATAATGCTTGTGGGTTTGCTGACAAAGAATGCGGCCACTTGTGTGTGCATATGGGAGCTGCAAAAGATGACTCTTTTGTGGAAGGAGGTTGACAGAATGCCAAACATATGGTGCTTGGAGTTTTATGGAAAGCACGTTCGAATGACTTGCTTGGGTAACAAAGGTTTGCTCATGCTATCGTTAAGATCAAGACAAATGAACCGGCTAGTTACGTATGATTTCTCCACCGGAAAATGGATGAAGGTCCCTGGTTGTATCTTGCCACGTGGGAGAAAGAGGCAATGGATTGCATGCGGGACTGCTTTTCATCCCTGTCTAACAGCTGTGGCTTGATTTGAGTCTCCCAGTAAAAGTTCTAGTCACAGCTGGGTGCAATATATCCTTTAACACGTTGCTCTAGCTTTTCCAATCATAATTTGCAGCCCAGTCTTCTGTACTGCAATAGAAGAAAAGGATCTGTGAATTTATTATCACTTCCTCTCTTGTATAAATATCATCTAGTTTTTAAGCTTTTGTTTCCTGATGAGACTATTCTACAATGCTCTACTTATATAACATTAAGCGAGTCTTAAAACGTTCAAGGGTAACCTCTCAAAATTTCTTCTATTATGGAGCATATCTCTTATGTATCTGATAATTTACTTCTGCCTATCTGTTGGTATATTAATGTGGATCCGTGTTTTTACATATTGGAAATTTCAGATAGTATGGTGTTTTCCCCTGATGCAAGTGATTTACATCTTGTTCTAGTGATACCAAAATAAGAAATCACAAGTATTGTATTTTTTTTTAGTCATCAAAATAACGAACCGATGGAACCATTATTATGGATTTTCAACTCCAATTTTTCAAAAGTATTATTGCTGGCTTGTGTGGTTCCTCATTTTGATAGCTGGCACTCCAACCCTCCGAATGCACAAAGTGCTGTACTGTACGCAACTAAACTTGCTACTTCCTTTTAATTTGTTGGTCTTATTATTCTTTTTCGCATTCTTAAAAAGGGATTTTTCTTTTTTTTTTTTTTAGCAAATCTTTAATTCCTAACTTTCTATCTGACAAGTTTAAAATAGAAGATCAAAAGGTATTTTGATATATTCTATAATTTAAGATCACAAGATTAGTAATTCTTTTTTAATTTGTTTAACTTCTATCAAGTGAAAATCAGACAAACAAATTAAAACGGAGTCGGTAATTGCTGGTTGGTCAATCATTTACGAAGTCTCAAGGGATTTTTTATGAAAGATGATGGGAGGTTAGAGGGTACCACTGCGTACACTAAGGTGATCAAGGATATATATAATAATGTCAAAACAACTAAGGATAAAAATTGTGAGGACAAACTAAGGATAAAAATAGTGAGAGAATGCTCAGAGCATTTTGCAATTATAACGGGATTGCACCAGGGAAAAGATCTTAGTCCATTTTTGTTTGTCTTGGTAATGGATGAATTGACATGACATATTTAAGGAGAGGTGTCATGGTGTATGTTATTTGTGATTGACATAGTTTTAATTGATGAAATTCGTGATGGAGTTAACATTAAGTTAGAGGTTTGGAGACAAACTCTGAAATCTAAAGGGTCAGTTGAGCAGGACCAAAACAAAATACTTAAAGTGAAAGTTTAGCGACGTAACACATAAGATTGGTGTGGAAATGAGGCTTGATACATATCCACCAAAAGAGTTGAATTTTCAAGTATCTTGGGTGTATTATCCAAAGAATTACAGAGATGATGTTACACGTCGTATTGGTGTGGGTGAAATAGAGGCTCACATCCAATGTCGTGTCTGATAAGAAGGTATCACCAAAACTTAAAGGCATTACACTTGTTGTAGTTATAAGATCAACTATGTTGCATGAGACTAAGTGTTGACCAATCAAGAACTCTCATGTTCAAAAGACGAGTTGTAGAAATGAGAATGCTGTGATGATGTACAAGCATACAAGTAGGTATACAATTAAAAATGAAGATATTCAAAAATGGTAGGAATGACTATGGTGGGGGATAAGTTTCATGATCCATTTTCTTAGGTCATGATGACACCTACCATAACCTTCTAGTAGAAAAGGCAACCCATAGTTTGAAACTACTAGCAGACTAATAATAGAAGCAAAAGCAAAATAAATAACAATAAAAAAGAAGGCAAGAAGAAAGTAAATATATCCCCAAACCCTAGTGAAGTTAGTACAAGAGCTTCTAATACAACAGGACCTGTAAGCTAAAATAGAATAAATATATACACAATCGTCTCTGAAATGCAAAAAATAGAGATCAGTCTAATAATAAGAGGGAGACCAAAACACTCGGGACGTCAGGAGCTCACCACAAATCTTTGATCCACGGCTTCCCTACGTGATGCACACATCAACGATGAGAACTCGTACTAGGATATGCAGTTTGCAAAAGTGTAGCATGAGTACAAACACATGGTACTCAATAGGCATCAACTGACTGAGCTCCAAAGATAATGCAAATATAAATAGCATGTAAAGTAGGAATATAAATTTAGGCAGCTATTTGACAAAAGCTAAGCATAATAATACTAATGAAGCGATAAGGGTAACCTATCACGAACTACTTATCATTCGGTACAGCCGCAATGTCATAAGTATCTAGCCAATATACAATGTTAAAGTGAAAGAAGAGATATACCATATACAACAATACAATGAAAAAATATATATACAATGTATAATTATAGTAGGAAAGAAGGAAATAATATACAAATCATGGCTAGGGAAGAGTGTATATATATATATATATCAATGTTATACGGACAACCAAACCCGAAGATACTTGTCATGACCCAATTTCTCAGGTCATGATGACACCTACTACGACCCACTAGTAGGTAATCCAATTCGTAGTCCAAAACTGCTAGTAAAAGACTACTATGAGAAATGAAAGGAGAAATGCGGAATAAATATAATATAACACTAATATATATATAAAACACTCTAAAATCTGGTGGAATCAGTACATGAGTTGCCAATATAATGAGAATACAATGAAGTTCTTAGTGAATACACAGGTACAACCCATCTTTGATTACAATATAAAGATATTCGTCTAATCTATAGAGGGAAAATAGTAATACTCCAAATTCTAGGAGCTCACCCCAAATCTCTGATCCATAGCTGCTCCACACGATACACACAACAACGACGAGAACCCATACTATAATCTGTAGGCTGTAGAAGTATAGTATGAGTACCAAATATGTGGTACTCAGTAGGCAACTGCTGACTGAGCTCCAAAGATAATGCCAATATGAATAACATGCAAGTAAGAGTGTAAACTACTGCCAGATATCTAGGAACTAACATATAAAACTAAGGAGGCAATAATTATGAACTTTTCTATTCTAGCCATAGTCAGAAACCTAAGAACTATGACGTATATTACTGTCCAATATACAAATAAAGAGTAGAGGAAGAATATATCATAGTATACACGACCAAGGGGTATATATATACAGTACGAAGAAACAAGGTAAGGGAGGGATATATGGTAACATCATAGTAAATATATATATATATATATATATTTATTTATTTATATACATATATATATATATATATATAGGTATACAAGACTAACTCAAAGAGGTACGACCTAAGGTAACTAAGGCTGGTATAATCAGGGCCCCAATCCAAACATCTCAACATGAGATAATTATCCATAATAAAATAATTGTAAGAGAAAAAGATCAGAATTATTCATCGAATCTCAGTATCAGTTCAATAATCAACATTCTACAAACTAACCATAATAACAACAATATAATAATCGGCTAGTTTGAAAAAACAATACCTAAATTGGCTTTATAACTCGAAAGGCTCAATCAGCTCACAACACACAACAAGCAGTTCTTATAACTCATATCTATGCAATCCATCATAAGGTTGATAGATATAGGAATTAAACAAAATACTGGTGATAGGCTTGACACATGCAAAAATGAATGCAAAGTAAATCCATAATATCATAACCAATTCAAGTCCAATAAATTAACACAGTGTATAAACTTCCCTAGCTCGATGGCTAGCAAAGGAATGACCTACAACGACCTCTCTTCTCTGACATAATGTCTCATAGAAGAAGGGTCCCGTAGGGTGTTCGGGAGTACCTGTATACATCGGCCTGGTCCCGATCTAGGATTTCTAATCATTATCCTCGTCATCAATCTACTCCATTCAATATTAGAAAGATGTATATATAATAAACATACGAATTTGAACCATGGATAAAAGAGTATAAGCCTATAAACCTATTGCCCGGGGTCAATTTCGGGACTAAATCATCATAATAGTGTAGAAAGACTCAGAATTCTCCCGACTGGAGTAAATAGTAGTGATAAAACCATGAACCAAAATCTATCTCAGTAAAATCTCTAAAACATCATATTTAGTTCCAAAGCTCATAAATCATTCGTTAAGTTGGTACGATTTCCGTTATGAAAGAATCCATTTTAAAAGTGAAAAGTGGAAATAAATCCCTTTTTAGGAAAACAGGAGTAAAACTATGTTTTAGTTGGAATCCTACCATTAAGTAAGCATAAACTTACTGATTCTATACATGCCATCACTAGTATCCAAATAATACAATTATAAACATCCAAATGTCCATAGACTATGACTACGTCCTTTACAAGGATAAATCACTCACCCGGAGTCCCACTAATATCGTACACAACCCTGGGCCCCATAATATATATACAACATAACCACAATACCATAATCTGGAAAACCATAAAAATCCATTGAGTTAATTAGTACATCTTATACAAAAAGGGTTATTAACCCCAACTATATCTAATATGCTAGTTACCTAGGGTGATAGGAGATTGTAGAAGCATAATAAGTATTTCATCTTAAGGGTCAATTCACCCTTCTACTATCCAAACTTATAATTTAGGCTAAATCATGGTAATATACCCATAATCATACCCTAACATTCTTATCTAACATGCAATATATATAATACACTATCTTATGAAGAAGAGTAGACAAAAGCCTGCCTCGATGCCACTAAATCGTAAATCCTTGAATTGCCCATAAATTATTTGTATTTTCTCCACGATACTAAAATGCCTCCACACTATTAAAATATTAATCTACACATCGTTAGGAGTAAAATGAGAACCATATTGTTATACTATGGTTTGAGTCAAAATTTAGGTCAAGAAAGGGCTTGCGGGCTCGCAAACAGAATCCAAAATTAAATTCATCTCAAGGTCCCTCGAAGAACAAAGAATGTGTGCTCAAAAGTTGAGCACAAATGATACAACAATCGGGGCCCAAATCAGCCCCTAAATTTTAGAAATTTTAAGACCTAATTTCTAAAAAATTACTATGAAATAGGACGGAAATTGATGAAAAATTAATGAAAAATAACCAAAGAGTGTTAGGCTAGCTTACCTTAGCTTCAATGGATGATTTCCCACTCGTTGTCTTCTTTGAGCCCTCAAAATAGTGTGAAAATGGTGAAAGAGATGATGAGAAATCCAGTGGGGAAAGGTTATTTAAAATCCCCTAGGTGCCGCTAAAGTGATATATCGATTGCTGAAGTGGTCTGGCATCTTGGCGGGGGTACCGCTAAAGCGGCCCCAATAGCGCTAAAGTGGGGTCCGCTTAAGCGGCCCCCTTGCTGCTAAAGCAGGCCTATCCAAATGTCCAATGCCGCTTAAGCGGCTCATGGGGCGCTAAAGCGGCCGTACCAGGTACTAGATATTAGATTTATTAAATTCCAATAATGGACTTCCACTGGTTTCTTCAAATTCATTCGAAACCTCGTGCACGTAAACGAAATATGCTACCATTTCAAATTTGATGTTTCCAACTTAATGGAACCATCAAAACTTTCATCCAAGATTGTTTCTATAGATCCATTTTTCATAATCCGCCCAATAGCTCAAAATGAGTCCGGAAGCCTCGAGACCTGAACTAAGGGTCCCCCAAGCCTAAAAGTAATGTTCTGAAGTTTATGGTGTTGTCGCAATTCTCATTCAAGGTTATCTGCTAGGCGTATTGGTCTGATATCAAATCCTAAATAACAAAAACTATAAAATAGGAAAATGAGCCTAAAACCCTAAACAAACTGTCTGTTAACTGAACCGACAGTTCTGGCAAATTGTAAATGACCTGTAGTCGTGGGGAAGCTCAAAACATTGGAAATCCATGTAAATCAAAGAAATAACCTAGAGGGTCATTAAAATACTACTCCGAGAGAGCTATTCTAATATCTCAAGGGTCATAAGTGATATGGGATCTATATATAGTATATCAGGGTCTCTATCGAAGTGAATAATCATATAATAACCTACAAATACTTAATCTTACCATAGTAGGTAATAAAGGAACTCAGAATCATACCTATAATATTAGGTAACAATCCATAACCAGTCTACCATTAATCATATAACAAAATCCATATAATAATAATCTAACCGGATAGCCCAAAAAAATATAACCTAACCATGCTCCCATAAGCCCAAAAGGTATATCCAAGAACTTAATAAATAACAACCATAACCTGTACCTATACAAAACCCCATAAAAATGATAGATACAGGCACCAAACAATTATACTGGTGATAGGCAATGCATATGAATGAATGAAAATCATGAAAAGAACTAGGTGATGCAAGGTGAATAAAATACCATACCCAACACAAATTCCATAGCGTACCAAGTTTTTAAACATCCTCCATCTCAGTATCTCGCAAAGGCATGACCTACAACAACTATCCATTTTCGATGTTGTGGCTCATTGAACGAAGAGAACAATAGAGAATTCAAAATATCTATATACACTGCCTGGTCCAAACTGGACTTCTATAATCCATCATTGCAAATCTAATCTATCCAGTACCAGTGTAATGCCCCGATTTTCTAGAATCAGAATGCCACACGGTGCTTATGATCCCAAAGGACCACAAGCTAACCCTCTACTGATATTTGTACCTGAGCACTGCATAATATAATTTAATAAATACAAAAAACTGACGGAAACTTGCCATAAGGTTGAAAACATCTAAAATACTCAAAAATGAACACTTAATACTGATACATCTATCTGAAAAGCCTCTAACTGTCTAAACTGTAGAGTTGATGGGACATGTCCCCAACTAACTCCGTCTACTGAAAATAAACTAAGTCTAATGCCATAATAAAATAAGGATCATCCTCAAATAAAGAGGACCCACTGCTACATCTACTGCTGCTGACTGAGTCTGGACTGCTAAGGGTGCTCTAGATCTCGTGCTTCTGAACCTATGGTATAAGACACCATAGTGAAAGAGAAAAGTATGCGTCAGTACTTTGAATATACTAGAATGCTAGATAAGGTAAGGCTAAATTCAAGGGCTTATGCATGAACATAGATTAACTAGATAATATGAGAGTACTGAATAAGGACATATGCATGAATACACAAACCATAACTGAAATCATTGTGACTTTGAATACTAATACTCGGATACTGCTTTACTGACATCTGAACTCACTACTAATACTGAGATACTGAATAATTTAATCTTCTGATATTAATAACTTAGTATTGAAGTTGTGATCAGTCCTCTCTAGCAGAAGATCTCTGAATCTTTTAATAATAGAAATGACGGACTGAGTTTGAGATCAGGCCTATCTAACGGGTGATCTCCGGCTCAATTAGTATTGATACTGATTAACTTTATATGATACCAGGCCTATCTAGCGGGTGGTCTATGAATCTATGGAACTATCTAAGTTCTTTATTGAGATGGGTGACTGTATCTGACAGTCCTGATTTCTGAGTTCTACTCTAAAGATTGATACTGAAACTGCAATAGTGGGAGTTGTCACTTAACCGACATGCCCCAAATCTGATCTAGTAGGGTCCAACCTATAACCCCATATAGAAGGGTGTTAATATCGTGCCACGGGTAAAGACCTTTGCTATGGTCAAGCCTCTCTAACGGCTGACCCTGAACAGAAAGTCAAGCCTAAGGAAATATCATAGTCAAGCCTTAATCTAACAGGTGACTCCTAGTCCTACGCTGGCTACGTATTTATGGAGTTTAGCGATTATTACTAACAACTCTGCCTCTCTAACGGGGAAGCCATCATCCCTGCACTCGCTCGGTGCTAGTTTCTACTTCTAACTGAAAGACACTAAACTAATTCTTGGACTGTACTAAACTGAGCTGAATCTATTACTGATTATCTTACTTGATTGATCTGACTGAGTTTACTTGATTCCGTTATCTGACAGAATACTTCTGAATCTCATTATCTAATTGGATGATACTAAGTTCTAAATTGATTACTTGAATTCTACTGAGGTCTGAAACTGAATTCTGGAATACTACTAAGATTTGAGCTGAGTACTGAACTGAAGTTGGAATGCTAATGATACTTAGATTACTGAGATTTCTTAAGTTCTGTAATTGTCTGAGAGTACTGAATTCTGTAACTGACTGAGTTCTAAGGATCATGGATTGACTGAGATTATTGTGAAAACTGACACTGGCTCTAGACATCAACTAATTTGTTGGGTATAAATACCCCCAAGACTTGATAACATAAAAGTAAAACATAACCATTCTTGAATAATCATGACCATGGAATTTCATTCACAGCACAATCACTTGAATGTCATACACATATAAATGTATTTGGAATGCATACTAATATCGCATAGTTGTTCAATAAGGAATACACATGGGGAGCATGCTTTGGTTATACCACAGATTCTATACGTAATCATCATGAATACATCAATATCATGCAACTTGAAGAGGGTTTATCATGAACATCATACAATTCATCACATACTAGAATCAAATCTTGAACTTGGTAGTCGAAATCATGAATTAAAACCCAACAATACAAAATCATGAACTCTAATACACATAAATCATGAAATCTCATAAATACGTAAACTGGAAGGAACCCAAGAATCAACATCTAACATACCTTAGAAGACTCTTTCTTGAAGGTTCTTGAAGAAAATCCTTAGTCTTGTTCTTAATTTCTTGGCTAAGGTTATTGCCCTTTTGAGAGAAAATATAATGTTCTTGAGAGAAAAGTGAGGAAAATAATGGAATAAGGGTTTATTGGGCATTTTATTTCGTGTTTAGGGATGATAGGGGTCATGGGAAAAGTCTAAGATGACCTTGGAATTAAATAACGGAATTTGAAAATCCTGATTTTTCATGCTGGCGCGACGTACCATAATCGCGCCAGCTTACTGGAAATTGGACAATTGGGAAACTGCTTGATGGCGCGATGCGGTGGAAATTGCGTTGCCACCTTGGTTGAGAACTGGAAATACACCACGATGTGGTGGAATCGCGGAGGCTCACTAGATTTTGACGATTACCATTTTGGCTGACTCCGCAATGCGCCAAAGTATCAGGTGGTACACTGTCTCACTAAAATGGCTCTAACTCTTCGCCGGAGTGTCATATTTGAGAGAATTTAGTATTGATGGAAAGCTTATTCAATTCTCCACATGAAAAAAGTCGATATTAGGGAAATTCTACACAGTTTAAAATATTTTTCACTTGGAAAGTCAGCCCTTACTCTTCTTAAGGATGAAACTCGACTTGAAGAAAGTTCGGGGTATTACAACCAGAGATCCACATGTAGATATGTATGTATGTATAGTATCATAAGGAATGGCAGACTCAAACCTCATTAGAGAGAATGTCTGTAAATCTATTGTTTGAGATTGAATTCAGGCTACAATAGTATTATAATATAAAAAGGGTTAAAATATCCGTCGATCAAAATGAATAAGTGATGGTAAAATGAGTGGATCAATAATAGACTAGAATCAACCTCTGTCTAATTTTCAAATTAATATGATTAGTTTAAAATAATAGAGTCTAATAATAAGTATGGTACGACCTCCGTTTTAAGAAAGCAAATTTAAAAGTGGGAAAGTTAGGATAGTTAGGATACTTCTATTTTTAGAAAATGGTGGTAAAATCAGTGTTTTAACTTAGAACGGTACCACTAAATAGGCATAGAAGAGCTAAATTGTATGCATTCCATCACCAATACCCAAACAATAAAATCATAAGCGCATAAGCGTCTATAAACTATAGAAACATATTCACAAGGGATAAAATACTAATCTGGCATCCAACTAGTATCATAACCATGGCCTCGGGTCCAACAATATATAACTCAACAAGACATTAATACCATAAATCGAGAAACTAAGGTACATAAGAGCATAAAGCTACTAGAAGGGCCTAATCGGGGAATATCTTCCCATTCACTAAGTAATATGGTACGTATAATGCTAATTTCTTATGCAAATCTATGGTTAATCAAGTCTATCATAAGATGTAATAGGATCTTATAGCCTTAACATTTATTCTAGGCTGAAGTTCGGGTTACATTACTAATCTAAATCCTCTAATTAGGTCAAGTCATGATAGATATAAGTACTAATATAACCTTTAATCCCTACCTAGCATGCGAGATATACAATACACAATCACATAGAGATAAGTACACCTAAGCTTGCCTCGATGCCGAACCACAGTCTTGAACCATTCATGAATTGCACATCCTTGCTCCATAATACCAAAATGACATCATACTATCAAAAGCATCATCTTGATATTAATATGAGCAAAAAACTATCCATATTGAAAAATGTAACTTTGGACCTAAAATTAGGTCAATAATAGGCCTGTGGGGCTTGCTAATTGAATCTCAAAATTGAATCCATCATCTCAAAATTAAATTCATCATGAGATCTCTCGAAGGACAAGGAATGTGTGATCAAAAGTTGTGTGCAAATGGAGTCTCAATTTGGGGCTCAAATCAGACCCAAAAGTTAAGTAGTAATAAAAGAGAAAATAAGAATTTAACAGAGGATTTAAGCCAAAAATTAACATAGAAATTAATAGGAATTGGTCACCTCCACGTTACTCCCCCCCAACTCCAATTTATGATTTACCAAGAGTTCTTGAACTCTTAGGACCTTTAATGGTGGAAAAAGTACTACAAATGGGCTAAGGATCGATCAAGAGAGAAATATAAAGGGGCTGCCGGGGGTCCTTCACGAATGCGGGATCAGACCGAAAAGACCCTTTGCGAACTCGACCGATCCATCACAAATACGAAGAGTAAAGCTGGATTGTCCAAGGCAGCTTACCCTTTGAAAATATGAAGGCTAGTGATTTTGCCTTTTTTATGAATGCATCCAATGCCACATGAATGTAAAGGCCGAATTGGCCTCCACCTTAAGCTGAGAAAACCAGCAAAAACTCAAGTCTTACAGACCCCGATTGGGTGCTCAAGATTAGTTTGGAATCCCATACGTTTAGAAAAACTTTACCATACTAAATTAAATATTTTGGGCTCAATAAAAATATCAAAATTTCAATTCATGATTGTTTCAATTAAATGTGGGTCCCACACCCATAGTTTTATTTCACCAAATCTACCTAATAGCCCAAAACGAGTTTGAAAGCCTTGGACCTAGAACAAAGGTCCCCTAGCCCAAAAAAAATATTCCACAACTAATGGCATTGTTGGAATTCCCATCCGATGCTATTTACTATGTGTTTTGGTCTGAGATTAATTCCTCAACAACGAAATTTCCAAAATAGATCAATGAGCTAGAAAATAAAATGAATTTTACAGAAATTGAACTTACAATTTTGGAAAGTCATAAATGACTTATAGCCACTATGAGAAGGTATAAAATATGGAAAATGCATAAAAATTGAGGAAATGACGCAGAGAGTCATTACAACATCTACTACTAAAAGGACTTTCGTCCTCGAAAGTCAAGGGATAGAAAAAATCAAAAGCCCAAAAGGATGAGGTACTGGGACTGCATACCCTGAGCAAGAATCCTCAGATAATTTCCAAGCATATATAATGCTCCTACGGATTTTTCTAAAGGCATCATTTTTTCCTTCATATCCTTATTTCACTTTCCAAATAACCGAAAAACCAACTTCAAACAACTAAATCGAGTACTACTAAAACATGCAAAACCAAACCACACCATGATAACATTATACCAAAACAAGCACAACCAAGAAAAAACTTCCAAGACAAAGTCAATCCAAGGCAGGAATCATGCAACCAACTCCAAACTCCAAATCTATCATTCTATTGTCTTTCTAACCTGATATACACCCCGACTACAAAAAATCTCTCCAAAATCATTCAAGTTTTTCCCTTGAAATAATATTACACTAGTGTCAAAATACTAAAGCTGATCCACCAAAAATCGATATGGGCTAGCATAAGAACAATTGCCAGTAAGGTTTACTTGGATATTCAAATGGTGATGACCAATGATTGCAATATTTTCCTATCATGATGCAAACCAGGGCCTGGCCGTGATGAGTATCTCAAGTCCCACATGGATCAAAGATCACCCCCTTCACCTAACCTAGTCAACATAACAACCTTAAGAGTCGGTTGAGTTCTGAATATATAACATGATAGTGCAAAATAAGACCAATCATAACTCATGAAATGTCTAAACCAATCCACCAAAACATCACACCCAACTCCACAGTAATCTAACAAAGCCTTTATAAATCTGAAGTCAAAAAAATATCGGGATATGTTCCTAACAATAGCCAAAACGTAGTCTAAACAAAGTTTAAGACATAAGAAATGATGACCATGAAATGAATCCTTCTGAAGTACAGAATCTCACCACTTCACCAGTGAACTACTCAAACATCTGATCACTGTGCAGGGAAAGTAGAAGAAGTTTTGGCCCCTACATAGCATGGGGATACAACATCCGAAGATGGTTAGCGGTTAGAGTGCTAACATGTAACTCAGGAATTGATAAATAATATAATGCCATCATTCAAAACCAAGTTAGATCATCATATGCAATAACATACATACATCTATATATATTATGTCGGGATAAAGAACAAGGCTTAGCATGAACTTTAAAAATCTTAACTTGGGCTGTGTAGCATAACCGTCATATAATAAGGCACCCAAGGGCTATATGGGTCCAACTCTCCCCTAGATGGATGGGCCCTAGTGCATATAGTCATAAAAACCAGAGAATATCTATATCCGTATATGCCTTTATGGGGGACTCAAATCCCCCAGTATAATCAAGGTGAAAAACACCAATGTATATAATATAGGATACTCGAACCTCCCATTCATGTATTTATTTAGGAGACTTGAACCTCCCGATCATATAGACACCCGCACCGACTAGCGCGATTTCCAGTGTTAATCCTTTGGACTTCACTTTCACGGCCCGACTACAAGCCCGCTTTAAAGCCTAATTAAAACATTCATTATGCATATGCACAACCATTAATTACTTACAAAAGGCATCCCATTGGTATCATCATACCAACCTCTCTTGCAAGCGTACAACATGCCATAACCATTTTTACTCAACTTTGGAACTCAAACCCATTGTCTAAATCAAGACATCAATTTAATTCAATATTTAGGGACTTGAACCCATTTAGCCAAATAAACCATCAAGGTTACAATTCAAATTAATTTATGGCCAACAAGGACTCTATGAATCCATTTACCAATCATCAACATTCATAGGCCAATGCCTTAGTTCAAACCCAATTCATATGTGACAAGATTCTTCTCATTGACATTTTTATAAATAGGTTAAGGGCATACCATTATGAAACCATTATTTAAGCCCAAAACTATCAAGTTAGGGTTAACCATAACCCCTTAGTTTAAATCACAATTCCCTAGAACCCACATGTGAAAAACCATTATCAAAATATGTATAATCATAATTTAAGACATGAGAAAATAATATCAACATTATACGTTCAAACCCTCAACCATGGTTTTCAAAACCACCGTTAATGAATCATGAACAATGTTTAAAACACATGATTTTTGTAAACTAACAATGAAGGAAGAGTCACATGCCTGAGTTACAAAGATTCACAGAGTTTGATCCTTAAGCCTTTAGATGATCACCTTGGAGAAACCCTAGCCCAATCTTACTTGAGAAGTTATAAAGAGAGTTTAGATAGTGTTTGATCTTCTAAAGTGTAGAATGAATGCTCAATAAGTATTACAAGATATGGGGTCTTAAGGGCTTGGGGTGTGAAATGTCCAAACTAGCCTCAGCTTTAAAGATGTAGAAAACTCGCAGGTGGGTATGAGTTTATCCTCTAAGTCGTCACCACATCTTATGAGTGGTACCCTCAAATCATCACTAGAGTAGAAGTTTGGACACCATATTCTGTCCAATCATACGAATCCCTTGCCCAACTCATATCATCACTATACGACTAGTATCATTAAGTCATACCCAAGGCAGATCATCAAGGGCTAGATACTGGACAACATAGGATTGGATCCTATACTTCTCATCACTTGACCATACGACTCGTATGGAGTCTTCTAGTACCTAGGATAAGACTTGGCCAATAACTCACTGACCAATATATGACTAGGGTCCCTAGACCTATCATCACACCATACGACTTATGGTGTCAATTATATGATGGATAGAAGGTCCAAGACTTGAGAATTTTAACAAGGACCAAAGTTTGGGGTGTTTCAGTCTCCCCCACTTTGGATCATTCGTCCTTGAATGATGGGATATGGAAATACAAGCACGATTGACCCCCAAACACCTATACTCTTACCTTTTGGACAAAAGACAAAACACCAAGGAATTAACAATCTACCATCAATAAAGATAGAAAGCAAGGGTGTTGAGAGCAATACATACCTTAAGCATGAATTTCTGGAATGGGGAATAGGAATGGATAATTGGACTTTATGTCCTTTTTGGCTTCCCAAGTAGCTTCCTCAAACTTTTGGTTCTGCCATATAACCTTTACCAAAGCCACGTCTTTCGTTTGAAACCAATGAACTTGCCAGTCCAAGATCCTCACCAGGACCTCCTCATAGGCCAAACAAACTAAAATATCAATGTTCTCCAAGGGAACAACCGATGAAGGATCATCCATGCATTTACGCAACATGGATACATGGAACACCGGACGAATGGAACTCATGCTAGAGGGAAATTTCAACTCATACGTAATACTACCAACCCTTCTCAAAACCAAGTATCGGCCGACATATCGGAGACTGAGCTTTGCCCTCTTCCCAAACTGCATCACTCCTTCATGGGATACACATTTAAGAATACCCAATCTCCAACCTGAAATTCCAAGTCCCTTCGCCTCATGTATGGATAGGACTTTTGGCGTCTTTGGGCTGTGTTAAACCTATCTTGAATTACCTTCACCTTCTACATAGCTTGGTGAACCAAATTCGGGGTAAACATTTCCGCTTCACCAACCTCAAACTACCTAATAGGAGATCTACTCCTCCTACTATACAATGCCTCAAATAGAGCTATACAGATGCTAGAATGGTAACTATTATTATAAGCAAATTCAATGATAGGCAAGTGGTCATACCAACTACCACCAAAATCAATTACACAAGCTCACAATATATCTTCCAAAGTTTGAATAGTCCTCTTGGCTTGCCCATCTGATTGTGGATGAAAAGCTGTACTAAGACTCATTTTAGTCCCCAAAGCACACTAAAAAGTGCACCAAAAATGCTATGATAACTGAGTACCATGATCCAAAATGATTGAGACAGAAGCACTATGCAACTTTACAACTTTCTGAAGGAACAACTTTGCATAATTCTCGGCAACAAAAGTAGTCGTCACTGGCAAGAAGTAAGCGGACTTAGTCATCCAATTCGTGATGAACCAAATGGAGTAACATTGATTCCACAACCATGGAAGGACGGCAATGAAATACATATTAATTATCTCCCACTTCCACATCGGTAATTCAATCTATTGAAGTTACCCATCGGGCCTCATGTGCTCCACCTTTACTTGCTGAGACACCATACATTTAGCCATAAAGTTGGCTACATCCCATTTCATATTATTCCACCAATACATCTCCTTAAGGTCATGATACATCTTTGTTGAATCGGGATGAATTGTATACCACAATTCATAGGCCTTGGCCAAAATCCTTCCTCTCAATCTATCAACACCAAAAACACACAACCTTCCTTGGTATCTTAAGATACCATCACTACTGATCTCGTAAACCATCACCTTCTGCTTACCATATTATTTTTCATTTTCATCAAGAAAAGATCTAATACCAGCTTCTCCTTTATTTTCGAACCAAGAGACTATTACACCGCCTGTTGTACAAACAGACCACCATCCTCAGAGTCCAAGAGATAAACTCTAAGGTTAGTCAAATGGTGAATGTCTTTCACTAATTACCACTTCTCCTCATCCATATGCAACAAGCTTCCCATGGATAACCTACTAAGAGCATCAACAACCACATTAGCTTTACCTGGATATAGTGAAGAATCATATCATAGTCCTTAAGAAACTCAAGCCACCTTCTTTTGAGTGAACACATGCTACAGGATCTTATGATCAAAAATGATATCAACATGCACCCCATACAGATAATGACGCTAAATTTTCAATCCGATACTATATCCAATAACTCAAAGTCATGGGTTGGATAATTCTTCTCATGAACCTTCAACTATCTAGAGGCATAAGAAACCACCTTACCATGCTGCATCAACACACAACCCAAACTAACCCATGATGCATCACAATAGACGACAAAGCCCTCAGTACCCTCAGGTAATGCCAAGACCGGAGCCAAAGTCAACTTATCCTTCAGCTTATAAAAACTATCCTCGAAAGCATCATATCATAATAACTTCACCATATTATAAGTCAACTTAGTCCATGGGTCAGTAATAGAAGAAAAACTTTCCATGAACGTCCTATAGTAAACGGCTAAACCCAAAAAGCTCTGAATATCGGTTGTAGTCATGCATCTAGGCCACTTCTTAACCACTGCAACCTTTTGAGGATCTCTGTGATCTTTTCACTAGACACAACATGACCCAAAAATGTAACAGTATTCAACTAGAACTTACACTTAGAGAACTTAACATACAACTGCTGATCTTTCAAGGTCTGCAACATAATATAAAGGTGATTTTCATGCTCCTCCTCACTCTTGGAGTACACCAAAACATCATCAATGAAGACAATTATAAACAGATCTAGAAATTGACAAAAGACCCGATTTATCAAGTCCATAAAATCCACAACATCACCAAGAACTCAAAATGCCCATACTGGGTACGAAAAAATGTCTTAGGGATATCCATTTCCCTAATATTTAACTGATGATACCCAAACTGAAGATCAATCTTAAAGAAGAACTTGGACCCCTGAAGTTGAATAAATAAATCATCTATCCTCAAAAGAGGGTACTTATTCTTTACCATCACCTTATTCATCTGTCGGTAATAAATTCACATCCAAAATAAAACAATCCTTCTTACGTATGAATAAAGCTGGTGCAACCCATGGGGACATATTATGATGGATGAAATCCTTAACTAAAAGATCCCTTAGTTGCTCCTTGAGCTTCTTTAACTCAGTTGAAGCCATTCTATATGGGGGAATAGATGTAGAATGAGTGTCTGGAACAAGATCTATCCTAAAATCAATCTCCCTGTCTAGAGAAATACCAGAATGGTCATCAAGGAAGACCTCAGGAAATTCATTCACCACTGGGATAGAATACAAAGAAGGACCCTCTGAGTTAGAATCTTTAACTCAGACCAGATTATAGAGACAACCTTTGGAAATTAACTTTTGGGCTCTAAGATATGTTATAAACCTCCCCTTAGAAGCTAGGAAACCACCCTCCCACTTAATAACTGACTCATTAGAGTGTTTAAAGATAATCCTATAGGTCTGACAGTCTAAAGATACATAGCATAAGTGCAGCCAATCCATTCCTAATATGACATCAAAATCGACCATGTCTAAATCTATAAATTCTACCAGAGTTTCTCTACTTCTAACAGATACCACACACACCTACTATAGACTCTTCTAACAACCACAGAGTCTCCAACTGAGGTATAAATAGAAAAAGGGTTTGAAATATACTCAGGACCAAAACTAAAATGCACAGCCATAAATGAGGTCATATAAGAGAGTGGACCCCAAATAAAGTAAATAGTACACATCTCATGAAAAGAGTTTCAACATACTAGTAATGACATCTGGAGATGCTTTAGAGTCCTGATGAGAAGCAAGGGCATATAAGCGATTCTGGTCAGTATCGGTATCAAAAGTAGAAGTAGAGACAAAAACAACATTCTTTGGTGAAGGAGCCAATGAAGAGAAAATAGGAACCTTATTGGCCCTAGAATCAACCTTAGAAAGACAATCACGCTATATATGCCCAATCTAACCATAAGTAAAACATCAGTTTCTTCCCTTCTTACATTAGTCACAGTACGGCTGATCACAAAATCTACAAGGAGGATATGATTGAGCGGACTGAGCCCCACTAGTCAGAGATTAGGCACCCTCTGCCCTGTACCCTTTACCATACTGAGAGAAACAATCACCCGATGGCTTTGGGGAAAGAGTAATATCCATAGGGAAGGAACCATAACCACCCACTTCTTCTTAGGTCAGTTTTCCCTATCTCTATCACTCTGCTGCTGGCCTCTACCCTAATCAGAAAATATAAATTTCTTGCTCTGCCTCTCACCAATCTCAGCCTACTTCTTTTTTTTTTTCATCAACCTATTGTATATAAACCACAGGTCGAGAAATATCCATATCCTTATTCAACAAGGCAACCTTAATCTTTATAGTTAACTCATAGGACAGACCAGAAGCAAACTTACACATTCTAGATCTCATTCTAGATACTAACTTAGGAGCATACCTGGATAGCTGATGGAATTTCAAGGCATACACCTTTATTGACATCCTACCTTGTCTTAGATTTAAAAATTCCTCCACTTTTGCCTCTCTCAACTCCCGAGGAAAGAAATAGTCTAAAAAGAAACTAGAAAAGTCATCCCATAATTTAGAGTCGATGTCACTTCCCCTAGATTGTTCCCACTTTTCATAACACTGGTACGCCACATCCTTCCATTGGTAGGCTACAAACTCCATACCTTTAACATCTGACATATATATTGTAAGATCTCACAAAATTCTCTCATAGTCTGAGCGTTAGAACGTGTTCAGTAAAGTGTTAATCTGTTCCTAAAAGGTTAAGAAATATCTTCCCAAGTGAGAAATATTTTGAACCATGTTGAATTTTCGTAATATCAACCTTTTGTCATGTAGAGCATTGAATAAGCTTTCCATCGATACCAAATTCGCCCAAATCTGAAAATTGGGTGAAGAGTTAGAGCTAGTTTAGTAAGACAGTGTATCACCTGGTACTTTAGCGCATCACGGAGCTACCGAAAATGACAATCGTCAAAACCCAGTAAGCCTCCACTATTATGGCATATCGCGCCAAGGCTTAATTTTAGAGTTGTCAATTTCCAGTGCACCAACGTGATTCCACTGCATAGCGGTGCCTTTCTAGTTCGCAAGCAAGGTGTCAACGTGATTTCCACCGCATTGCACCACTAACCAGTTTTCCAATTGTCCAGTTTCCAGTAAGATGGCACAATTATGGCACACATACCACCATGTAAAATCAAGATTTTTCAGTTTAATTCCCAGGACGAAAAAGGTTTATTCCCAACCCCTATATATACTCCTTAACACGGGATTTGGCCTCATTTGACCCAAAAATACTAGTTTTCTCTCAAAGTTGTTCAAGAACAAAACCTAGGGTTCCTAAATCAAGACCCCAATCATCAATATCCTCTGTTAACTTTTCAAGAATCAAGAAACTAAAGAATGCAGATGTTGATTCTTGGGTCCCTTTCATCCAAGAAGCTCAAGAATCCTTTTCTAAATTTCAAAGATTTTATGTTTATGAGTTTTCATGATTCATGTGGGTTTAAAATTGATGTTCATGCTATTATTGGGTTATGATTCATGTTTTTTTATAAGTTTTTCAAGCTTTGACCCTAGTATGTGATATTCATGTGGTGTTCATGACAAACCCTCTTCAAGTTGCTTGTTAAGTGATGTATTCATGTCAATTAGGTGTAGAAATTGTTGAATAAGCAAACCATGCTGCCCATATGTTTGATTAAATGCTTATGTGAAGGAATTAGAGCCATTATAGCATGTTGACTAGAAATCCCCAATCGTGTGCAAGCCCATGCATGCCAAGTGTTTGTTTAAAAGCTTTAGTGAATGGATTGTGAAATAATATCATGAAGTTTCCCTAATTATGTGCTCTTCGATACATACTAAGACTTTAATACATGCTAATTGTTTGATGCGAGACCTTGTTGAATGGAGTATGAGCCAATAACATGTTTCCCTATGTTATTACATGTTTATGATTCCTAAATGCTTGAGGAGATGTTTTAGTGATTGTGATAGTGAATGAATGTCCATGGTCTTGATTATTCAAGAATGGTTATGTTTTTCTTTTATGTTATCAAGTCTTAGGGATATTTATACCTGACAAATTAGCTGTAGTCTAGAGCCCGTGTCAGTTTTCTTGATAATCTCGATTAAGCCACAACTCTCAGAACTCAGAAAGTTATAGAACTCTATACTCTTAGACAAATATAGAACTTAAGAAATCTCAGAAATCTCAGTAATCGTAGTATCGCTAGTATTCTAGCCTCAGTCTAGTACTCAGCTCAGACCTAGTAGTATTCAAGTGTTCAGTTCAGAACTTAGTATCATGCATTTAGATAACGAGATTCAATAGTATTCTGTCAGATACAAAACCAAGTGAATTCAGCATAACTCAGTTAGATCATTCGAGAAATATGATCAGTAACAGATTCAGCTCAGTTTAAGCTCGATTTAAGTTAAGAATCAGTTTAGAGTCTTTTAGTTGGGAGTAGAAGCTAGCACCGAGTGAGTGTAGGGATGACGACTCCCTGTTAGAGAGGCAGAGTCATTAGGAGAAATCCCTGAACTCCAAAAATGCATAGCCAGTACAGGATGTAGGAGTCACCCATTAGAAAAGGCTTGTCACCCACTAGATAGGCTTGACTATTATACTGCCTTAGGGTTGACTTCTTGTGAGGGTCACCTGTTAGAGAGGCTTGACTAGAGAGGTCTTTACTCGTGGTATGGTATTGACACCTTTCCAGCTAGGGTTTTAGGTTGGAACCCACCAGTTTAGATTCGGGGCATATCAGTTAAGTGAGAACTCCCACAGTTGCAGTTTCAGTATCAATCTTCAGAGTAGAACTCAGAAATCAGGACTGTCAGATACAGTCATCTATCTTAGTAAGAAACTCCGATAGTTCCATTGACTCATGGACCACCCGCTAGATAGGCATGATCCCATATAAAGTTATTGAGTAATCTTATTATCAGATCCAGAGATCACCCATTAGATAGGCTTGATCTCAGTCTCAGATTTAGTTGAGTAATCTCATTATCAGATCCAAAGATCAGCCATTAGATAGGCTTGATCTCAGTCTCAAATTTAGTTGAGTAATCTTATTATCAGATCCAGAGATCACCTGTTAGATAGGCTTGATCTCAATCTCAGATTCAGTTGAGTAATTTTATTATCAGATTTGGGGATCACCCTTTAGATAGGCTTGATCTTAGTCTCAGATTCAGTTGAGTAATCTCATTATCAGATCTAGAGATCACCCGTTAGATAGGTTTATCTCATTCTCAGATTCAGTTAAGTAGTCTTTTTATCAGATCTAGAGATCACCCGTTAAATAGGCTTGATCTTAGTCTCAGATTCAATTGAGTAATCTCAATATCAGATCTAGAGATCACCCGTTAGATAGGCTTGAACTCAGTCTCAAATTTAGTTGAGTATTCTCTTTATCAGATTCATAGATCATCCGCTAGATAGGTTTGATCTCAGATATAATCTTTTCTTATCATTGATAGTAGTTTCAAGGATCATCCATTAGAGAGGTTTGATCTCAGATTCATACAGTCGAGAGTAGTAAGATCAGTTTTCAGTCATTGATGTGAGTAGATTCAGTTAATCAGCTCAAGTAACATCAGTTTCCGAGATCACTTACTAGAGAGGACTGATCTCAACACCAGTACTCAGTTATCAATATCAAATGATTCAGTGTTCAGTATCTCAGGCATTAGTAGTAAGTTCAGATGGTAGTAAAGTAGTATCTAAGTTTTAGTATTTTGAGTCACGATGATTTTAGTTATGGTTCGTGCATTCATGCATGTGTTCTCATTCAGTACTCTCATGATTATTCAGTTAAGTAATTGTTCACGCATGAGCCCTTCCATTTAGCGTTACCTCATCTTCATACTCGCTATATTGCCATACTGACGCATTTGTGCTATGGTATTTTATTTGACTCCATAGGTTCGGAGGCACTAGATCCAGAGTACCCTTAGCAGCTCAGTCCCAGTCAGTAGCAGTAGACATAGCAGTGAGTCCTCTTCAGTTGAGGATGATCTTTATTTTTATTATTATCGTATCAAACTTAGTTTATTTTTAGTAGACGAAGTTAGTTGGGGACATGTCCCATCAACTCCATAGTTCAGACAGTTTAGAGGCTTTTCGGACACATGTATCAGTATTTAGTTTTCAATTTTGAGTATTTTTAGATATTTTGAACCTTATGGCCAGTTTCTATATTTATTATCTATATTATGCAGTGTTCAGGTAGAGATATTAGTAGAGGGTTAGCTTGTGGTCCTTCGGGATCATGAGCACTGTGTGACATTCCAGTTCCAGAAAATTGGGTCGTTACATGCATAATCTAACAGATCTTCTCCATCTCATCTATAAAAGCTTGAGGGTCCTCCCCAAACTTAATACCAATAAAAACAAGAGGGTTTAACCTCATGAATTGGCCAACCCTTGTAGCCTCAGAAGATGGAGTAACAGAATCACCACGCTAAGACTGAGAAGCTACCAACTGAGTCAACATATGAATTGACTGACAAAACTTAATGTTCACAATATTTGCCTGAGGAGCTCATGTAGGGCTAGAGGGAATCGACGAAACTCTAGGAGGGAAATTAGGAACTGGACCCCTTGACCGGGCATGAACCCTATAAGCAGAGATTTTCCCATTGACAGTGTCCCAAGTGGAACAAAGGAGTCCCCATGATCTTCAGATAGTGTGAGAGACATGATCTAAAAAAGAGAGAAAACAAAAATTTGAGGAATCCAAGACCTTAGACTTTATAGCTCGAAGATTTATCATACCTCATGAAATTTCTAAACCAATCCACCAAATCACAACACCCAAGTCCATAGTAATCCAACAAAGCCTCTATAAATCCAAAGTCAACAAAATATTAGGACATGCCCCCGACAATAGCCAAAATATAGTCTAAACAAAGTCTAATACATAAGAAATAAAGACCATGAAATAAAGCCTTCTAAAGTATGGAAGCTCACCATTTCAGTATGAACTTACGAACCACTGAAACACATGATCACTGCATAGGAAAATTAGAAGAAGTTTGGGCGCTGCATCACATGAGGATACAACATCCGGAGATGGTTAGCAGCTGGAGCTCTAGCATGTAACTCAGGGATAGATGAATACAATAATGCCATCATTCAAAACCAAGTCAAATCATGATATGCAATCACATAAACATATATATATATATTTATATCATGCCGGGATAGGGTACAAGGCTTAACATGAACTTTGAAAGCCTTAACCTGGGCTGTGTAGCATAACCGTCATATAACAAGGCAACGATGTGATATATAGGCCCAGCTCTCCTCTATATGGAGAGGACCTAGTGCATGTAGCCACACGAACCATAGACTATACATATCCGTATATGCCTTTATGGGGAACTCGAACCTCCCGACATAATCAAGGTAACTTAAGCACCAAGGTATACAATATGGGGGACTCAAACCTTCCATTTATATATTCATTCGACATACTTAAATCTACTTGTCATATAGACACCGCATTGACTAGCATGATTTCCAGTGTTTATCCTTTGGACTCCACTTTCATGGCCTGGATACACATCCCACTTTAAAACCCAATTAAAACATTCATTACACATACACACAACTATTAATCAAATTACTTAACAAGGGCATCCCGTTGGTATCATCATACCAACCCTACTTGTAAGCGTACAACATGTCATAACTATTTTTACTCAACTTTGGGACCTGAACCCATTCTCTGAACTAAGACATCAATTTAATTCAACATTTTAGGACTCGAACCCATTTAACCAAATAAACCACAAAGGATACAATTCAAATCAATTTATGTCCTGTAAGGCCTTCATGAAACCACTTACCAATCATCAACATTCATAGGCCAATGCCTCACAATTCATATATGACAAGATTATTCTCATTGACATTTTTACAAATAGGTTGACAAGATTCGTCTCATTGACATTTTTACAAATATGTTGAGCGTGTACCATTATTAAACCATTATACAAGCCAAAAACCATCAAGTTAGGGTTAACCATGACCCTTTAGTTTAAATCCCAATTCCCAAGCACCCATATGTGCAAAACCATTATCAAAACATGTATAATCATAATTTAAGACATGAGAAAACAATACTCAACATTATACATTAATTCCCTCAACCAAGGCTTTTAAAACCACCATTAATGAATCATGAACAATGTTTAAAACACATAATTTTTGTGTACTGACAATGAAGGAAAAGTCATATGCATGATTTATGAAGATTCACAGAGAGATTTTGATCCTTAATCCTTTAGATGATCACTTTGGAGAAATCCTACCCCAATCTTGCTTGAGATATTTTAGAGAGAGTTTAGAGAGTGTTTGATCTTCTAAAGTGTAAAATGAATGCCCAATAAGTGATATAAGACCTGGGTATTAAGGGTTTGGGGTAGGAAATGTTCAAACTATCCTTAGCTTAAAAGCTATTGAAAACTCGTAGGTGGGTACGAGTTCACCCTCTAAGTCATCACCATATTAAACGAGTGGTACCCTCAAATCGTCACCAGAGTAGAAAGTTGGATACTATATTTTTTCTAATCATCTGACTCCCTTTCCCAACTCATATCATAACTATATGACTAGTATTATCAAGTCATACCCAAGGCAGATCATCAAAGGATAGACATTGGACAACATATGATTAGACCCTATACTTATCGTTACTTGACCATGCGAATTGTATGGAGTATTTTATACTTAGGACAGAACTTTTCCAACAACACACTGACCAACATACGAATAGGGTCCCTAGACCTATCACCACACCATACGACTTATGATGTGAGTCATTTGACTGATAAACGGTCTAAGACTCAAGAATCTTTGCAAGGGCCAAAGTTTTGGGCATTTCACTTCCAAGCCACTAACTGGTCCGAATGACCCTCAATACCAATAGGCATGTGTCCAACGCTTAATATCACAAAACTAAATGATATTCTCTAAAATGTTCCATTGATTATGGTAAAGCCATGCTAACTTAAAATTGGGTACACATCTTCTACCAAGCAGGCTTTCAAATGTCCAACGAAGACTGATAATCAGGGTAAAAAATAGTGGAAAACAATGCCATATGCCAATGGACCATATTTTAAAAATTTATCAAGTATAACCCATCTGAACTGAAGAAAACTGAGCTGATAGGTAAAGAGTAGGCCTAGTCGACCTATCAACAAATGCCCAACTAAATCAAAATCTTGATATAAGGTTGTAACCAAGTTACTTAATCCATAATTATAATCTTATTGCCAAAGATAAACTACTCAACCTGAACTAGCCAAATCGATCCTGTTCGCGAGCAAGCATCAATCCATCATAACTCCCAAGTCATCATTCAAAAGAGTCAAAAATCATAGTTACAGTCAATAAATCTTAAAAAAGAGAAAATACCAAAATCAATCTGACTTCAGAGAGTAAGAATATATCCTACAGTTCTGTAAAGGCTAAAAATAAGATGTCATTGAAGAACATAATAACCACAGAGAAAAACCACATATGGGAGAGTTCAATGCTTCAAGGCACAACCACAAACTCACCATGGCTGCAAAGAGTACTATTCGTAGCCAATCTTGAGCAACTCAGAAAAGTACGATTTTAGTCTCAATCTGGTTAAACCACTACTTAATCTATGGAAATGAATACTCTCTCTCAAAAGAAACCCACTTTGGTCATCCAAAAATGATACTCAAGCATATATCACCAAGTAGAAGCACCCCACAAAGTCATATTTTGCCAAACCAATACCGAATGAGAAATTTTTGAATTCACCCATTTAAACCAACCTTTTCTCAACTAGACCATGAACTACATCAAATAAAGAATGAATCACTCAAGTCAAGACCAATATCAAGGTCAAGACCACTACGGGACAATAAACCTGCCAAACCAAAAGGACAATCCTCAAACTAATAAACCTCAAGAATAGGCTATAGAAATTGTTGCCTATGCTAGAATCATGGAATGCCAAATGTACCTTCACTTTCACAACCCACTTAACAACCAACCTCAACTTATTAATTGGAAGGAAAACTAAATATCCAAGGTAGTTGCCTAAGCCAACATGCAAGAATACAAAGTAGAGAAAACTAACTTGATAAATGCTAGTCTAGTCATTTATCAAGTAATGATCAACCAAAGTCAAAGAAATAACATTAACAACAATAGTGTCAAGTGCAGGAGGCACAAGAAAATGAAAACATAACCAGTACTACTCATGTATCACACTAAGGCCGATATGCTAATGAAAAAGGACTTTAACCCAAATGCTATACCCTAAGGAAATTACTGCACCAATTCTCTCAATCTACTACTAAAATAAAATTTTTATGGGGGGTAGTCAAGTTTGCATAAATATACAAAAAGTCTTACAACAATCAATATACTAATATCAAAGCATGTAACCACCAATAGGTATGGAAATGAAATCATAATTTAAGTAGACACAAAAAGACAAAAAATCAAATCACACCTATGTCAAATCTAAAGTCATAGTCTTAAAATGTGTAAAAGAGTACAAATCTGAATGCATCTGAACCCATATTGGGCATCTAAAAGATAAACTAAAATACTAAGAACATCTTCTCTATCCAAAGGTGCCATAACACTAAGAGACTGATTTGACTGCCCTATCTACTAAGTAATCCCAATTTGGGACACTCTCTGGATGAACAGTTGATCTTTTTACAGCCATAACAAATCCCTGAAGCTCTAACCTAGTGATAAACACGAGATGACCCTAAATGGCTAACCAACTGATGTTTGGGGCACTCCCTAGACCGATGAACAATTTTCCTATAGTCAAAACATGCCCATAGAATGCTCTGATGTACCGTACCTTCTGACCCAGAACATCCTCCATGTCCTAAGACCAAGATTGAATAACTGACTTAAAGGTTGACTATTGCCAAGTTGTAATATCAAACCCATAGATAAAAAATTATGATAAAAACCAACAATATCTAAAAACCATGGCTATGCATGAATGTGTAGTAAGTTTTAATCCTAAAGTTCTCTCTATATTATCTACAATCCAAATTTTGTAATATTTTTACCTTTTTTACTTAGTTATAATTACAAAACTCAAACTCATCTTGGATATAAACTACCCTTGTTTAATTTGGATAGTAAAACTTGAGTTGGATTGTCTGTTAAATACCAAGTCTTGTAGGATCAATATTCAGCTCATAAGAGCCACTTTATTACTTGCACGACTATGTACACCCGAATGTGAAGTTGGATTCTAGCATACGTGGTCGTGAAAGTAATAATATGGATTTTTGAAGATGAATATCGATCCCACAGGAACTTAGTGTTAAACATATGATCCAACTCAACTATTACTACCTATATTAAATAAGTGTAGTTTCTAACCAAGCAGAGTTTGAGTTTCGTAATTATAAACTAAGTAACAAAATTGAAAAATATGAAATTTAGATTGTAAATAATAATGGAGAGCTTCTAGGGATGAGGCTTACTGCACATTTATGCATAACCATGGTTACTAGCCACTGTTGGTGTTTTTCATGATTTTTGATCTACGGGGTTGATATTACAACTTGGGGATTGTTATCCTCTAAGTCATCTACCCAAATTAATATCACAACTACATTGTTGAGTGGAGATGTGGATCTTTTATTCAAATGTATAAAGATATCTTCCAATTTCATTAATTAAGTGGGCCATTTAGGTATATCACTATTTTAACCATAAATCCTCCTTTAACAATTAGTATCTAATAATTAAAGATATGATCCATAATCATGTTTTTTCATTCTATCCCTCTACTTCTATGGTTAATTTGTTTTGAGACATAGATTTATCCTATAGTTCATGACTCTTTAGAATAGTAAAGAGAATGAAAGAACAAACAGTTGGCATGATAAACATATAAACCAATTATAAAACTATATTTAAGTAATCTTGTTGTAGCCTCAACCCTAAAAAGAAGGTATTTAGCCATTTGTAGTCATACTAAGAAATGAGTTCATGTCACCATCCAATTTCTCTGATTATAATGGCACCTACTATAATCCATCAGTAGGTAAGCCAACCTGTAGTACAGAACTTCTAGTAACTGACTAATGGACTATCACAGAAAATGAAAGGATCAATTTAAGAAATATAGTAGTCGGTATACTGTATATAAGACAACCCTAAGACCTGGTGAAGTTTGTAGAAGAACTCCTATTACAATAAGAGTACAAAGTCAAATACTGAATAAATATACATGTACGACCCATATCTAAATACAATATGGAGATCGATCTAATCCACAAGAGGGAGAATAGTAGTACTCCAAACGCCAGAAGCTTAACCCAAATCTCTGATAATATGCAAAGCAGGAATATAAGCAACTAACAACTATCCAGGAAGCTAGCATAATAAAGCTAGAGAGGCAGTAAGGATAAAACTATCCTATTCTCGTAGTATTTAGGAACTAGAGTACTATAGCGTATATCACTAGCCAATATAAAAATAAGAGAGGAATAAATATATATAGTAGTATACAAGGCCAAGAAAGAGATATACAGTATGAATCAACAAGAGAAGAGAGATATATATAGTAATACTATAACTAGATATATGTTTATACATATAGTTATACAAGACTAACTCAAAGATAACAACCTAAGGCCAGCCTAACCTCTCTGCAAAATCCTAACAAAGTAGGAAAGTAATACAAGCATGATCATGGCCTATAGTTAAATGTCTAATCATGAATACAGTGTCTATAATGTAATATGCCATAAAAAAGGAAAGGGATCAAAATCATGACTCCTACATCAATACTAATCCATAATCAGCCTGCCAATAACTAACCATAATAACAAAAATAAAGTAACTAGCTAGTCTGAATAAACAAGACCTAACCGAGGCTCATAAACTTAAAAGGTTCAATCAATACTCAACAAACAACAATCATAGCCTATACCTATCGAAACCCCATAAGGCTAATAGATATAAGCACCAAACAACATGCTGGTGATAGTCAATGCATATGAATGAATGAGTGCAAAGTAAATCCATAATACCATAATAGATCCAAGTGCATGATATACTAAGTGTATACAACTCCTCTAACTTTAAAAATCATAAAGGTAAGACTACGACAACCTCTCTTCTCCGGCACGACAGCTCACGAACAAAGGAGCCCCTTAGGGATTTACGAATATCTATATACACTTACCTGGTCCCAATCTAGGATTTCTAATAATGATTATCTTCAATCTACTTCATCCAGTATCAAAGTGTATGAATAATAACAATAATAATCATAATAATAATAAATGTATGGACTCAAATCGTGGCTAAGAGAGTGTAAGTCTATAAATCTATTGCCCAAGATCAACTCCTAGATTGAACTAGTATAATAGCGTAGAAAAGTTCTGAATCTATCTCGATCAAAGTAAATGACTATGGTCAAAAAGTGGATAAACCATGGATCGGAATTAATCTCGATTTTATTTCTAAAACTGTATCTTTAGTTCTAAAAGCTCATAAATCTTCAATTAAGGTGGTATGATTCCAGTCATAAAGGGATCAATTAAAAAGGGTAAAAGTGGAAATAAATTCCTTTTTATAAAATAATAGCAAAATCATTATTTTAATTCGGATTGTAACACTAAGTGAGCATGAATGTACCATAATATAGCATTCCATCACTAACATCCAAATAATACAATCATAAGAGGCTAAGCCTCTATAGAATAAAGCTACATCCTTTATAAGGATGTAATACTCACTTGGAGTCCAACAAGTATTGTAACCACGACATCAGGCTTAACAATATATAACTACTATAACAATAGTACTATAATTTGGGCAATTATGATAGTCCACTAAGTCAAGTAGTAAAACTTATATAAAGGATACTTAGTATCAACTATGGTTAACATACTTATAATCTAGGGCAATAGGCTTCTATCGCTATAAAACACATTTTATCTTAAGGGTCGGTTCACCCTTCAATCCCAAGCATCTAAATTAGGCTAAGTCATAGTATCCTATCCATAATCATATACTATCATCCTTAACTAACATACAATATATATATATATATATCATACACTATATCATGAAGAAGAGTAGAGTGAAGCCTACCTCGATGCTGAACCATAAGTCTTGAGTCATCCACAAATTGCCTGCCTTTGCTCCCCGATCTTAAAATACTGCCATGCTATCAAAATAGTTATCTACATATTATTAGGATTTAAACAAGACCAGTATTACTATATATAAGATCGATTCAAAATTAGGGTCAAGAATGGTCTTGTAAAGCCTACTAATGGAATCCAAAATTGAATCTGTTACGAGGTCTCTCGAAGGACAAAGAATGTATGCTCAAAAGTTGAGCACAAATGGTGCATAAATTAGGGCCCAAATCTGCCCTAGGTTCTATGGACTTAAATGACTAATTACTAAGGATTTACAATGAAATGGGATGGAAATTGATGGAAAAAATATTAGGAAATGACCAAGAAGTGTTAGGCTAACTTTCCTTAGCTTCAATGGATAATTCCCCACTCTTTTCCTCTCTTTAAGCTCTCGAAAATAGTGGAAAATGATAGAGATAATGTTGGAAAAAATTGGATGAATATAGGATATTTACAATCACCAGGTGCCACCAAAGCGTCCACTTGTCCTCTTAAGCGCCTACCATTTAAGAAACACATGTTTATTAAAGCAGTCCAGCACCAGGGATGCAGATATTTCTAAAGCATCCTCGTGACTGCTAAAGCAAGGGTACCTTAAGTGATCCTTTACCACTAAAACAGACCTCATCCCAATGGCTAAGGCTACTAAGGCGACTAAGGAGGTCTAAATAAACTACCGCTTAAGTGATCAATGGTCCACTTAAGTGGTTGCCATGCACCAAATTTTGCTATGTCCAAGATAGACTCCGATCGGGTGCTCGAGATTTATTTGAAACCCTATGCGCACAAATAAACTATGCTACCACACCAAATTTGACATATTGATCTCAATGGAACCACTAAAACTTTCTTCTAATATTTTTTTGGCTAAATATGAGCCCCACACCTATAGTTTAATTTTTTATATAATTTACCCATTATCCTTAAATGAGTCCAGAAGCATTGGGTCCTGAACCAAAGGTCCCTCTAGTATAAAGTCAACGTTCTGGAGTTGATGGAACTATTAAAATTCTTATCCGAGGTCATTCATTTCCTAGGGATTTTGGTCTGAGACCAATTCCTTAACAGTGAAAGCTCCAAAATAGTAAAATGAGCCTAATACCCAAATAAACAGTCCAATAGCTGAATTGTTAGTTCTGGCAAGTTAGAAATACCCTGTAGCTATTATGGAAAGGGTAAAAATGCTAGAAATATGAGTAAATCGAGGAAATGACTTGGAGGGCCATTACAGTTGATAAGGTAAAACTATAAGAAAGAAAAGTAAAAGAATAAAGAACCCTAGTTTGAGCTCCTTGATGTCTTGATTGATATCCAATTCGTATGTAATCTAAATATGTCTTGTAAATACGGATAATTAATCCTTATATAGTCCCTTAGTTCATTCATAATTATTCCCAAATAAATCATAGGCATTGACCACTTTACCCTCAACTCAAACCAAGTAAAAAATTAAGTTTTAGTTATTTTTTTTGGGGAGGGGGTTTTTCACATAGACCAATGCGTGGACAAAAGGGTGTGAAGCATGGACCATAGAATGACCAAACTAATTTTCCCTTACCCTAGGGGCTGAGGAGTATGGTTGGATTCTCAAGGTGAGATTTTATTTTGTCTTTGCTCTCTTCTTCTCTTCTAGTTGTTCCTTGTTTCCACACTCCTTGGGCCCCTTTTTAGGCTTCATTTAGCATACATATTTTCTCCAGTGGTATTATACAATATTTCATAACAACCATTAGTCCATACCAGGCAATAAGCTTATCAATGTACACTAGAATAAGAATAGCGTAGACTAACTGAACTAGGTTTCTTGTTTAAACTCTATTTGATCATTTTGACTCTTGAATTGTTTAAAATGTACCTTAAAAACTCTAAAAATATAACTTAGAACACAAATACACAATTTCTACTTTATTAAGCACATATAGGTGTATAAATACACCTAAGATCACTACCCCACATTTAAAGCCTTGTTCATCCTTGAACAACTCTTTACATCAATCACAAATAAGAAAGACTCCAACATCATTATTTGAACTAAGACACCCAAGATAAAACTATAATGACTACATGAATGGAAGGTTCTACATTTGGCATGCCACATTACAATTGAAGCATATGAATACTATTTCAAGACTTCCTAGACTCAAGAATTGACTCTTTCAATTTGGCAAACTCATTCATATTAGTCAAAAAGTAAACTATATAAGTCACTTATCCATCATTAAACATGTGCTCTCACCATAAGAGGGTCTCCCTTATTCACTCACAGTTATGCAATTTATCATAATAATGGGCGTAAGAATCAAATTTTTCTGACTCTTACAAGTAATTCATATGTCACATAAGATGAACCATAATATTTCCCTTAGTGTAGTACTCCACTATTATCAAAATAGCAAAGATGAAGATCAAGTAAGACTTTAAGGATTGTAATGTAGGCTAAGTAATAGGTAGGAACTATTCTGGCTATTAATTTTAACTATCCCCCCTAAGTGTTTTAATAAACAAACTCATCTTCAACCAACCTATTTTTCACCACTTTTATCTTCCCATGTCTCTTTTGTTTTGCCCCATCTCTGTAAGCTCGCTTACATATCTTTAGTACAGAGTGTTTTCCATTGTCATATAATTTACTTATTTGGATCAATTTTCTTTATAATAGATTACTCCCAACCAATAATACATAAACTTTTATAATAAGTAAATATCTATTATTTTGGGGCTTTGATGTCGCTTAAATTACACCTCCAAGAAAGTATAACATGATCACTGTGAAATAAAGAACCCAACTAGGTTGGGGTCAAACCCATAAGGAATAAGATGGGAATTATTCATCAATGTTCTATAGAAATATAATACTTTTGGTGCTTAAAATAAGGAAAATATGCAAGTTTATTAGGTTGTTTTGTTAGATATGATGCATTTTGGATATGCTCGAAAAAAAACTAGGTTTTGGATGCTAAGTTCATGAAAAAGATGAAAAATGGTATTTTGGCTACTTATTTGATCAATTTTGGGTATTCGTGACACTTTCCAGATGTTCGTGACCAAAGAATATGATGAAAGTTGAAGATTTGAAGCTTGGTTGCAAGTATTTGAAGGCCTAACACTTACCTATGTATACATGTGGACCACATGTAGCATATAGGGTCTGTATAAGACTAAGTCAAGTATCGAAAAGGAAGATTTTGAGAGTGAAAGACCTAAAAAATAACTTCTAACACTTACCTATGTCAACATGTGGACCGCATGTAGCACATGTGGACCACATATGGGCAAGTTAAGTGCCAAAAGTCCTAAATCCCGAGAGCAGAAGGTGCAAGAAATTTTTCCTGCCCATGTAGGTATCTACATGCACCCAGCCTCAGGCCGCATGTGTTATATATGCCCAAGGCCAGGCCACTTATGGTCACCACGCATGGCCACCGACCCTTTTGTGTCCTTTTAAGTCTAGGCTTTGATTTTAGGGTTTATTCATGTACTATAAATACCCCTTATGTGTTTTTAGTAGAAGTTATGCACTTTTGATACTTACAAACATATGATGATTTCGAGATTCAATTATGCTCTTGAAATTCTCTTGTATTAATTTTGATTGACTACTTCAGTTAAAGTTTTGAGTTTTTACTTGTGATTATTGTGATCTCATCTTATTCTTTCAATCATGAATGTTGTTGATTACTTCACAAGCATGAGCAACTAAAAACCCTTAGCCAGGGTTATGAAAACACTTGCAGATTGATGAAGTAGGGGAAGTGCTATTGTTATTCTGAACTGATACCCATGCATATATTGTATTATATTTACTTTAACAGTTATCTTAGCGGTTGCAAACATTAGGATCTCGCCTAGATTATTGCTACTTTCTCCAAAAGAGGAGTAATGACTAGGAAAAGATAATGACAACAACAATTTGAAGTTTAACTGTCGATCCATGATACTAGGTATTATCTAAGTAAGATGGTTAGCTGTCATCTAATAACAAGAGACTCAAAAGGTAATAATTAACTGGGATCAAGATAAGGGTTAGTAAGGCGACATCCTGAGACTCAAAAGGTAAAATGTGCAATCGGTCAGCACGTCCAAAAGATTGATAATGGTACATAACTTATTGATTCTGCATGCAAGGTATCAGGTTGGTTCTATAGAGTATGATAAGTCTACAGAGTTGACAAGTCATGGAGAACACAATCCTAGTGTTAACTTACAACTAATTATAACCGATGTTGATATTATTCATTTGTTCAATATTTCTACTCAAAGCCCCATTTACTTTTTTAGTTCTTCCCATTAATTACAACAATTGAGAGCCACAATTTCATGAATTCCTTGGGATTCAACCCCAACTTTATTAGGTTAATATATTTGACAGCAACCGTATAATATTTAGAGTAAAGGTGTAGCTTGGGCGTAATCAGTCATGAGATTGGTGATGTAGTTGGAAAGTGAAAAAATTAAATAAGGGGTTTTGTAACAATCAGTAGTAGTAGTAACAATGTTTCACAAGTAGGGTTGATAGCTATATAAGACAATTACTAGGATTGTGTTCTGATACACTCACATTATACCTCTCTTATGAGAGTGTAAGCAGTCACTGTCAAATATAGAACCCAATTGGGTTGGGTGTCGAATCCCACAGGGAATACAATGTTCACTAAGTATTGTGACTGTTATTAGACTGTTGATCTAAGGTTCCTGAGTAAAAGGGGCTTTTGATATGTTTACAATATTCTTTCGTATTTGTATCACACAAAGGTCCAACTAATGAGATTTAATGTAGATGTAATTTAAATGAGAATGAATTAACTAGAGTTATGCTCACCAAGATGTTCAAACAGTTAGGGTTGCGAATTTTGTGCTCGAATTCTAACTTATGCATTCAATTGCAAGAATTATTGAGTTCTAAGAATTACCTACTTGTTTCTCAACCTAATGAGCGTTTTACACTTTATTTCTCTTGAACTTAAAGGATTCATGCATTTTTCAATAATCCTCTCATGAGGGTTAATCTTGTTTAAGGCATCAACCTATTAACCCAAATGGAAAACCTAGGGATTTCATGTGAATCACTTTTTTTCCCAACATCCACTTTTTTATCAGACAAGTGGTGTTCATGGGCTCACTTCTCAAGTTTGCAATCACGAGATGTCATTATAATGAAGAAAGATTCATTCAATTTCAATAGATATCAGAAATCAAACCGATATTACAACCCCAAATAGTTCTCTACATCAAGGCTCCCATAACCAGAGTTATGGGAGTTTAGCTACTCATTTCCATATATGAAATCAAAGATATATTGATGTTCATAAATAGCTTCAAAAGAGTACTTACAAATGTCACAATATTGTTCTTCTCAATCATCAATGGAAAATATAAAAACTATTAATCAGATCTTAATCTCTAGATTCCAATCTAAATAGACAGTGTTACACAGCTCTCAATAGAGGTGAAAGTATGAAACTAATGACAAAAGATGCGGAATAAACCCTAATACTTGGTATTTATATGATTCCAGAACTGGGGTTTTAAAATTCAAACTCGGATTTTCCGCTTCATGATTAACGGGTCAAGTAACAATTCATCATAGGGCCAACGGTTCATCGTATAGACCATCGCTGGAGCTCTAGTGAGTCTATGTTCTATTTTTAATTGATGGGTAGGGTGACAGTTCATCGCAGGGCCGACGGTCCTTCGCCTGGACCATTACATGACATCCAGTGTTTTCTTATTCTATTTCTTAGTGATGGTTTAGGCCGATGGTTCATCAGAGAGTCGACGGTCCATCGCCTAGATCGTCGCAGGCAGTCCAATGTCACTGTCTTCTATCTTTGGGTGATGGTTCAGACCGATGGTTCATTGCAAGGTCGATGGTCCATCGCCTGAGCTATCAATGATCTTTTTTCTTTATTTTGCCTAGTTTATCCAAGTTATCCTTTACTCTTAATTCTTATCTTGAAAATACTAAAGTACATAGTTAAATGCAACAATAGTTACTTGAAAACACATAATTATCCCAAGAAAAAGGCCTAAAATATTCCATCAAAAGACAGAACATCAACACCCTCAACTGAAGGCAATTGCTTGTCCTCAAGCAACTCAACACCAAGATACATATACGAACAACATCATGACGGGCACTAACAGTCATATCAACACAGCTATACAATCATTCACTTGCCCATTCGGATAAGTGCTCTAACACATAAGGATCTATAACTGGCTTGAAATACTACTCAACATATTTATAGCCATGGATACAATATCCCAAAGAAATTAGTCATCTATGGATAACTATTGTGCTCTTACAGCCAATAAAATCCACCTCTCCTTATATAATAAATTTGTGGACAAAACGAATACTCTCACTCTCAAAAAAGAAGTTGCAAACATAATGCACACCCATAGGCTTGCCCATATCATCCAATGTTCTCTTATGATTTACTCACCAAGATTAAGTAGGACTTGCTAAGAATTGTAATGAGGTTTTAGGCTCGGTGAGAGTTATTCATTTGGAGAAGTGACTTAAAGTACAAAACTTCACTCTCTTTACCCTTTTTGGTAGCTACTCACCATAATTAAAGTTCCTTTCACTCATTCGCAATTAATATTATCCATCTGCGCCCTTGTCATAACCCAAATTTTTTTTTATTAAACAACAGTATCAGCCACCCTCAACTTATGCTGATGCAAAAAGTTGAGGGGCATAATATCTATTTAGATAGCTAACTAGACCAGGTCCAGATGCTACCTCTCAAATAAATCTCAACTCAACCTCCCAGGCTACCAACAATCCAATAGTAGCCACCCTTAACTTAAGGAATTTTCCTGAGTTAAAGTGTACAATGTCCAAAATTGGACCAGGGCCAAAGCTTAGTGCTAACGTCTTCTAGAGAGTGAATCACTATTTATTTGGGTAGAACAAACATTAACAAGGCTCAACAGGGTTGCAACAGAAATAAAACATTTTTGATGGGTCATTATTTTGGCTAAATGGACTAACAAACAAGGAGGTCTACTATCCCATCTTATTGAGTCAAAAACAAAACAACAACAAATAAACCTGGAAAGTTTTGTGTGTAGCATCTATATAAGAACTATACAAACACTCACACATACAAGAACTAAGTTAATTCCTATTCTACCAATTCTTGGGATTCGTAACATATGGCTATAATCACTTACATTTGTATGCCAGTTTCAGAGTCACAGATGGTCACATAATACTTTTACCAATAGGAAAAAAAGAATTAATTATATAACAAATGTACCCAAACACTTTGCCACAGTCAGTTATCATTCACATGAACCGATGCTAACATAAATATCACTTTTATTTGATGGAATAGCATTACCAACAGAACATAATATAGGAAAGAGAAATTTCAAATCTATATTAATCCTAGACAAGAAATGAAAATGCAACAACTTAATAATAACCTAGACATGTCGATTCTCCTAGATAGCATATGGGAGGAAAAGAATATCAGAAACACCCCCCTCTATGGTACAAGCACATACCACCCCCCTACAGAAAATAATGCTTTGTCCTCAATACATATAATTAAATTACAAAGGAGGGGAAATACTTGTAGTGCCTCTTATTCATCTAAGGAATCTGTGAAGTGCGGTGAGGCTCTAGTGTCCTCACCAGGTGCAATGTTTTCCCCCATGGTGGTGGGAGTGCTCAGAATCTCTCCCTCTAGAATTAGAGGTACCACATCTCTAGCCGAATCTACAGGTTGCCTCCTAGCTGGGGCTGAATTGGTTGACACTCTAGCTGCTTCATCCTCTGCTCTTTTCCTTTTTATTTCCTTATCTCTCCTTGATTTCTTTTTTGCTTTCTTCATACTATGTTGATCTTATTCCTCCAATGTCATGGCTTCAAACCTCTTTCTTTTAGTGTTTTTTCTTACAGCTTTCTCAGCCTTTTCATCGGTTTCAGCTACTTTATTACCCTTATCCTTGATTGGTCTCTCTATTAAGTCAACATGATCTTTGTCTTCATCACATTCGATCTAGACTGGATCAAATATAGGATGTTGTGGCTGCTGATTTATCTTGTCGACGTCAGCCCAGATTTGTTAACTTCTTTAATCAATTTTGCAAAATCCAGAATGGACATGTCATTCAGCTTCTTGTTGATTCACTCCTCCATGTTGTCCATTCTTTGATGTATGTACCTGAAAGGACTCACTGCTTCCTCCATAATTCTTTCAACGTAGTGTTTGAAATCTGCCCCCATATAGCTAACTGCTTTTCAAACCTCTTCTGTGCTTGGACTATCTTCACAAAGTTCTCTTAGTTCAATCTATACTCAGAATATTAGAGTGGAATGGATGCAAAATCTGTGGTCTCACCCATAGGCATCGAAGCTAAACCTGTAGATATGGTCGGATGCACGTATGTAGCAAGAGGTAGTGGTATACTTGAAGGGAATTCTGATCACTCAGGAATTGGTGCTGACTAAGTTTGTTAAGCTTGGGTTCTATTGACTCGTATGTTGAACTTCGAGTAATCCCTACTCTTTTTAATATTCTGCTTGTGTATTGCCGGGATTGCATTATCTATTCTGCTTGCACAATTATGTGATATGGCATGGAAATGGCAGTACAGTCTGAGTCTTGTGAGCGCGGTAAAAGAACTCGTAAGAAATGATGTTGCCAAAATCCACAGTCAAACCCTCAATCAAAGAAGCAACAATCACAACTCTAGTGAGTTCTAGGCAATCATCATTGCCTGTTGGCATCAATCTCAGCCTCATTATTGCCCACCAAAATTTAGCCCTAAAGCATAAGGAAGACTTAGATATCTTTTTGAGGGGATTGTGTAGCCATGCAGGCTCTCTTCCATCTGTCAATATTCTGGCTAACCACAGATTTTGTTGAGTTCATGTGAAAAACTGATGCTCCAAGTCCGGTTTTGCACCTGGTATCTTATATTTAGCCTTAAAAAATAATCTGTTGAACGTATGCTCTGAGATGTCTATGCTAACTCCACGAACAGGAACTGTGTCCAGCTTGTTCATGTCAGCAGCTGACTTTCCTGGGGGACAATTCTTCTCCAGCAATGCAAAGTAATTGGTGAAAAACTCACGTACCAATTTTGGTTGATAGGATCCAAGTGGTCTGCTCATCCGTGCTAACTCATATTCATTGAATCGACATTCAATTTCTAGATACTCTGGAAAGTTTGTTGTCACAATCTGATGTTCTTAAAAAATAGACCTTTTTATGGATAGCCTCTCTGTTGATTCCAACCTTTTGTAGAAATGCTCTTGAGCACCTTCAACCTACCATCTTATAGCTTTCCGCACTTGCGGATCCTTGCATTAAACCAAATTCGGGTCTCCTTGTTCTGGAGTCTCCTCTTGGAGGGGGTTAGATACTTCAACCCCTTCCTCAACCGGACTTGAACTTGAGCTGCTGCTGCTACTGCTTTCACCCTCCTCTTCAGACTGTAAGGATGAAGAAATGACATTATAATTATGCCAGGTGTTATGTACCGGGGCATCTGCATCTTGTGATAGCCCTTGTCTGGTGCCTTGGCCTCTACCTCTACTTCTGGTGGTTTGTAATTTGTTTTCCATGATACCTACAAGTGAAATATTTATCAGTTCACAGACTTAAACTAGAAGACAGGAAAAATTATTGACCAGCGACGGTTAGGGCGATGGTCCATCGAGCCTGCGATGGTCCATCGACCCAACTCATTGGGGTCATTTTAGTAACACTAATTCTGAGAAAGTGGAGATGGTTTCAGGCGGTGGTTCATCGGGTATTCGACGGTCCATTGTTCTAACCATCACTTTCTATTTTTACTTTCAGGACTCATTTTGGTATTTTATCAAATACCTTGCATACACTTCCATTAAGGATGATTTTATGGCATTTTTATCAATAATATATCACCATGTTTTACCATCTTTGATCCATTGGTTACTTAGACATCACCCAGGATAATGTTTGCTAAATTCAGGCTACTCACAGTACCAAATCAAAATCAAGAAAAGTTAATATTCACAGACTTCACATGATTTTCTTTGTTCTTAGAGATGAATAAAATGTAGACAACAAAATGATCATACCTGAGTTTTGCAATGCTTGAACAATATCCTCCGTTGCAGTCTAAATACTGGACACAAGTTTACCCTTTTTGCTTTTGAGAAGAGTTGTTGTTGCTTATGTTTGAAAGACTAAAGAGGTGATGAAGTTTAAATAGATGGGAGAAGGGAACATGAGAAGTTTAAGGAGGTAATGAAAAGTCTCAGATTCTTTGAATGTAGGGACACTAAATAGCCTCAGGTACTTGAACAGTTGATGCGTTATGCAACTGGCTTAAATTATCAATTTGAAACTGTTTGGGCTAGATAAGAATGAAAAATCCAACTATTTAAGCTAATTCGACCTGACCCGCTGAAATAGGGTTCATGCGACAGTTCAAGCGATGGTCCTTCACATATGCGACGGTCCATTGGTCAAACCATCACTCCTTTCCAGTGAATATACTTGGATACATTTCGGTTGAGTACGTGATAGTCCACTGATCAAACCATCAAACTCTTCCAGGAACCTTCCACTCCTCCCTAAGAAAGCCTCTTTCAACTGCCTCCAGTTGGTTATAGAGTGGAGAGTTAGTTTATTTAGCCGTAGTGTCGCCTCCCCAGACAGAGACAATGGAAAAAAACATAGGCGGATAGCATTCTAGCCCACTCCTGGACTATCAAAATACTTGTAAATGATGCAAAATACACCAAATGCATGTTTGGATCATCTCCCGAAAGACCACCAAACATATCCTTAAGATGAAGTAGTTGAATCATCATACTGGTAATATTGAATTTATCTCCTGTTGCTAGAGGTAGAGGAATGATATATCCAGTTGCATCCACTCCATCCATTCCATCTTCATCGTCGTTCAGGTCAAACTGCACTCGTTGACGCTCTTGCCTTGCCCTAAAGAGGCAATTTCTATTTACATTTTGATTTGCTGGTGCAGCCACATTCTCTGAACGCCTTAGGTTAATATGATCTAACAAATTATTATCCCCCAAATCATCATCATCAAGATTAAGATGACATGCTTACTAGCCATCATTCTATTGATTTACTTTAGCTCTAGCTAGAGCGGCTAGTCTTTAAGCCTCTTGGGGGTCTGCCATTCTGCCAATTTACTGTGGTTCTGGATGTATTGGTAATAATGGTGCACCCGATCTTCATGTGCTTGGCATACACAAAAACTACCCTGCACAAAACAAAAACAACAAATAAATGTAAAATTTGGGAAACTTGACCAAAGGTCAATTAACAAACATAAACTTAATTGACAATCGTATTCCCTAGCAGCGACGCCAAAATTTAATAGGGAATACTGTGTTCACATAGTATTGTGACTGTTATTAGACTGTTGATCTAAGGTTCCTGAGTAAAAAGGGGTTTTGATATGTAAATAATATTCTTTTGTATTTGTATCACACAAAGTCCCAGCTAATGAGAGTTAATGTAGATGTAATTTCAATGATAATGAATTAACTAGAGTTATGCTCATCAAGATGTTCAAATAGTTAGGGTTGTGAATTTTGTGCTCGAATTCTAACTTATGCATTCAATTTCAAGAATTATTGAGTTCTAAGAATTACCCACTTGTTTCTCAACCTAATGGGTGTTTCACCCTTAATTTCTCTTGAACTTAAAGGATTTATGCATTATTCAATAACATTCTCATTAGGGTTAATCCTGTTTAAGGCATCAACCCATTAACCCAAAGGGAACACCTATGAATTTCATGTGAAATACTTCTTTCCCAACATCTACTTTCTCGTCAAACAAGTGGTGTTCATGGGCTCACTTCTCAAGTTTGCAACCAAGAGATGTCATTATAATAAAGAAAGATTCATGTAATTTAGATATATGTCAGAAATCAAACCGATTCACAGCCCCAAACAGTTCTCTACATCAAGACTCCCATAACCTAGTTATGGGAGTTTAGCTACTTATTTCCATATACTAAATCAAAGCTATATTGATGTTCATAAATAGCTTCAAGAGAGTACTTACAAATATCACAATAATGTTCTTCTCAATCTTCAATGGAAAATATAAAAACTATTAATCAAATCTCAATATCTAGATTTCAATCTAAATGAATAGTGTTACACAACTCTCAATAGAGTAGAAAGTATGAAACTAATGACAAAAGATATGGAATAAACCCTAATACTTGGTATTTATATGATCCCAGAACTGAGATTTTAAAATTTAAACTTGGATTTTTTGCTTCATGGTTGACGGGTCAAGCGACTGTTCATCGCAGGGCCGATGGTCCATTGTATAGACCATCGCTGGAACTCCAGTGAGTCTATGTTCTATTTTTGATAAACGGGTAGGGTGATGGTTAATCGCAGGGCTGATGGTCCATCTCCTGGACCGTCACATGGCATCAAGTGTTTCCTTATTTGATTTCTTTGTGATGATTTAGGCCGACGGTTCATTGCAGAGTCGATGGTCTATCGCCTGGAGTATCGAAGGCTGTCCAGTGTCAATGTGTTCTATTTTTGGATGATAGTTCAAGCCAATGGTTTGTCGCAAGGTCGACAGTCCGTCGCCTGAGCCATTGATGATCTTTTTCCTTTGTTTTGCCCAGTTTATCCAAGTTATCATTTACACTCAGTTCTTATCCTGAAAACACTAATGTACACAGTTAAATGCAACAATAGTTACTTGAAAACACACAATTGTCCTAAGAAAAAGGTCTAAAATATTCCGTCAAAAGCCGGAACATCATGTTCCCCTCGAATTCCTAACTCCACAGACTTATCATGATCATCAAACTATCTTGGTGCCTTGCATGAAGAATCTAACAATTTATGTATCACTAACTATCTCTTAACACTATTTGGTGAATTTTACTCATCACCTCTCGATCTCAGAGTATCATACTACTAACCCTTTTCCTGATCCCAAATTAACTATCGCCTCTCGATCTCAAGTTAATTAGTTGAAGGTTGGTAGATTTAAATTACCATAATGATCTTTTTTTCCTGATCTCAACCTCTCTCTCGTATTAGTATCAAATACAGGTAGGTTCTTAATGGTTGTAGTTGTCAAGAAAGAATCGATATGTAAAAAACCACAATACATGCAAGAACACCAATAAAAAAAGACACTGCACTTTAACTACTTCATTGTTCCATTGAGATTTCCTGCAACCCTAGTTAAGAGGGATAGCTTCTCATGATTGCAAGAACACCCATAGATTTCATAATTGAAAGCATCTGAATAATCTCACAATAAATTAAGAATGAAATCCAAAATCACAACTTTATATCAAACCCCAAAAACCATGAGCAAGAATCCCAAGATCAAAACTGATCTCAGAATCAAAACAATGTAATAAGTATGTAAAGTATGTATGCGTACGTCCCTAAAAAATTAAACATCAATGGTGTATTTATACTTACATCAAAAAACCTAAAATTCTATCCAAAATTATATAGGAATAAGGTTGGAACCTACCTTTGACCCTATTTATAATCCATAATTAGTATCTACAGGCCCTAGGTAGGTTTTAGAGAAATCAGCAGCTTTCAGAATCCCAACCTACGAGGGGTATCTACAGGATCGTAGGTACCAACCATGCATCGTAGATGGCCTTCATAGGTCTCAAAGAATTTTTCCACTTTCAAAAGCTTGAGTTTTCAACCTACGAACCAAACCTACAGTCTCGTAGGAAGTTGATGTGTTGTGATTTCATGGCATTTCTGATGGTTAAAACTGTAAAATACACAAGTACTTAGTTTTTTTGTTAGATATGATGTGTGTTTGTTCTTGTGTTAAAAAATTAGGTTTTGTAGTTGAGGATAAGAAAAATATGATGAAAAGTTACAGAAGGACCACTTACGGCCCGTAAGTGGTACCTACAATGGTCGTAGGTCCCTCCGTACGTGTCAAAAGGGATGTTTTGAAAGATGAAGATTTGTTTTGAGAGTTACAAAACCAACTTACGGGGTGTAAGTATCACTTACGCGCCTCATAAGGGCCATCATAGGTAGAAGACCTGAAGGCTGCTGATTTATCTGAGACTTGCGAACCCACCTAGGTCCATAAGTAGTACTTAGGACCCATATATGGGTCCGTAAGTGGTTGTGAACTCAGTTTTCCTTTTGATTTTGGTTAGGATTTTTAGGGTTCTATTGTATTCTAAAAAGAACCCTTCGATGTTTTTGTGTCAGTGTACCCACTCTTTACATTCCTAACACCATATTGATTATGTGATTCAACTTTTGATTTTGGAATTCTTTGTTCTTGGTTTTTATGATTGAATATTGATTCATGATTCTGGTTTTCATTCTTAAATTATTGTAAGATTATTCATATGCTTTCAGCTATGAATTCAATGAATCTTCTTGCAAACATGAGTGACTAAACCACCTAACTAAGGTTGAGGGAACCCTGACGGAATAACAAAATAAAAAAAGTGTAAAGTCGTTCTTGATTGACATTCCTGCATGTATTGTGATTTTTTTTGGTGTGATTTCTTTCTTAACAACTATAGAAGTTAAGAACCTGCTTGCATTATCTACTTACTCTAAAAGAAAGGTAGAGATTAGGAAAAGAAGGTCACAACAGTAATTTAAAGTATCAACCTTCATCAAATTAACTTGATACTCAAAATGTAATAGTTAATGGCCATGACCCAAACCAGGGCCTGATCGTGACAGGTATCTCAAGTCCAACAAGGATCGGAGAATATCCCCTGCACCAAGACAAAAAAGACAATACCTTCAAAATGGATGAATTCCGAACATATAACAAGATAACATAATTTAAGCTTTAAGAATTTAAGACATGCATGTAACATATTTTCGGTAACCAACCGAAAATAACCAATCACATCACCCAAGTCCATAGTAATCCATAAAGCCTTCTAACAGAATCAAAATCAACTATGTGTTGAGACAAGCCCATTAATCATGCAATGACAATGATAATGTTAACATGAACTCTTTAATTTTAATCTATGACAGAAAACTAATGAAATGACCAAGTCTTTTGGAGAATAGAAGCTCACAACTTCACCGCAAATGAACGACGAATCGAACCGATCCACCTAACACTGGATAAGAAAAGTAGAGGTATCTCCGGAACCTGCATCACATGGGGATACAATATTCAGAGATGGTTAGTGGGTTTAGCACAAGCATATAACTCTGGGATAGGGGATAAAATAATTCCATGATCAATATTTCAAAATCATTAAAAGCCAATGCACATAATCATATGTATATAAGAGCTTGTCATGCTGGGAAAGAGAATAAGGCTTAGCATGAAGTTAAACTTTATCCTGGACTATGTAGCTCAACATCATACACAATCACCCACGGGATATATGGGTTCAACTCCCCTTGCTGAAGGTCCCCAACACGTGATAGCCATATGAACCAGAGGTATTAAGGAAGACCAAGGAATGCCCTTACCCCACGTCAATCAAAGATACAATTATATCAATAATGTAAACTACATGGTTTTTAAGACAAAACCTTAAGTTAGAAAACATGAGTTTCCAGTAAAAGTCATTCAAGACCCACTCCTTCACGACTTAGCTACATAACGCCTATTAAGCCCAAATTAAAACACGTTTCACATAATCCCTTTTTCATTTACCAAGGAATCATACATTAAGGAACATCATGAGTATCGTTATAAGATACACTTGAATTCTTATCATGATGCCATCATAATTCCATCATCCTGGGGGAATGCCTCAACCCCCTTTGTTTGTTAAATCAATTTGGAGGAATGCCTTGACCTCCTTCAATTTATTAAATCAAATCAGGGGAATGTCTTGACCTCCTTTGTTTATCAAATCAAAATGTATCCAACAAGGCCTCCAAAATTCATGTTTAACTTTTTAACCATTTATGCAATGCAATAGTGTGGGTAAGTAAGTCAAACCATATGACAAATCCATATTTCGAGTTCAATTTCACAAATGGGTTGAGGGAACACAATTATTCAAAACCAATTCCTAGTTTAAAACAATAATTTAGGGTAAACCATGACCCCTCAGCTTATTCACCATACCCATTCACCCCATACATTAAAAACATAAATAAATCATAAAGAATGCATGATAAATCATGGGGAAATAACTTAAAAATCAATCATGTCAAAACCCTCAACCACAAAAAACCCACATTCAAATGCATACAATCTAAACCATGTAAAGCACATGATTTTCATAAATTGAGGACTGGGGAAGAGTAACATGCCTGAAATACCAAGATTTATGGAGAGAAATCAACTCTTGAGCTCTTAGATGACCAACTACTTGGGCACCCTAAGTATCTTGACCTTGGAGAGTTTAGAGAGTTTAAGAGTGTTTTTGATAGTGTTATGAATTAGAAATAACCCCTTAGAGTGATTTATGGTCATGGTGTTCAAGTAAGGGAAAAGGGGAATTGCTCAGAATACCTTTAATGAAAATACTGAAAAATCACCGCCAATCGTTACGGGTGCCCTACGACTCATAGGGTTACCAAATGACTCTTATTTTCTAGTCCTACACCAGACAGTGTTCAGGATCACCAACACTAATTTGGCTACGAGTCGTCCTAAATGACTCATATTCAGTCATTATGACTAGCTTAGTCTAGCCAATATCAACATAAAACATCGGGTGATGACTAAATTGCTTCTGCTTTGATATTGACTCAATTCAGTCGTTGAGAGATTCTACGACTCGTAGGGTCCAAGTCATAGTCAAGATAGAACTCCAGGACAATATACTAGACAGGCTACAATTGGGTCCATAGGACCCATCAAGACTCCCTACGACTCGTACGGGGAGTCATTGTCTGCGCAGTGAGGATAAAATTTTAGAAATTTTCAAGGACCAAAAATTTGAGGTTTTACATTCTCCCCCCTTAGGATCATTCATCCTCGAATGATGAGACAAAGTATCCCTTTGCATGACTTAAGACAAAATACAACCACATTTACCTTTAACAAAGACAAAAACCAATGACATCAAGGATATCTATATTTCCTTTAACAATGTTAGAAAATAAAGATGTTACGAATAACACATACCTTAAGCACGATTATCTTGAATGAGAAACAAGAATGGGTATTTGGACTTCATATCCTTTTAGGCTTCCCAAGTATCTTTCTCATGTATTTGGTTCCTCTATAGAACCTTCACCAAAGAGGCCTCCTTAGTCCGCAAGCGAAAGACTTGCCGATCTAAGATCTCAATCGAGATTTTCTCATATGATAAGGAATCCAAAATACCTATACTTTCTAATGGAATCACCAAAGAGGGATCACCCTTGCACTTTCTCAACATCAAAACATGAAAGACCGGGTGAATATAACCAAAACTCAAAGGCAATTCCAATTTATAAGCCACAGTAACACTCATTTAAAAATCAAATAAGGACCTACATAACGGGGATTGAGCTTCCCCTTTTTCCAAACTGCATCACTCCCTTCATGGGAGACAGCTTCAAAAATACCCAATCACAACCTTCCAATTCCAACTCCTTTTGCCTCACGGCCACAAAGGACTTTTGGCAAATTTGGGAGGTCTTAAGCCTATCGCAAATAACCTTCACCTTCTCCATAGACCGATGAACCAAATCAGGGCCAAACAACTCTACCTCACCAACGTTAAACTACCCAATAGGAGAACGACATCTCCTACCATAAAAGGCCTCAAACTGATCCATCCCAATGCTAGAGTGGTAGCTATTATTATATGAAAACTCAATGAGGGGAAAATGATCAACCCAACTACCACCAAAATTGATCACACTAGATTTGAGCATATCCTCCAATATTAGAATAGTCCTCTCTGCCTGTCCATCCATCTAAGGGCGAAAAGCGATGCTAAGGTTCACCTTAGTCCCCAAACCTCTCTAAAAGAAATGCCAAAACTATAAGGAGAACCGAGTACCGTGATCAAATATATAGAAATTGGAGCACTACGAAACTTCATGATCTCCTTAATGAAGAGCTTAGCATAATCCTCCATTAAATAGTTAGTCTTTACTGGCAATAAATAAGTGAACTTAGTCATCCTATTCACGATGACCCAAATCGAATCAAATTGATAGAGGGACCATAAAAGACCAGTAACAACTTAATTTCTTGAAATAATCCATCATGCCTCATGTGCTTTACCTTCACTTTCTGACACACCATGCACTTAGCAACAAAATTGGCCACGACCCTTTTTATGTTATTCCACCAATAGATTTCTTTCAAGTCAAGGTACATCTTCATCAAACCAGAATAAATAGTGTACCTCGACTCATGAGCCTCAACCAAGATCCTCTCTCACAGTCCATCAATACTGGGAACACATACTCTACCTTGGTACCTCAAGATACCATCTCTACCAATCTCAAAAGCCATCGCTATCTGCTGACCAACATCATCCTTGATCCGTATCAAGATAGGATCCAAAACCTACCTTTCTTCACCTCAGTCCCCAGAGATGACTTCACCACCTCTTACACAATCACACCACCATCCTCAAAGTTCAAGAGACAAACTCAAAGATTAGACAATTAGAGGATATCCTTTACCAACTCTTTCTTCTCCTTCTTTATATGAGATAATATTCCCATAGATAACCTGCTAAGAGAATCAACAACCACATTAGCTTTACCTGGGTGATAGTGAAGACTCATTTCATAGTCATTGAGCAACTTAAGCTATCTCTTTTGCCTGAGATTCAACTCTTTCTTGTTGAACATATATTGCAAACTCTTATGGTCTGAGAAGATATAAACATGAACCCCATACAAATAATGGCACCAAATATTCAAAGCAAAGACCACAACTAACAATGCTAAGTCATACAATTAGGTAATTTCTCTCATAAGATTTGAACTGTCTAAAGGCATAGGCCACAACCTTACTATGCTGCATCAACACACAACCTAGTCCCACACAGGATGCATCACAATATACCATAAAACCCTCGATACCCTCAGGTAGAGTCAAAACTAGAGTGGAAGTTAACTTATCCTTCAACTTCCCAAAGCTACCCTCACAAGCATTGAACCACAAAAAATTTACCTTTTTTGGTTAAACTTAGTTAATAAGCCCGTAATAGAAGAGAAACTTTGCACAAACCTCCTATAATAACCGGCTAAACCTAGAAATCTCTGAAAGTTGATTTAAGTCGTGGTCTAAGCCACTTATTAACTGCCTCAAATTTTCGTGGATCCACCATGACCCCCTTACTAAAAATATTATGACCCAGATAAGTCACTTTATTCATCCAGAATTTAAACTTGGAGAATGTAGCTTACAACCGCTGATCCTTAAGAGTCTGCAGCATTATACGGAAGTGATCATCATGATCTGCCCCACTCTTGGAATACACTAAGATATCATCAATAAACATAATTCATAAGATCCATAAATACCATCAAGGCATTAATTAATCTAAAAGACATGACTGAGTATAGAAAGCGGTCTTAGGAATACCCACCTCCCTAATCTTTAGCTGATGATAACTCGAGCGAAGATCACTCTTAGCAAAGTACATAGCTCCCTGAAGCTGATCAAATAGGTCATCAATCCTAGGAAAAAGATACTTATTCTTCAGAATCTCCTTATTTAATTAGAGATAATCTATACACATCTGAAGGGACCCATCCTTCTTATGTACGAAGAGTTTTGGAACACTCTATAGAGAAACACTAGGGCAAATAATACCATTATCAAAAAGGTATTCCAACCACTACTTGAGCTCTTTCAACTCAACTGAATCCATTCTATAAGGAGGGATAGCGATAGAATGAGTATCCAAAAGAAGATTAATCCCAAAATCGATTTCCTTATCAGAAGAAATACTAGAAAGGTAATGAGGGAAAATATTGGGAAATTTTATTAGTCATATAAATGGACAGCAATGAAGGACCCTTCGAGTTAAAATCTTTAACCCAGATCAAATGATAAAGTCACACCTTGTAAATCAATTTCTGGGCTCTAAGATACGAAATGAATCTTCCCTTAGGCACTAGGGAACTCCATTATCACTTAATTACTATCTTATTTGGAAATTGGAAATTGACATTTTGGGTCCTATAATTAAGAGATACATAGCATGGGTGCAACCAATCCATCCCCAGAATCATATCAAAATCTAGAATGTACAATTCTATTAGATCTGCTAGCATCTCCCCACCACAGATAGATACTATGCAACCCCTATAGTTTCTTCTAGCTATAATAGAGTCACCCAGGACACAAAAAAAGAGGATCAGGAATATATTCAGGACCAAAACCAAAATGGATTGCAATATATGGGGCCACATAAGAAAGGATTGGCCTGAGATCAAGCAAACAACATACATCATGGGAGAAAATTTTTAGTGTACTGATAATAACATCAGGAGAAGCCTTAAAATTCTGATGGGTGGCAAGAGAATACATACGGTTCTGCCATATGTCAAAGCCAGAAGTAGCACTCTTTGGTGCAAAAGCTGAGTAAGTAGCAATGGAGACCTTATTAGCCCAGTAACAACATCGCCTGAAGGATAATTCATCTGAATATGGACAGGTTGACCATATCTGAAACACTTATTCCTTTTATCATAACAAAATTCATGGTGTAAATATCCATAAAATCTATAAAAAGGATGTGATGAAGCTGGCTGGGCCCTACTGGCCTAAAATTTGGCATCTTATGCCTTAAATCCACTGTTGCTCTAAAAATAATGATCATTGGATGGCTTAGGATATGAAGCACTAGCCGTAGAATAGGAACAAGAATTCCCCTTCTTATTCTTAGACCATTTACCACCATCTTTACCACCATGTTGCTGACCTCTACCCTGATCCAAAAATTGGGATCTCTTACTCTGCCTCTCTCTAATATCTGCCTTTTATTTCTTTTCAACCTCTACTTATTGCATATATACCACAAGCCTCAAAATATCCATGTCACTATTCAATAAGGGTTCTTTGCACTCTAAAACCAAGCCTCGACATAATCCCAAAGAAAACTTACTCATCTTAGCCCTCACGCTAGACACTAGCTCAGGAGCATGGCAGGACAACTGATGGAAATTCAGGTCATACTCATTCACAGTTATCAAACCTTGTTTCAGACTCATAAACTCCTCCACTTTTTCCTTCCCCAACTCCTGAGGAATGACGAAATCAAGAAAGGCACCTAAAAAATCACCCCATACAACTGACTCAGCATTATCACCCCTAGACTAATCCCACTCTTTATTGATGTTCCAATTTTGGAAAAAATATTTTACATTTTTTACAAAGGATAATTATGTGTCTTTAAGCAACCATTAGTGTATTTGATGCTATTTTATAGTATTTTAGGTAAAAGACCAAGGAAAAGGAACAAGTTGGAAAAGTACAAGCTAAAGGTCCTTGACGGTCTAACTGACGGGCCGTCAATAATGTGAAAACCATCAGAGTGCCCATTAGCACTACATAGAGAGGAAGAACTAGATGACTCAAGTGACAGAACGTCAAGACATTGATGGGCTATCAACTTGGTTGTTAGAACTAAGCAGAATGCAGGACCATTTGGAATTGAGTAACGGTCCAAGCGACGGACCATCAGGTCATTGATGGTTCATCAATTTGGCCATTACACCTGAGACAGAATGTATAAAAATAAAAGTCCAAGTGACGGTCTAAGTGACAGACTTTCAAGCTACTGATGGGCCGTCAACTTAGCCATCAATCATAACGCAGTAATCTGTAGTTTGAATTTTAAATCCCCTTTACCTAGAAATATATAAATACCTTGTTTAGGGTTTAATTAGACAATTTTTAACTAATTTTCATCTACTGAACCTCTTTTATAACGTATTTTCCTTACTCTAAGAAGAAAGTTGGTACTCTGGGAGATCTTATCATTTTTGTTGGAAGATTAAGATCAATTCTTTGAATTATTGTAAGTGATTTTTGAAATTATTTATGATAAATACAATGATGTCTTCTTCTTCTATTATGTGTGGCTAATACTCCCATAAAAAGGGTTATGGGAGCCTTGGTGTGAATTGTTGATTGGGATTGTGAGATTGCCCAAATTCTATAGATAATTGATGTTGCAAAGTCTCCTCTTTATAATAATGAACTTTCTTGGTTGCAAACTCGAAGGGTGTGCCAAAGAACACCATTTTGTTGAATAGAAAAGTGTCTGTTAGGAAAAGAGGAGATTTATAAGAGATTTAAGGGCTTTAACCTTTAGTTTATGGATTGATTCCTTAATAGGATAAACCCACTCGAGGATTCTATTGGACATTATACAATATTCTTTAAGTTCAAAAGAATTAAAGGGTAGCTATCTATTAAGGTTGAGAAATAAATAGATAGAACTTCAGAGTTCAATTAACTTTACAATTGAGATTGTCAAATTAGAATTCGGAATAGCTAACAATCCTAACCTCATCAACATCTTGGTGAACATAATCCTAGTTTACTTATTCTCATTGAACTAAAACTTACAAAAACATTCATTAGTATGACTACAACTTGTCATAAGCAATAGGCATTATTACCAAACAAACCCCCTTACTCCAGAACCTTTGATCAATAGTCTATTAATAATCATAACACTTAGTTTACATAGTATTCCTGTGGGATTCGACCCCAACCTAGTTGGGTTCTATATTTGACATCAACCTCTTACACTTTCTAACGAGGGTTGTTATTTGGGCGTATCACTCATACCACTGATACGCCATGTCTTTCAGCTGGTATATGATAAATTACATATCCTTTACATCAGAGGCATATATCACAAAAAAAATATTCTCCATTTTATCTAAACCCTTGAGGATCTTCATCCATCTTACAGTTAGTAAAGGTCAGAGGATTGAGCCTCGTAAACTGCCCAACTCGAGTAACCTCAAAAGAACTCATAACAACACCAGTAGGACCTAACTGACATAACTGAGATGTCACCAACTGCATCAACAAATGAATAGAATGACAAAACTCAGTATTAGAGATGTCTCCTTAGGGTGGTAGGGCATGATCATCATCAGCTCGAGAAGCCTTAGAAGTACTGGTAAGGATCGATGGAACTCCATGCGGGGCAGCATAATCAGGAGATGTACCTCTTGATTGTGTCTGAACTCCATAAACAAGATGATCTACGTCTGCATTGACCCCAAGTAGGACCAAAAAGTTTGCGCAAAGATCAGATTATCTTGCAGGCATGATCTAAAAAGAGAACATATGGGAATTAGATGAGATTTCAAGATATTAGAATCTATAGCACAAAGTAGAATAACAAGAAAGGAAAATATTCCTAAATTTCTCGTAGCCTCTCCCTTAAAAGTGTGGCATGCTGCACAACCTTAAAAGAGACTCTACTTGACACAACTTTGTGGACACTCAATGACACCAAACCTAAGGTTCTGATACCATCCTTTTCATAACCCAAGCCTGGTCCTGGCCAAGACGAGTATCTCAAGTCCAACAAGGACCGAAGAACACCCCTGAACCTAGCCAAATAGAACATAATATCCCTCAAAAATGAATGAATGTCAAATATATAGCAATATAGAATAAGATAAACTTAAAAAATTTAAGAAATGCCTACAAAAGAGATCCGGTAACCAATTGAAAATAACCAATCACATCACCCAAAGCCATAGTAATCCACAAATCCTTCTAACAAAACCAAAATCAACGAAGTGTCAGGACATGACCCCGACTCTGCTAATGAAAATGACAATGATAATGTTAATATGAACTCTTCAATTTACATTGAGGAAATGAAATTAATGAAATGACCAAGTCATCCAGAGAATGGAAGCTCACCACTTTACCATAAATAATCTATGATCTAAGTAGATCCATCTAACACTGTACTGGAAAAGCAGAAGTATCTCTAGTGCCTGTATCATGTGGGGATACAACATCTAGAGATTGTTAATGGGTTTAGAACTGGTATATAACTCAGTGATAAGGGATAAAATAATGCCATGATCAACATTTCAAAGTCATTCAAAGCCAATGCACATCATATGCATATGTAAGCATGTCATGCTGGGAAAGGGAATAAGGCTTAGCATAAAGTAAAAATTTATCCTAGACAATGTAGCTCAATCGTCATAAATAGGCAGACACGGGCTATATGGGTTCAGCTCCCCCTGCTGAAAGGGCCCCAGTGTGTGCTAGCCGCATTAATCAGAGGTATCAAGGAAGAACAAGGAATGACCTGACCCTACATCAATCTAAGATACAATTATATCAATAGTATGAACTATGCATACGGTTATCAATACCAAACTTCATGCCGATAAATCTAAGTTTCTAGTATATGTCATTCAAGACCCACACCTTTACGACTTAGCTATATAACCTTATTAAACCCAAATTAAAATAAGTTTCACATAATCCCTTTTTCATTTACCAAGGAATCATACCTTAAGGCACATCATGGGTATCGTAATGCCTGCACTTTCAAGATAATCATGATGCCATCATAATTCTATTATCTGGGGGGAATGCCTTAACCACCTTTGTTCAATAAATTAATTTGGAGGAATGCCTCGAACTTCTTTAATTTATTTAATCAAATTGGGGGTATGCCTTGATACCCTTCATTCAATAAGTCAAAGCATATCCATCAAGGACTTTAAAATCCATGTTTAACCTTTTGACCTTTTATGCAATGCAATATTATGGGTAAGTAAGTCAAACTATATGACAAATCCATATTTCGAGTTTAATTTCACAAATGGGTTGAGCGTACACAATTATTCAAAGCCAAATCCTAGTTCAGAACAATAATTTAGGGGAAACAATGACCCCTCAACATATTAACCATACCCATGCACCCCATACATTTAAAACAATTAATAAAGCATACGCAATGAGTAATAAATCATGGGTACTTAACTACAACAAAACCCACATTCAAATCCATACAATCTAAACCATGTAAAACACTTGATTTTCATAAATTGAGGATTGGGGAAGAGCAGTATGGCTGAAATACAAAGATTTAAGGAGACAAATTAACCCTTGAGCTCTTAGATGACCAACTCTTAAGAAATCCTAAGTATCTTAACCTTGGAATGTTTGGAGAGTTTGAGAGTTTTTTTGATTATGTTATGAATAAGAAATAACCCCTTAGAGTACTTTATGGTCATGGGGTTCAAGTAAGGGAAAAGGGTAATTGACCAGAATTCCCTTAATGAAAAGACTGAAAAATCACCGCTAGTCGTTATAGGTTCCCTTAAGGCTCGTAGGGTCACACTACGACTCTTATCATATATTCGTAGTCTGGACAATATTGAGGATCATCCACAGTGACTTGGTATGACTCATTTCGTATGACACATACTCAGTTATTATAACTCACTTGGTCCATTCATTGTCAAAGCAGAAATAATTTGGGCATCACACTGGTTTGGCTATGGATGAAACCATACGACTTGTTATGAGAATCTACGACTCGTAGGTTCTAAGTCATAGTCAAGATAGAACTCCAGGCCAACATACTGGCCATGCTACGATTGGGTCTGTAGGACCTATTAAGACCTTTACGACTCGTATGAGTAGTCAAAGTCTGAGCAGTGAGAATAAAATTTCAGAAATTTTCAAGGACTAAACATTTTGGGTGTTATATTAATCTAGGATCCAAGACAAGGTGACATTATGACACTCAATAGGTGATGAGTGAAATTTACCAAAGGTATTTAGAAGGCGATTGGTGATACATATTTTGTCAGATTCTGCATACAAAGTGTTGAAATAGTTTAATCAAGCACTATAAGTCTATAAAGTTAGGAAGTTAGGGGGAACATAGTCCTACTATTCATCTCATATTAATTTCCACCCAAAGCAATCAAGATTTTTTACTATTGATACTATTTTTACAAAATCCTCCTATTTATTTTTTGACATTTTCTAACTACCTCAACTTATGTTAGGTTATATATATGATAATGACCATATTATACTTTTTAGAGGTTTAACTTTAGGCAACATCAAAATTTGCATCGTTTCTAGGGAATACGATTATAGATTGATTGACAGAGTTTGTTTAGTTTGTTGGTTTTTACTTTTTTGTTGTTATTAGGATGTAGGCCGCTGTATTCCTCATAGTTAGAGTCAAGGCAATCCATTGATCCCACCTGGTCCAGAGCATGAAAAAACCCTACATCAAAATCATAGAATAATGAAACATGGTAATGAAGCTCATCATGGGGGAATCAAGATGACCTACTTGCCTTTAATATGCCTTCTCTACATGGTGTTTAAAATACAATTGATCAAACCACTACTAAATTATTAGCTAAAGAAATAAGAAAGGTTGCTATGCATTGTGCAACTCAAGAGGCTAGAGTGAGATAAAAAGTAGAGCGTCGAGCAGTACTCGATAGAGCTAGGAGAGATATAGCTCAACCACTCTCAACCTTTTTTTACTTGATAGTGTTTGATGATCTAAAAAATGATTTAGTATATGTTGAGCCTATTGAGATAGGTTCTATCATTCTTCTTGAGTTTCCCTAAGGGGTAAATTTTGACATTAAAAGTGTTATAATTCATCTGCTCAATCTAAAAGGTATGTTTGTGTGTTTGTCGACTGATCATGTAAACATGCACACCATTGATACACCAAAATTATAACTATCTTACGAGAGAGTAAGTGATTACTGTCAAATATACAACCCAAATGGGTTGGGTGTCAAATCCCATAGGGAATACCATGTTCACTAAGTATTGTGATTGTTATTAGACTATTGATCTAAGGCTCCAAAATAAAAGGGGTTTGGAAATTTTAACGGTGTTCTTTTGCATTGATGTTACACAAAAGCCCAGCTACTCAGAGTAAATTTAGATGTAATTCCAATGAGAAGAAATTAACTAGAGTTATTCTCACCAAGATGTTCAAACAATCAGGGTTGTGAGTTTGTGTTCAAATTCTAACTTATGTATCCAATTGTAAGAATTATTGAATTCTAAAGATTACCCACATGTTTCTTAACCTAATGAGTATTTCACCCTTTACTTCTCTTAAACATAAAGAATTTATGCATTATTCTATAGCACTCTCATGAGGGTTGATCCTGCTAAGGCATTAACCCGTTAACCCAAAGGGTAAACCTATGAAGATCATGTGAATTACTTTTTTCCCCAACATCCACTTTCTTATCAGACAAGTGGAGTCATGGGCTCACTTCTCAAGTTTGCAACCAAGAGATGACATTAAAATGAAGAAAGATTCATGCAATTTTGATAGATATTAGAAAACAAACCCATTCACAACCCCAAAATAGTTCTCTATATCAAGGCTCCCATAACCCTAGTTATGGGAGTTTAGATACTCATCTCCATGTTAGAAATCAAAGTTATGTTGATGTTCATAAATAACTTCAGAAGATTACTTATAGAAGTAACAATATTGTTCTTCTTGATCTTTGATGGGAAATATGAAAACTAATAATCACGTCTCAATCTCTAAATTCAAATCTCAATGTAAAGTAGTACAAAGCTCTTAATAGAAGATAAAGTATGAGACTAAATATAAAATATATGAAATAAACCCTAATACTTGGTATTTATATGATTCTAGAACTGGGGTTTTAAAATTCAAACTCAGATTCTCCGTGTTTTGGTCGACGGGTTAAACGACGGTCTATCATAGGTCTGATGGTTTGTCGCCTGCATCATCGCAGGGTGTCTAGTGACTCCATGTTCTAATTCTAGCTGACAGGTCAAGTGATGGTCCATCGCAGGTCCGATGGTTCATGTCTTGCATCATCGCAGGGTGTCCAGTGACTCCACGTTCTACTTTTAGATGATGGGTAGTGCGACGGACCATCACAAGGTCGATGGTTCATTTCCTGCATCGTCGCAGGACTTCTAATACTGCTAACTTTTGTATTATGGTGATGTTTCACACCGATGATTCATCAGAGGGTCGACGGTCCATCGCCTGGACCATCACAGGCTGTCCAGAGTATATGCCTTCCACTTTTTATCAACGATTTAGACTGATGGATCTTCACAAGGTCAATGGCCCATCGCCTGAGCCATCACTGCTTAATTTGCCTTTATTTTGCTCAGATTGTCCAAGTTATCTTTCACACTCATTCCTTAACCTGAAAACACTAGAATACCATGTTAAATACAACTATGGTTGCTTGAAAACACACAATTATCCTAAGAAAAAGGCCTAAAATATTCCGTCAAAAGCCGAAACATCAATCATGAATTTTATTAGGATCTGCATTTCGTGTAATTTACCTGGGGTGAGTTAGAAATCTTTAAGACTCAGGTTGTCCCATTCTCTCTTACAGGAAAAGCGACATTACGGTTAGGGGAACTAACTCTGGGTCCATCACTAATTGGAATGAGTTGTAGAAATAATTTTTGGATTGATTATTTCTACCTTCTAAAATGCTGTAGTTGAAGGAGAGATTTATAATTTTAGGAAGTTTCATTAAAAACCATTGTCCGATACATGGTTGAGTTTCAAGAAAAAGTTAATGATGGTGCCTAATCATAAATTTCCAAGATGAATTTTCAGGAGATATTCTACAGAGCTCTGAATGTCAATACCAATGTTGTTTTGGATTCTATTACTATGGGATGCTCATAAGCGTTTGTTTGGAGTTAGATGTAGAAATCTTATATCGGGTCTCTAATACCAACCGAGGGTTTCATACTTGGGAGGAAGAAAGAGGATCTGGAACTCATTCCATTAGTAATTCTAGTGAGTAGAGGATGATAGATGATATAATGGCTTAAGAGGTTACACATATAAGGATGGAGATTGGGTTACTGACCAAGCAATTTGCTACTATGAATTCAGAAAAGGTAAATGCCGTGGGCATACAATGTAAAGCTCATAGGTTGTATGATTCTGATATTGAGGAGGAAGCAAAGTATCGAGATATAGAGATAGTGGGTTTCCAAGCCAAGGGCTGTGGGTCCAAGAAGGACCCTTGGAATTTAAGGCAAGGAAATCTATGATGAAACTATTATGGGGACAAATATAGGGATCAAGCAGAGAGAGATTGTGACTAGAGATGAAAGGATAACTATAAGGAGAAGGATGATGCATATGTTCTACTGGGGAATTATGATACTATTTGAGTATGGAAGCATTACTTATTAAGCTGGTTAAGGGTTTAACGAATTAAGAGAGTTGTCATAAGGATATTAAGGAAGATATTTTGATACTGAGCCAAAAAGTCAAATCGCATGCTAACACAATTAAGTAGCTTGATAAATAATTAGACAGATATCAGTTACTTTGAATTAACATCAACCGAGAACTCTTCTGAGCAACACTGTGCAGAATTTGAAGAACAACAATCACTGCTTAGCCATAACCATTCAGATTAATAAGGCAACTATTGATCCTTTATGCTTATATTTGATGAGGTACATGATGATGTTATTGGTATTGATGATGTACATCAAGTGGAATCTAAAAAGTTGGTGACTAGTAGTGATTCATCACAAAAATCAATGAACATGGATAAATAAGATGAGAAGGATAAAGTTAAGGGGAAGGAAGTTGTGCCTGTAGTGAACTCCATTCCATGAACTTCCTAACTTTTTCTCCACATATTGAAGAAGAAGAAAGAGGAAGGGAAATATCAGAAGTTTTTGTCAATGTTGAAGGAACTAACTGTTAATATTCCTCTTGAGGAAGCATTGGAGCAGATTCCTGGCTATGTAATATTCATGAAGGACCTAGTGAAAAAGAAGCAAATGGTGAGTTTTGAACCCGCTAATAATATACACCATTGTAGTGCTATTGCTTCCCGGTCTTTGATTGAGAAAAAAGAGTACCTTAGAGCTTTCACTATTCCTCGCACAATTGGGTCTCCAAATTTTGAACGATCTTGGTGTCAGTTGGGAGCCAACATATATCTTATGCCACTAGTGGCTTACAAGTAGTTGGGGTTGGGGACACCTAAGACGATATCGGTGAGATTATTGATGGCTAGTATGTATGTGAAAAAATTGGTTGGTATATTATTCGATGTTTTGGTAAAGGTAGCTTCTATCATATTCCCAATTGATTTCATAATTTTGGACTATGCGGTGGATTTTAATATTTGTATTATCTTAGAAAGCCCTTTCCTAGCCACAGTTAGGGATTGGTTGATAGGGAGATAGGGTAGATGAAATTCTGGCTTAGTGAAAAACACATTACTTTTAATGTGTGTTAGTTGATACAACAACCGAAGAATATATGGGTGGTGTCCTTTATAGACACTTTTAATAATGATGCATTGACTATACCTATAAAGGAGAGATATAAGGTTGAGGTACTAGCTACAGTTATCATAACTTTTGATAGTGATGGTATCGATGAGTATGATGAGATGGTGAGAGCACTATATGATAGAGGGTCTTATTCTTAGAAACCAAACAAGTTAGATATTGATTTGAAAAATAGAGAGCCGCCACCATCTCGACCATCTATTAAGGAGCCACCATTCTTGGATTAAAGGCCTCCCCTTATCACTTATGATATGCATTTTTATGGGCCAAAAATACCTCGCCAGTTATTATTATAGTTGATTTATTAGATACACAGGCTGAGACATTAATTTCAATATTGCAAAGATTTAAAAGGGCAATCAAATAGACTATTACAAATATTATGGGGATTTTACTCGGGATTTGAACTCATAAAATTTAGATTGAACTTGATTGTTTGCCTATCATTAAGCACCAACTCATCTTAACCCACCTATACAAGAGGCGGTAAAAAAAGATTATAAAATGGTAATATGTAGGCATGGTTTATCCTTTTACGATTAGCAAATAGGTGATCCAGTTTAATGTATACTTAAAAAGCGTGGGATCATTATGGTCCTAAATAAAAAGAATCGGTTAGTGCCCATGAGACCAATGACTGGATGGAGATGTGCATGGCTTATTGAAAGTTGTACACTTGGACACAAAGGACAATTTTCCTATACCCTTCATGGATCAAATGCTAGATAGACTTACAAGCTGCGGTCGGTATTGATTTTTTATAGTTATTCGGGATATAATCAAATCTATTACCCCCAAAGACTGAAAGAAGACTGCCTTTACATATCTATATGGTACTTTGTATTCAAGAGGATGTCGTTCAAACTTTGTAATGCTCCAGCCAGTTTTTAGCATTGTATGATGTTGTTATTTGCTGATATGGTAGAGGACACTATAGAGGTCTTTATGAATGACTTTTCGGTTGTTAGAGACTCATTTGTTAATTTTCTGGCCTATTTTGCAATTTTACTTTAGAGATATAAGGAGTGTAACTTTGTGTTGAATTGAGAGAAGTGTCACTTTATGGTAAAAGAGGGTATAGTCTTTGGGCATAAGATTTTTAAAAAGGGTATAGAGTTTGACGGGCAAAGATTGAGGTGATTGAAAAATTGCCTCCACTTATTTCTTTCAAGGGTATTAGAAGTTTCTTGGGTTATGCTGGGTTCTATAGGTGGTTCATCAAGGACTTCTCTAAAATTGCAAATCCATTATGCTAGTTGTTGGAAAAAAAAGGTGAAGTTTGTGTTTGACAATGCTTGTCTTAAGGCCTTTGAGTGCCTTAAGGAGTGGTTGATCTCGGCTTCTATTATTGTATTTCTATATTGGTCCTTGCCTTTTAAGGTGATGTCCAATACTAGTGGTATGGCTTTAGGAGCTATATTATGCCAATGACGTGAGAAAATTCCTCAGCCAATCTACTATGCTAGCAAAGCACTCAACCCCGAATGGAAAAATTATATAGTTACTGAGTAGGAGTTGCTCGCGATGGTGTTTGCTTTTTTGAAAGTCCAATCTTATTAGATTGGGACAAAAGTCATTATTCATACTAATCTTGAATCTTTGAGGTATCTAATGTCAAATAAAGATGCTAAGTCGAGGTTGATTCATTGGGTACTATTATTGTAGAAATTTAACTTTGAAGTGAAAGACCAAATGGGCATTGAAAACCAGGTTGCAGACCACCTATCCAACCTCAAAGAGGAGGCAATGCTAAAATTAGGGGATAAGATTGAAATTGATGATACTTTTCTAGATAAATTGGTCTTGGCAACTCCCTAAGACTTAATCCCTAGTTTGCTATTTTGCTAATTATTTAGCAATTGGCTTAATCTTGAAAGACTTGTTAATTCAGAAGCATAAATGAATCATGCATGAGGTATACAAGATTTTCTAGGATGAGCCTATTTTAGGTATGTACGCATGGAGTTATTCAGAAGTGTATTCCTGAGATGGAGATGATGAGCATACTTAAGGCCTATTATTTATCACCAGTTGGGGGTCATCATGGTGGTACTCGTACAACCCATAAAGTTATACAATAATTACTATTAGCCGACTATTTACAAATATGTCATGCGTATGCTAGGGCATGTGACCAGTGCCAGCATCAAGGAAATATTTTGCAGAAATATGAGCTTCCCATGACACCTATTTTGGAGTTAGAGTTGTTTGATGTGTAGGGAATTTATTTCATGGTTCCATTTGTGCGTTTTTATGGGATGAAGTATACATTGGTGTCATCCAACTATGTTTCAAAGTGGTTGTAGGCAGTTGCGCTTCCTAATAATGAGGGTCGATGTGTTAGTGCATTCTTAAAGAAGAATATCTTTTCTTGGTTTTGCACTCCATATGTTATTATTAGTGATAGTGGGTCCCACTTCTGTAATCATCTATTTAAGGACCTACTTGAAAAATATGGTGTGAAACATAAGGTTGCAATACCAAAATATCCACACCATGCCACTTGGTAGTAAAACTCGAGCACAAGGTACTATAGGCATTAAAAAAGCTAAATTTTGAGTGGAGCGATGCTGAAAACCTGAGAATGGTAATAAGTTGGAAGAATTTTGGCTCCGAGCTAATGAGGACTCAATTTTGTACAAAGAGAAGATGAACCTATATTATGACAAAAAAATTGAGAAAAGGGTGTTCCTTCCTGGTGCTATGGTCTTGTTGTATAATTCAAGGCTGGCAAGTTAAAATTTAGGTGGTATGGAACATTCACTATGGTTAAAGTATTCCCGCATGGTGTAACTGAGTTGAAGCGAGATGGAGAAGATCCATTCAAGGTGAACATGCAACATGTTAAGCACAATATGGGAGATATTGGGGAAGTGAAGCTTTGTGATGATATAAGACATGGTGAAGTCTGAGTATCCAAGACCACATAGTCATGCCAAGAGGTAATGGACCCATGAGGTTGTTCCCCTAACCATAACATCGCTTTGCTTATATAAGAGAATGGGAACAACCTGAGTCTTAAAGCTTCTTGACTCACCCCAGGTAGATTATACCAACTAAAAATCTGAACAAAATTCATAATATATATATTTACATTATCAGTCGGCAAACCAACGAATACATCCTTCATATTAAGAAACTGAATTATTACACTTATAATTTCAAACTCAAATCCTTGAGGCAATACAGGAGGAATGTTATCTTAATAGGTTTAACATACCCTAAATCTTTCTTTGAATCATAATAAACTGGCAAGTACTGATAAGCAGGTGGTTTAACTTTATCGCTTCTAGCTCTATCTCTGTTGAGTAATGCATGGTGCTCTTTTTCCTATCTTGCTATTTTATCTTGAGCTTTATGACTGACATTTACAAATCTCACATTCTTTTTAGCTAATAATTGAGCAGTGGTTTCCATGGCTATTTCTTGAACACTATGCAGAGGTGGTTGATTCAAGGTATTTGGGTCATATTGAACCCCATCGTGACGAGCTCCATGCTCATATTCTTCCATCTTATAATTCTATAATAAGGTCTATTCAAACTTAGGATAAAGTAGGATCAAAGGATTGCCTTGACTCTAAGTACCGGGCATACACCAGTGTATACCCTAGAAATAATAGAAAAACAAAAAATGAACAACTTCAACAAACTCAATTAACTAATCCATAACTATACTCCATGACCACAGTGCCAAAATTTATATCGCCCAAATTATACCTACAAGAAAGTACAATGTTTCGCTATCAAATATAGAACCTAACTAGGTTAGGGTCGAACCTACAAGGAATAGGGAGGGAATCAGTCACGATCTTACTGATGAAGTTGGAAAGTGCAAAAATCAAATGAGGGGTTTTATAACAATCGGTAGTAGTAGTAACAATGTTTGGCAAGTGAAATACCCTGGGTTCTGGTCCTTGGAAAATTTCCTAGGTTTTGAGTCTTCTACTGATTATATGATTCACCATACAAGCCGTATGGTGAGTGTACGGGTCAAGTGACCCATCTTGTATGTTGGTCAACGTTTGGTGGGTGAGTTTATGTTGTGGTTATGGTTTGGTATGTGTACAGGTCGTATGATTGGTGATGGGTCGGTTGATTGATCCTTCACTTAATCTAAAATTTGGTAACTTAACTTGGATCAGAGTAAGAGTGGCTCACCATAAGTTGTGAGGATAGGGTACGAGTGGTATAGTCCAACTCATATATTGGACAATGTCTATACCCTTTTGATTCTATTATGGGTACGGGTTAAGGGTAATTATCGTATGCTTGGGGACGAGTTGGTTTTGTTGGTTGTATATTGGACAGTTTTGGGGTCCAAGTATCTTTCTAGGGTAGAGTAGTAGGTACCACTTGTATGTTAGGGTATTGATTGGGTGGGTTAGTCGTACCCATCGACGAAAATTCTTTTACAGTTCAAGTTTGGGGTATTCTGGATATTTCTCATGACCCAAATACTATTGAGACTTTATTTACCTTACTATTATAATCTTAAACACTTAAAATATCTCTGAAATTTCTCTTAAGCTCTCGGGTTAAGCAAAGGCTAGGGTTTCCTTCAAGGTGGTCAATTAAGGTTCTAAAGGGTGATTTCACTCTGTCTTCTTTGTAATCTAAGGGATGTTGCTCCTCCCTCATTGTTAAATTAATTAAAGGAATGTTTTATGAATGGTTTTCATGGCATAATTGTGATATGGTTTTGGGTTTTGAATTATACGTTGGGGTTTTTGGTTATTAATGGTTGATTTATGTTTTCCCATGTTTTTACTTATGATTTTCATATTATAATGGTTGTTTGAACATGTGGTTGCATGGGAATGGTCAATTGATACTTGGTTTTGGTTTTGGAAACTATATGCCCTCAACATGTTTGTTAAAATGCCTATGAGAATGCTTTTATTACATAGTCAGACTTTCATTTAAAACTTTGCATGGTATAATATGGTAATGGAACCTAAATTGGTTAAATGATTTTAATGTCAAAATGGTAAGGCCTTGGTGCCCATGGCTTTAATTAAAAACCTTGTGGGGTACGTGGTAATCCCCCAAGTAAATCTAAAAATGGAACCTACAGGGTACATGGGAATCCCCTAAGTGATTGGCTAAGGACATTACTTGCAAGCTATAGTCGGTATGACGATACCACTTCTTATAGCCTTGGTTAATAATACATGGAATTGATGGTTTGATTGTGTGCTAATGGTTTTAATTTGGAAATAATGGTGGGTTGTGATAGCTAACTGTAAAGGTCCGACTCCAATGGACTGATGTAGACACATGATTTTTGATCCTCCCCGATTTTTGACTTATTTTGTGATTTAAATATTTATATTTGATCTGATATTATTTTAGTTCTTATTTTATTTTTTATAATTTTTTAGTTAAAAATAAATAAAGAAAGTTAATTTTGGGATATTGTATTTTTATTTATTATTTTTTTAAAATATATATATATATATATATATATATATATATATATATTTTCTTTCTAAATTTTAATAAATAGACTAGTAGTTTTAGTACTATCTTACTATATTTATTTTTTGGCTATTTATAAACTTTTATTGTATATTATTAAATATAAAATTAATTAGTTATATTTATATTTATTATTATTATTATTTTATTATTTATTTATTTGTTTTTATTTATTTTTTATTTATTTCTTATTATTATTTTCTATAATTTAAAAAAAGGAAATCAAATTCAAAATAATCCCTTCTCTGAAGTAACTGTTCCCCCAAACTTTCCCCCCCTAAAGAATCCTTCTATTTAAAGACTCCTCAACCCCAGAAAAGAACATTCTATTTTATCAGACTTTGACAGAAAAACATCAGAGTACAGAGTGAAAAAAAGAGTAAAAAAAAAGATTAGGAAAAGAGAGAAAAACAAAGAAAAAGAAAAAGATTGAAGAAGAAAAGTAGAGGCAAAAGAAAAACGGAGAGAATACTTTAAATATTCTTGGGTTGGGGTTTGGATCTTTGTTCCTGCAAGTTTCGGTGATGTCATTCGTGCTTCTCTTTTAGTTAATTCATTATTCAGGTTTTAATCCAATTCTACACTATTTATTTTATAAGATTCATTGTGAATTGAAGCATGAATAAAGTTGTTTGGCTTTTTATATTATTTAGTATGCATAGTTTATCATTTGTATGAAGTTCGATTCTACACCTTTACTTGTAATTTATTTTCTGTATTAAATCAAAGTTGATTGAATTTATTCAAATATTAAGATAAGATAACTTTAAAAGCTGATTAGTTTAAGTAAAAATAGGGCTCTCGTTGGTTTCCCCTTATCCCTGAAGTTTAAACATTAAATTTAGAGACTTTTCTTAGCAAATGAACATTTGATTTGAAACTTGGTTAAGTATAATTATTATTTAAAAAAAAGGAAAAAATGGTTTATACTAGTAAGAATGTGATCATCCAAAGTAAAATTTTTGAAATTCATATAAGTTGCATGCTTTGTGTTGTTTTAATAAGCTAGCAGATTATATTGAGTTATTCTTAGGATCAATTTAGGTAGTTTTAGTTTTAAAATATTTTATCTTCGCATTTTAGTTTAACAAGTAAGCATCTGGGATATGTTTAATGAGTATCATGTTTGTTGTTTGTCCCATTTAATCAAACTATTTCAAGAATATTTTTCCACTATTAGTTGTAGATATATCTACTGCAAATAATTAAAACAGTGTAAGAAATAAAGTTACTTAAGAGTTGTTTGGTAGCATTGGTTTCTTTACATACAATATCATTTGAATTCAAAATACACATGGAAAGTAATAAATTTAATTGACTATTGAGTCGAAATATATATATATATCCATCTAAATTTAGCTATCACTGTTTGGGTTTGGAATTTGTCTACTTTAGTTAAATAATTTATGATTAAATAAAAAGTTTCATTTTCTTGTCATTTAACTTGTTTGTTCAGTAGTTTCATGTCGTTAATATTAAAATAATCTTAATATGTTTTGATCATGCGTTTATGTTATTCATTTTTTTGAGTTTTCTCTTGAGTTTTGTATAACCACAAGATAATGACGCTAGTTTTTTTTTTAGGCTAGAAAATATTTTGGTTTAAATCTTTTTAAATTCCGGACTAAATATGTGAGTTTGAGTAATAGTTGTGAACTAATTCGAGACCCATTGCAAAAATGAGTAAGAAAGAGAGTAAAAAAAATGAATAGAAAAATTATCTCGAGTTTATAAGAGACAAGCAAATGCCTTTTATGATAGGTGAACTTTAGGCATGCTTAAAATGTTTATATCAATTAATAATAAGGTGTACTCATCCTTCTGAGATGTTTAAAATAATTCGAGGATGCAATATTGCACCTCAACAAAGATTGTTTTAAAAAATTAATTAACTTTCACCGCTTAATACAAGAGGTATATGCAGATTTTGGATATTAAAAGTTAGTGAACCTAGGCACTAACATAATTTATCCAAATAGTATAGGTCAATATACGTCAATAAAAGCGACCGTGTCAGAACCACGGGATTCGAGGATGCCTCACACCTTTCCTTCGATCAACAGAATCCTTACCCTGTCTTCTATTTTCATAGACCATAATAAAGAGTCATTTTCTTTTGACTAGGAATTCAAAAAGGTGACTTGAAACACCATAACTTGATTCCAAATGGTGACTCTATAATTAAAATAATCCCTATTAAATAATGCTACTTTAATTGGAAAAATCCTTCGGCCTTCGGATTCGCAGGCGAAAAAGAGATGTGACATCTCTAGCGACTCTACTGGGGACTAAGAAGAATTTGATTTTTGATATTGACTTACTTGCTTTAATTATTTTTTATATTGTGTTGGTTGACCTTATGTGCTACTTGTCTCTCATTTACTGCTTTGATATTGTTGAATTGTATTATAAACTATATTCTCTTGCGCACCCCCTCTGAGATAGCCGGATTGTTAAGGCACCTGGTAAAGGATTATAGTCACACATGTTAGGAGAGGTTCGGATCAGAAACAAAGGCGGAGTAGCACTGCTACTGAATAAGTTGTCCCTTCCCGACTCGAGTGTCCACTAGGGTAAGCCAGTCTAGACACCTATCCCTATTAGGCTAAACTTAGAAGAACTGAAATTTAGAATCTGGTTAACCCTATTAGGTTTCGCTTTATTTACATCATGTGCATTTGAATTAGTGGGACTCGGCACAGGGGCCGGGTATGTCTAGGATAGGTGTCTCTCTTTTGACCAACATGTGCATCCTACGTGCTCTTTGACATTTATTTGAAAGGTCATTAGATTATTGACCGGCTTTTAGGCAACTTTCCAAAATATAAGAGAAGATTTTGTCCTCAAATTTAATAATTCTTTTTTCAACGAAACTAAAAAATATACATATTTTTTTTAAAAAAATCTTCATGAACTACGAGGGCCTGATTCTCACTTTTTAGTGAGATACGTACGAAATCCTTCTCGGGATACGACCATGAATTTTAAAAATTATTATTCACAAACTTATTAAAGGATATCTTTGAAATAATAATAATAATAATAATAATAAAAATAAAAATAATAAAAACTGACTATTTTCATTAATATTATTATTTTATCTTATTTTTCCCATTCTTCTTTGCTTTTTTCTTTTATTCTCAAATTTAATTTTATTATATATTTTAATATCCCTAAATATTTAGGGATCATGAGGCTAAGTTTTTACAAAATAAAAATATAAAATAAATAAATTCTAATAACCCTGAATCTTTAGGGATCATGAGGTTAAGTTTTTACAAAATAAAAATATATAATAAATAAATCCTAATAGCCCTGAACCTTAGTAGGTCGTGAGCTAGTTTTGATAAATTAATAAAATATGTATATTTATAACTTAACAGTCCTGAACCTTTAGGGGTCATGAACTGAATTTTTATAAAATAATAAAGTAAGTAAGCATATATCTTAATAGTCTCGAACCTTTAGGGGTCGTGAGACTGAATTTTTATACAACTTCATACATAAAACAATTATTTTTGTTTCTTTATTTCTAAGTCATTTTTTTATTTTTAGTGTACTTAGGGGGATATTTTCTTCCAAATACATGGTCAAAATTGTCTAGAGGTCTGTTATTGTAAAATTTTTTATAGAGTCGATTTAAATAAGTGGTCTCTTTTAAATATATATATATATATATATATATATTGTCATTCATGTTTCTCTCATTTTTTTATCGCTAAATATATTATTTGTATCTAAGTCCAATTTAGTAGTCATATTAACGACTCAAGTTAAAAAAATCAAAGTTAGTGAATTAAGTTTTGCCTAAGTCTAGACATTTCCTAATCTTGTCTCCCTATCCATAGGTATAACATGTCTCCTCCAGTTCGTAGAAAGTGTCAAAAGAGGAAAAAGGATGGGAGTGTACTATTTCAGGTTGTAGACTGTACCCCTTTGTAGCTTTGGTTGTGGTGGAACAAAATGGATTCATTCGATTATGATGAGATACATAAATATTTGGGTTTTTTTTTTTGACAAGAATCATGACAATCAACCCTAGTAGGGAGGTGGGTTGATGCATTGCTTACTTTCTGGGACCCGATAAATAACGTATTTTGGTTCTCAGGTTTTTAGTTGACTCCGACCTTAGAGGAGATAGCAGCCTATGTTGGATATGGAGATATGCATCGGAAAAAACTTATAACCTCAAGACTCATCTTGGTAAACAGATTCTGCAAGCTCTAGAACATACAGAACTCAAAAGAGGAATCAATAGAAAAATGTTGGGTCTCCTTGCAGTTTTTGTATGACAAATATGAAAGGCAAGAGGGGTTTGAAAAGTTTGGTAAACAACTCTGTAAAAAGTAAAGTTTTGAGACCTGGAAAATACATACACGATTTGCATTCATGGTAGCCTTTTTAGGAACTATTGTCTTCCCAAAGAGAGAGAGAAAAATTAATATTCGTTTAGCTGGAGTGGTATATATACTAATTAAGAAGGATTACACTATGATACCAATGATCTTAGCTAGAATATATCGTGCTATGACCATTTGTCAAAAAGGGAAAGGTTTTTTCAAAGGATGTAACATATTATTGCAAATGTGGATTGTGGAGCATCTTTACCAACGTCCTAAAGTGGCAAGGTTTGTTCCTGAAAGATTCAATCGCATCAAAGATTACAAATAGAGATTAAAAGAATACAAGTGTCCAGAAGAACTTAATGCATAGAACAAGCTTTTCCAGTCACTGACAACAGTTAAGATCACGTGGAATCTCCCTTGGTTCCCTTAGAGGCAGGTCATACATAGTTCCACTTTTCGTCCTTTCTTGTTGTTGATGGGTATATAGGTGTTCAACCGTATGTTCCATTATGGGTCCTACGTTAGCTGGGCAGACGTCAAGTAATTCCCATAACAGAAAATATGATTGATTTTGTATCTGATGTCAGATCAGAGATTCCACTTTTGGAGGAATTAGCTCACTAAATTTGGGATGGTTTTCATATCATGGGAATTGAAACAATGATCATAGAGAATGATAAGGGAGAAGAAAATCCAGACTACCATGAATGGTTTAAAAAATATCCAAGTCCACCAGTTAACCGAAAAGATCGTTTAAGGGACCTATAGATCAAGAAGCTGTAATTAGGATAAGGATCGAGAGAGCCATGCAAGAATATCATGATGCCAACCAAGATTTGATATTAGAATTAGAGCATCCCAGGGCAAGAATATAAGAACAACAAATGGAATTCGCTGAAGAAAAAGCTAAGTCAGCAGATATTGAGGACACACTTCAAGGACAAATCAAATTGGCTACCACTAGAGGGTCACATATTGCAGAACTTGCTGCATCTCCCCGCCAATAGTTGAAAGAAGTTGAAAAGAATATGTAAGAATAATTTAATCGAGAGAAATCTCAGTGGATACATGAAAGAGGGATATTGCGAGAACAGCTAAAGGTTGCTTCTGCTCGTGAATAACGTGCAAGAGAGATGATTGATATTTGAGACTGACACGCCCAAGAATGGGATCAATCCTTCAGTTCCCTTTGAGGAAAGGTCCGTCGTGTGTCACAAGATACTGCCAGAATGGGTTTAGACTACCAACGTTGAATCGTGAGAAATTTTTAGCATAAGTACCAGCTTTTGCCCATGTCTCACTAGTTCATTGGAGGAAATATACTTGGGTTTGAGAGGTCATATCAAGACAAAATCTCCTTGATTGAGCATGATTTAAGTTGTGAGAATTATTTGAAGACCTGGAGACAGTGGATTTTAATTGTATGGATGGATAGTTATTTTTTTTATCACAGTTTTTTGATTTTAGTTTTAGATCTTCTTGTTTAGATGTTATGTCTTCTTTGTTTAAGTTTAGTTTTATTTGTCAGATGTCAGTTAGTAGGTTTTATCTTAGGAATTGTGTCATTCATTCTGTCGTATTTGTATTTAAAAATTATGGAATGTAATGAAGTTTACCGTTTATTTCTATATATGTTACAAATATTTTACTTCACTTACTTTATTTATTTTATTAAAACAATAAAAATAAATAAATAAAAATCAAATCATTTTTGTTAAGTTTTTTCCCAAAGTACGCAATATCTGGTTCATGTCCTGGCATGATACGTAGGCAACCTTTTAAAGGGTTTGATCTTAACTTTTCGAAAAGTGCGTCTAGAAAAGCCGAGATGAAACATAAGGCCTTCCATGATAGGTTGGAAAATACATATAGAAGCATAACATACAACGTGGCATTCTAATATGTCAAATATGTAACACTCACCCATTTGTTAATTGGTTACAGAAAAGATAAAGTAGTTGGTGGTTGGTTTGTGGTTTAAATTAGCATCACATCCGTACAACACTAGATACAAAGGAAAGAAAAAGATGACTCACAAAGAGAGTGTAGGGTCTGACAGTGAGGACGAGCAAAATTAGTTGATTGGCAAGAATTAGTATCAATGGAAGAGATTAAATTGTTGAACACATCATAAAGTCAACCAATTCTACACCCAAAAGTCATGAACACATCAAAAATCATAACACATAATCGTATCTTAGAAGTCATTAGATCACGATTTAACTACTATGCTTAATTTCTAGTCTCTTATACATTTTATCGAATACCTCACAGGCACAACTTAGGCATAAGTATAATAACCCAACTACTCATCATGAACAACCAAATTTATATGTTTCCACTCATATATTATCATAGATTCATACAAACCACATAAGTATCCCATCTTGGAGGTCATTCAACATCAACAACAAGTACATAATCCATTTATCACACAAGTACCACATACTAAGGCCAAGACTTGATAATCTTGTAGACAAACATGAACTACAACTCAATCATAGCAAGAACATCAATTTCAATTCACAAAAATCATTAAAATTTCATAAACATAAATCTTAGAGATTTAGAAAAAGTCACTTGAGCTTCTTGGATGAAAGGGACCCAAGAATCAACATCTACATACCTTGGGGAAACTCTTTCTTGAACGCCTTCAAAAGAATTCTTGATTTTTGCTCTTGATTCTCTCTAAATTTTTGGTGGAAGAAGGGAGAATTTTTGATTTTAGAAACCCTAGTTTTTGGGTGAAAGAAGAGAAAATAAATGAGGCCTTCAACCCTTAATTGGGTATTTATAGAGGTTGGGGAAAGAGTGAAAAAGATCAAAATGCCCTTTAAAGAAAAGAGTTGAAATCTACTGATCGGGGTCTGTGATGGTCGATCTGACGGTCCGTCAGAGGGACTGACGGTCCGTCAGAGGGACTGACGGTCCGTCAGAGGGACTGACGGTCCATGAAGTAATTCGTCACTCGAGTGCCAAAATTGGGATATTATGTCTCGACGTGATGATCGAAGTGATGGTCCGTCAGGAATCTGACGGTCCACCAGATCGTCCATCACCCGAGTGTCAGGAATGGGCCATTCTGTTTCGACCTGACGGACCCCTTGACGGTCCATTAACTTTTTGACGGTCAACCACTTTGGCCGTCACTCGGGGGATATGATCCTATCAATGAGGAATATGATCCATTAAAGACTTACTTTTCGGATGAAGAGCTATTATGTGTTGATGAGGTTATTTCTAATATTTGTGATTTAGGTTAGAAGATGTTCTTTGATAAAGCTGCTAATATGAAAGGAGTAGGGATAGGGGCAATACTTATTTCTGAATTAAAATAATACTATCCTGTAACAGCCCAACTTCGATTCTACTGTACTAATACTATGGAAGAATACGAAGCTTGTATTCTAGGATTTAGACTAGCCATTGACATGGGAATCCAAGAACTATTGGTGTTAGGAGATTCAGACTCGTGATTTAAAACTCCTACTATATCGAGGCTGTTTACAAGATCTTTGTCAATGATTTGTATCAGTAAAGTTCAAACATATTCCCAGAGATCATAATGAGATTGCTGATACTTTGGATACCTTATCTTCGATGCTCTAACATCCTGATAAGACTCATATCGATCCCTTGCATATACAGGTCCATGATCAACATGCTTATTGAAATGTAGTTGAGGAAGAAATTGATGGAGAGCCTTGGTTCCATGATATCAAAGAATATATTCAGATCAGAAAATATATTATACATGATGATGGAAACCAAAAGAGAACCATTCGACGTATGGCTAGTGGATTTTTCCTAAGTGGGGGAATCTTGTATAAAAGAACTCTATATTTGGGACTTTTAAGGTGCATAGATGCTAAAGAAGCTTCAAAAATCATGACTGAAGTACATTCTGAGATTTGTGGACCACACATGATCGAGTATGTTTTGGCAAAGAAAATACTTCAAAAAGATTATTATTGTCTCACCATGGAGCGAGATTCCATATATTTTGTTCGTAAATGTCATGAACGCTAGGTACACAGAGACTTGATACATTCTTCTCCATATGAGTTGCATATAATGACTTATCCATGGCCTTTTGTAGCTTGGGGAATGGATGTAATTAGACTAATCAAACCAAAGGCCTCTAATAGACATAGGTTCATCTTGGTAGCCATTGATTATTTCATGAAGTAGGTGGAAGAAACGACTTTCAAGTCAATGACCAAAAAAGCAGTGGTTGATTTTTTTCACTCTAACATCATTTGTTGGTTTGACATTCCAAAGATAATTATCACGAATAATGCTGCAAATCTCAATAGTCATTTAATGAAAGAAGTGTGTATGTAATTAAAGATTATGCATTAGAATTCAACTCCTTATTGCTCGAAGAAGAATAGGGCTGTGGAAGCTGCCAACAAGAACCTAAAGAAAATACTTCACAAAATGGTGCAAGGATCCCGACAATGGCATGAAAGTTACCTTTTTCTTTATTGGTTTATCGTACTACAGTTTAGACTTCAATAGATGAAACTTCTTACTCACTTGTGCATGGAACCAAAGCGGTTATACTTGTAGAAAGTGAGATTCCATCTCTTTGAGTTGTTATGGAAGCCGAAATTGATGATGATCAGTGGGTCAAAAACTGATTGGAGCAATTCAGTTTGATTGATGAGAAAAGGCTAGTATCGGTATGTTATGGCCAACTATACCAAAAGAGAATGGATTGAGCCTATAACAGAAAGGTACATCCCAGACAATTTAAAACCGTTCAGTTAATACTAAGACGGATCCTTCCTATCAGATTGAAGCCAAAGGCAAGTTTTCTCCTAATTGGCAAGGACTACTCATGGTGAAGAAGGTGTTACCTAATGGTGCATTATATTTGATTGATGTAGAAATCAAAATAGAAGGAATGTCAGTCAATGCTGAAGCAGTTAAGAGATATTATATATGATATTCATGAACAATTATGTTATATATGTTATATACTTGTATTTTAAAAGACTGAAATGATGAAGGTATTTTGTTCTGCTATCTGAATAATATATCAAAATTTGCATACACCTTTGAGATTTTAATCTTTCTTTTGTACCCCTCTTTTGGAATCACTTAAAGCCAAAAGTTTCAAAAAAAAAATGAATGAAAAAAATGATGATGAAATGACATTGATGATGAAAAAAATTAAAATCAAGCAAGAGAATGACTTTCATGAACTATGTTTGACCTGATTCTTGCTATGACAAGATATGTTGGCAACCCTAATCTAGGGTTCGATCAGATCAAAATAAAATTCAAGTTACCCAGAATAAAATAAAATTGAGACAAAATTTTATTTCCTTAAAAAGTTGATTCCAAAAGTTTTATGCTTCACCTAAATTATGTAAATTTTTTAGCCTCATGCCTCCCTTTCTTTATAACCTTTTCCAAAAGCCAACTTACAACTAAAGAAAGACCTTCAGATCAATCTTTCAGAATGTCAAGGCTAAACATGTTATGGGTGCATGATACTTCATATTTTGGGCGTTATTTTTCTTTAAAAAAATAATAAAAATGAGAGTCTTACTGGTGAAAACCCTCTTAGGAACCATAAGACGATAGTGAGTTATGAGAATAATGAAATGAGAGAGTCTTATTGGTGAAAAACTCTATGGGCACCATAAGGCGACTGTGAGTCGACAAAGAAATGAAAATGAGATAGGCTTGTTGGTGAAAACCCATTGAGGTGTCACTAGCCCAAGGAGAATAGTAATATAGAAGATACAAGTTCAAGATTGGCTCAATTTCTAGTTCAATAAATGGACAAAAGTTGATAATGATTGGTGTGATTAGATCAGGTTGTTTGACTCAAAATGCATGTCATAATCATCGGAGTCAGCTTCCACATTCAGATAAGTTTTCTTTTTTTCTTTTGAAAAAGAGTTGCCTATTGTTTTCTTTTTCATTTTGTTTTATTTTTAACTTTGATGCTTTGTGTCCTTGTCATCATACGAAAAATTATTATCATTTTTTGTGAGTCCAATTCACGTTAATTCAAGTGAGAAAGGACTCTAAGCTTGCTACCAACTCCTTTCATGGTACAAAGCAAGATAAAGGGTCGATGCACAAAGACAATATTTAATAAAGTAAGTTATTCAAAATTATTATGATTTGACATTTTTGGACTCATAGAAAGATAAAAGGTGTATTGAAAGTTAAACCCTGAGGTATCATACAAGAAAAATATGTTTTGAGTTGAGAGTCTCAGTAGTCAAGATTTTAGGTCAGAAGTATGACCAGTCAATAAATATTTATCAAGGATTGGAAAAGGAGTTGAGCATAGAAAGTGCAAGAGCGGTCACTTCAAAAGACAAATGCCACAAACCAACCACTACATTTTTAAAAGTCACAATTTTTCTTTGTTTGAAACAGAGATGGGATATTTGTTTTCAAATTAAAGTTTTCAGATAAATGATGTAATTTCACACTTCTGTCAATACAAGAAGCATGGTTACAACACACGATGCTGGATCTTGGTTAGGGTAAATTTTACTCTTTCTGAGATGTACTTACTAAAGCTATTTTAGGATTCAATTTATCCTTTCACTATATTTTCCAAAACATTAAGATCTGGTAACACGAATAAATTTTCCCAGTACAAACTGGGGGAAAAAATGAAAAAATAAAAACATAGAAAAAATAAAAAAATAAAAAAAATAAAAAATGAAAGAAGTTTCGTGTGTAAAGAATGGGATTTTTATTTTATGCTCAAAACCCTCCAGAAGAATAGGACATAACCTTCCTGGAGAATGGAAATTTATTTTTATGCACAAGACCCTTTTGAAGAATGAGAATTTATTTTTATGCTCAGGACTCTCCTGAAGAATGGGACAGGACCCTCATGAAGAATGGACATTTATTTTTGTTCTCAGGACCCTCCTAAAGAATGGGACAGGATCCTCCTGAAGAATGGGAATTTATTTTTATGCTCAGGACCCTCCTGAAGAATGAGAGTTTATTTTTATGCTCAGGACCCTCCTAAAGAATGAGAATTTATTTTTATGCTCAGGACCCTTCTGAAGAATAGGACAGGACCCTCCTGAAGAATAGGAATTTATTTTTATGCTTAGGACTCTCCTGAAGAATGAGACATGACCCTCTCGAAGAATGGGAATTTTTTTTTTATGTTCAGGACCCTCCTAACAAATGAGAATTTATTTTGTTATCCAGGACCCTCCTGAAGAATGGGAATTTGTTTATGATCAGGACCTTCTTGATGAATAGGATGTTATTTTTCTGTTTCACTATTTACTTTGAGTTTAGGAGCCCACCTGAAGATTAGGGTAAAGAAAAAGCAAGTCAGGAGCCTGCCTAAAGAACAAGGTGAAGAAAAATCAAGTCAAGAATGCACCTGAAGAACAGGGTGAAGAAAAGGCAAGTGAGGAACCCGCCTGAAGAACAGGATGAAGAAAAGCAAGTTAGGAATCCGCCTGAAGAACAGGGTGAAGAAAAAATAAGTCAGGAGCCTGCCTAAAGAATAGGGTGAACATTAAAATAGTAAGTCAGGAGTCCACCTGAATAATAGGGTGAATTTTCAAGTTCAAGTCACGAATATTCGAATCAGGATTCTAGGGAAATTGCATCTTTCATTTGTATTTTTCATTTTTGATTTTTGTTATTCATTTGGATGTAAAAAGTAAAAATCGTGAATCAAAAACTCGACAAAATCTCACTCGATGTCTAGCTCATTCTCTCACCATGTTACATTTGAAGTACTCGTGACGTGATTTCCTTATAGCCCGAGATAGGTAGAAGGTCCAAAACTAGGACTCAGTCATATTTTTCCTTTAATTTTAGTTTTATATTATCTTTACCTTTCAAATAATCAGAGGGACAAAAATCATATCTTGTCTACTTCTTTATATGAAAACTCTTCGAGATTCCACACAAAGAGGAGCAAAAATGTAGATACTTGATTTTTGATCCTCCCCGAATTTTGACTTATTTTGCGATATTAAATATTTATATTTGATCCGATATTATTTTCATTCTTATTTCATTTTTATAAATTTATAGTTAAAAATAAATAAATAAAGTTAATTTTAGGATATTTTATTTCTATTTCTTATTTGAAAAAAATAATATATATATATATATTTACTTTCTAAATTTTAATAAATATACTAGTAGTTTTAGCACAATATTATTATATTTATTTTTTGGCTATTTATAAACTTTTATTGTATTTTCTTAAATATAAAATTAATTAGTTATATTTATATTTATTATTCTTATTACTTTATTATTTATTCATTTATTTATTTTTATTTATTATTATTTTATATAATTAAAAAAAAAGAAATCAAATTCAAAATAATCCCTTATCTTAAGTAACTGTCCCCCCCATAGAATACTTATATTTAAAGACTCCTCAACCCTAGAAAAGAAAACTAAGTACATTCTATTTTATCATACTTTGACAAAAAAATATCAGAATACAGAGAGAAAAAACCCAGAGTAAAAAAAAAAAGATCAGGAAAAGAGAGAAAAACAAACAAAAAGAAGAAGATTGAAGAAGAAAAGTAGAGGCAAAAGGAAAACGGAGAGGACACTTTGAATAGTCTTGAGTTGGGGTTTGGATCTTTATTCCTGCGAGTTTTCGGTGATGTCATTCGTGCTTCTCTTTTAGTTAATTCATTATTCAGGTTTTGATCCAATTCTACACTATTTATTTTATAATTTTCATTGTGAATTGAAGCATGAATAAAGTTGTTTGGCTTTTTATATTATTTAGTATGCGTAGTTTATCATTTGTATGAAGTTCGATTCTACACCTTTACTTGTAATTTATTTTCTATATTGAATCAAAGTTGATTAAATTTATTCAAATATTAAGATAAGATAACTTCAAAATTTGATTAGTTTAAGTAAAAATAGGTCTCTCGTTGGTTTCCCCTTATCCCTGAAGTTTAAACGTTAAATTTGGGGGCTTTTCTTAGCAAATGAGCATTTGATTTGAAACTTGGTTAAGTATTAATATTATTTTAAAAAAGGGAAAAATGGTTTATTCTAGTAAGAATGTGATCATCCAAAGTTAATTTTTTGAAATTCATATAAGTTGCATGCTTTGTGTTGTTTTAATAAGCTAGCAGATTATATTGAGCTATTATTAGGATCAATTTAGGTAGTTTTAGTTTTAAAATATTTTATCTTCTCATTTTAGTTTAACAAGTAAGCATGTGGGATATGTTTAATGAGTATCATGTTTGTTGTTTGTCCCATTTAATCAAATTATTCCAAGAATATTATGCCACTATTAGTTGTAGATATATCTACTGTAAATAATTAAAACACTGTAAAAAATAAAGTGACTTAAGAGTAGTTTGGTAGCATTGATTTCTTTACTTACAATATCATTTGAATCCAAAATACACATGGGAAGTAATAAATTTAATTGGCTATTCAGTCGAAATATATATATATATCCATCTAAATTTAGCTATCACTGTTTGAGTTTGGAATTTGTCTACTTTAGTTAAATAATTTATGATTAAATAAAAAGTTTCATTTTCTTGTCATTTAAATTGTTTGTTCAGTAGTCTTATGTCATAAATATTAAAATCATCTTCATATGTTTTGATCATGCCTTTATGTTATACATTTTTATCGAGTTTTCTCTTGATTTATGTATAACCACAAGATAATGGCGCTAGTTTTTTTTAGGCTAGAAAATATTTTGTGGTTTAAATCTATTTAAAATCTTGGACTAAATATGTGAGTTTGAGTAATGGTTGTGAATTAATTCGAGACTCATTGCAAAAATGAGAAAGCAAGAGAGTAAAAAAAATGAATAGAAAATTTATCTTGAGTTTAAGAGACGAGCAAATACCTTTTATTCTACATGAGCTTTAGGCATGCTTAAAATGTTTGTCTCAATTAAGAATGCATCGTACGCATCTTTCTGAGACGTTTAAAACAATTCAAGGATGGAATATTTTACCTCGGCAAAGATCATTTTTTAAAAAATTAATTAACTTTCACCCCTTAATAGAAGAGGTATAGGAAGATTTTAGATATTATAAGCGAGCGAACCTAGGCCCTAACATAATTTATCCAAATAGTATAAGTCAAGATAAGTCAATAAAAGCTACCATGCTAGAATCATGGGACTCGAGGGGTGCCTCACACCTCCCTCTCGGTCAACAGAATTCCTTACCCGATCTTCTGTTTTTGCAGACCATAATAAAGAGTCATTTTCTTTTGACTAAGGATTCAAAAAGGGGACTTGGAACACCATAACTCGATTCCAAGTGGCGACTCTGTAATTAAAATAATTCCTTTTCAATAATGTCACTTTAATTGGAAAAATCTTTTGACCTTTGACTCCAGGAGTGAAAAAGGGGTATGACAATAGACACTGGACACTCATGTTTGCTGACATAAGGATTGGTCCTGGTGACTATGTACTTTTGGGGAACACGAGAATCTCCTAAGTTATACTTGTATATATGTATCATTGAGGGTGAAGGGTACACGGGAATCCCCAGCCCCTATGATATCTCCAGTATGTGCGACTAATCATATTGGGGCCTTTTCAAGGGGTAACGCTGGACCCATATAGCCCATAGGTAGTTCTAGGATGGCTAAGCTACCCAAATCCAGGTTGATGGTTTTAAATGCATGCTAAAACCTGTCCCCTTCCCGACATGGATTATATATATGTATGTATGGATGTGAATGCATATGGTTATTTACTTAGTTTTAAATGCTGGCATTATTTTATCTTTATCTTAAGTACATGCTAGCATTCACCCGCTAACCCATCTTCGGTCGCTGTATCCCCACTCGATGCAGGAACCGGCCATACTACTTCTTCTACTTAGTGATCAGATTCGGGAAAAACTTAGAGTTGGATTAAAGTGGTGAGCTTCCATACTCTGGAAGGCTCTATTTCATATTATAGTCTTGTCTTCATACATTGGTTATTTGTTAGACTTTGGTTTTTGCTATATTCGGGGGCATGTCCCGATCGAATACTATTTTATGTTCGGATAGAGGCTTTGTGAGACTACTATGGGTTAGTATGGGCGGTGTCGACATTGGTATTTATATTATGGATGATACGGGTTTATTGTATTTTATTTATGAATGTGCCATTTTGTTATTTTATGAATATATGTTTGGAATTCATCTGACTTAAGGTGTAGGGCGGTTATGGTTGGGTATTGGGGTGGTCTACGATCCCGATTGGGCTTGAGCCACCCGACACAACTAGGCCCAGATTTGGGTCATGTCAGATTGGTTTCAGAGCCCTAGGTTCATGGTCAATTAGGAGTCCACAAATCCGTGTAGAGTAGAGTTTCTTTTAAGGGTGTGTAGCATGCTACACTCATAATAGAGAGGCTACATGACATTTAGGAATGTTTCTCTTTCTTGTGTTCTATTTTAAAGCTTTGGAGTCTAAGTCCTAAAATCTTCTCTAATTCCCATTTGTTCACTTTTTAGATCATGCCTTGACGATCTGAAGCTCACGAAAACTTCTCTATCCCAACTGAGGACAATGTGATAGAACACACTCTAATCATGTGATCCATACTCGTTCTAGGGGTCCAGTTCCTGATTAATTATGAATTCCATCGGTTCTCTCTAGTCCTCCTCAAGCTAACGCAATGAATGCTAAGTTTTGTCAGTCGATTTTTTGTAGCTTCTTAGGCTGAGCGTGTTGCATCTGCTACTCCATTTTCTGAGGCCACACGGATTAGCCAGTTCATGAGGTTGAATCCTCTGACCTTTACTAGTGTTAAGGTGGAGAATAATCCTCAGGGTTTTTTGGATAAGATAGAAAAGATTTTTCATGTTATGCATGCCACAAATATGGAAGGAGTGGAGTTTGTTGCCTACCAGCTGAAAGATGTGGTGTACCAATGGTACAAGAAATAGGATCAGGAAAGGGGTGACATTGATGAGTCATAACTGTAGGAGGATTTTCTAATGCATTTTCGGACTGGTTTTTTCCTTAGGAGTTGAGGGAAGCAAAAGTGAAGGAGTTTGTTAATCTAAAACAAGGCAAGATATTAGTAAAGGAGTATGCCCTGAAGTTTCACTAATTGTCTCAGTATGCTTCATAGCTGTGTCTGATATGAGGGCTCGAATGAGGAATTTTGATTCGGGACTGTCTCATAAATTGATCCTTAAAAGTAAGGGTGCCTTGATGATCAAGGACATGGATATATCTAGGTTGTTTTTTTACATGCAACAGGTGGAGAAGAAAGAGAAAAAGTAGGCTGAGTTAAGAGAGAGGTAGGGAAATAAGTTTGATTCTCTGAGTAGGATGGTGGCTAACTATAGAGTGGCAGGAATGGTAGTAAGTGGCCTAAGAAGAAATTGGGCAATTCTGTGTCCTACTCAATGGCTAGTGCTCCATACCAAAGTCATTGGGTGAAATCCGTTTCCATGAAGGCAACAACTTTAGGGCGCAGAATGCCCTATCACAGTATATTGGGGCTCAGTGAGATCTGTTGTATCCTCTTTGCTCATTTTATGGTCGTTTACATTGGGGATTCTGTGATGAAGGAAGGGTCAGGTGCTTTGGCTGTGGTCAGTCAGGCCATATGGTTAGAACCTGTCCTGTTGGTAATGTTGCCTCTGAGGCAAACAAGGTTCTGCTTGCTTCATCTTCAGCTCCAACACCAAAGGGTACACTATCTAGTTTTGGCATTGGTCAGAACCATCTTTATACACTTACAACTTGGCAGGAATCTGAGGCATCTCCTGATGTCGTGACTGGTATGTTGCAAATCTTTTACCATGATGTGTACTGGTTACTTAATCTGGGGTCCACTCTCTCTTTTGTGACCCTATTTATGGCTATGTATTTTGGTTTTGTTTTGGAGTGTGTTTCAGACCCTTTTTCTATTTCTATCCTGGTAGGTGACTTTGCAATTGCTAAAAGTGTCTATATGGGTGTGTGGTATCTATTGATAGTAAGGAGACTTTGGTGGATTTGTATGAATTAGATATAGTGGATTTCAATGTTATTCTGGGCATGGATTGGTTGAATTCTTGCTTACGTCCTTATATTGCCGGACTCGTAGGGTTGTCTTTAAATTCTCTAATGAGCTGGTTATTGAGTGGAAGGGTGGTTCCCTAGCTCCTAAGGGGAAGTTTATATTATATCATAGAGCTCGGAGATTAATCTCCAAGGGGTATCTCTATCACTTAGTTTGGGTTAAGATTCTAACTTGGAGGGTCCTTCTTTCCATCCTGTTCCGCTAGTGAATGAATTTCCTGAGGTATTCCCTGATGACTGTCACACCCCTTTTTAACGAAAATGATATTTCATTTTAGGTTTGAAAAGGGTTTTATTATTACGTGACAAAAGATAAAATTTATTTTGAAAAAGATTCTTTTTAATTTGGATTCAGAGTCGAAAATTGACATAAATCATGTGTGCCATGTCACCTATGGAAATCCTTTATCAAAACATTTTGACTCTAGAAAATGATCCGCAAATAGAGATTTTAATTAAGGAATTCTGTTGACCGAAGGGAAAGTGTTAGGCACCCCTTGATCCCGTGCTTTGACCACGATCGCTTCGTGGAGTATATCAGCTAGTACGACACTATGGATGCATAAACCACATAAAACACACAACAAGATAAAAAATAAATCAAAACAAAACAAAAAATAGTGTCCAATCTAATTATTACAAACCAAAATAAAAATGCTGAAATTAAAACCTAAACTATTCTAACTATCCTACGCTATGCTTTACTCGATGCCTCGGGCCTTGATCATGAGTCTCCTTTGCATACGTGATACATTGAGGAATAAGTATAATGTGTCTCGGGGCATTTCTCAATGAATAATTACAATCTGTCTTGGGGAATTCCCTGGCCAAACGAGTACAATTGATCAAAATGCAGTAAACAAAACCATTCAACAAATATTCCAAACAGTCCACAATCCACAAGTTCTAAATTTTCCTACCCTATCCTACCGTTTGTCTACCCAGCTCGACCTATCATGGGATTATCACATTCAACGATATTAATGAATCAAAACAACTAACGCTTATTTTTTTTTATCAATTTTTTAATTTCCGCCCCAAATTACTTTTTGACATGCAGATTTTCCACAAGAAAAATGGCTATCTACCATATTAACATAAATCCTGTACCATGATCAATCATTAAATGTCAAACATTCACAAAGAAATACCTAATATTATTATCAAACACCTATAACAACAATCCAACAAATCAAGATAAAAATATAGAGGAAGAGTTAAAGAATTGGACCTTAATGAAGCTTTCAATGTATTACTCAATTAAGCGAGACAGAATCCGCACCGAAAACCTTGAGTCAGAGTCCCCAAATCTCTGAGCTAAACTTGCAAACCTCAACCCAAACTCTATTTTTTCCCAAAACTTGACTCCCAAGTATCGAATAACGTACCTGAGATGATTCATTGGTCATGGATGATCAATAAATTTTTGATTGTTTATTCACCATTCAAAAATAACATTCGCAGAATTACGACTTTGGGATTTGTTTCAACGATGGAGATGGGATATTGATCCACCAGATTTACCAAATTTGATGCGACGGTGGTGGATTGTTTCATCAAAATAGTAACCACAATGGCGTACTTTTGGTCGCTGATTTGCCATGATTTTGGGAGAGTAGAGCTGGGTTTAGTTGTTAAAGGGCTTTTCTGATAAGGGAATGGAGTTTTTTGGCAACTTCTCACTGGAAAAACTAAACTTTCAGGTCTATTTTCCTTAATCCCAATCACCCTCTCCCAACTTTCTCTCCAATCACTTCTCTTTTCTCAATTTTCTCTCTCTCTCTCGATCTTTCTCTCTTCGGGTATATCCGTGTTTATATACTATGTAAGCTATTTGCGAGAGATAAGAGATTTTATTTTTCTTTTTTTTGTCAATGGTCAGGGTGTGTGAGTATCTCCGATTTGTATATGTGTATGCATATGAGTGTATTATAGAGGGTATGTGTCTTCTCCTCGTGATGGTGTGTGGGCTTTTGTATATATAAACTGGATGATCATAATATGGGTTTTTGCCTCCCTCCCTATTGGCAGTGTGTGTGCATGGTTTTTGTTAGGGGAAAGAGAAAAAGTGGGTGGGGGTAGGGGGTTAGATTGAATGGGGTATGGGGAAGGGAGTGTGAGGTGGCAAACTTTGTTAAGGTGAGTGGTGAATTTGCTAAGGATTTGTTAGGATATGGTAGTTATAAACTTGATTATTTTTGTGCTTTTGGAAAAAAAATTAAGGAATGGTGTGGGGTGTATGGTAAGGAAAATGAGTAAAAATGATATCGAGGAGGGACAAAATTACGTGACTTCAATATGCCCCTCTTTGGATGTAAAAACAAAGTGTTTTCATAAAAAGAAGTAGACGGCGAGACAAAATTTTGATACGACCATTATTCATAGGGAGGAAACAGAAGGAAGGAATGCAACCCATTCTTGATTTTGGACATCCTGCTTACTCAGATTATTAGGGGATCGAGTCATAAGTATTTAAAAGGGATATAAGATGAGGTACAATATCGAGTTGGAGAGTTGAGTGAGGCCCTGTCGAGGTTCCAATACGCGGCTCTGTTATTACATCAAAATTAAAATTATAAGTTAGTAAGATAATTGAAATTACAAAAGGCCTATTTATGCTGCTGTCCTTGGCTCTTGACTCGTTATTTTATCTCCCTATTCTCCAGGCTAGCTCCTGACTTACAATTTCCTTACTTGGTTCTCCGGGCGAGCTCCCGACTTGCAATTTTATCACCTTGTTACTTGACTTTCAATCTCTTTACCCTATTCTCCAGGTGGGTTCCTGACTTGTTATTTCTTCAATTTGTTGACTTTCAATTTCTTTACCTTATTGCTTGACTTTCAGCATCTTGACCTTGTTGCTTGACTTTCCATTTATCGCCCTATTCTTCAGGTGGGCTCCTGAAATCACATCAAAACTAGAAAGAAAATTATCCCAAACAAAGATTATTATAAAGAGAGATTCCGTTTTCTAAAAAAGTAAGGTTTCAAAAATATGAATTAAATTTTTGCCCCAGTTTATCATCAGAGTACTTTTGTGAAAGTCACATCATAACTACTTGAAAAACCCAAACAAGGAAATGCATCTTCTATGGGTTACTTGGAATGTTCTACTAGAAAGTGTATTTTCTAGGAGTCAAAAGGAATGACTCCACTAGAAAGTACGTCTTCTAGGAATCAAGGGGAATGACTTGACTAGGAAGTACATCTTCTTGGTATCAAGGGGAATGACTCAACCAGGAAGTACATCTTTTAGGAATCAAGGGGACTGACTTGACCAAGAAGTACATCTTCTAGGAATCAAGTGGACTGACTCGACTAAGAAGTACATCTTCTAGGAATCAAGGGGGCTAACTCGACCAGGAAGTACATTTTCTAGGAATCAAGGGCGATGACTCGACTAGGAAGTACAACATCTAGGAATAAAGTGGTATGACTTGACCAGGAAGTACATCTTCAGGAATCAAGGGGACTGACTAGACCAGGAAGTACATTTTCTTGGAATTAAGAGGAATAACTTAACCAGGAAGTATATCTTTTAGGAATCAAGGGGACTGACTCGACTAGGAAGTACATCTTCTAGGAATCAAGGGGACTGACTAGAATAGGAAGTACATCTTATAGGAATCAAGGGGACTGACTAGAATAGGAAGTACATCTTTTAGGAATTATGAGGAATGACTTGAGTTGGAAGTACATCTTCTAGGAGTTAAGACTTAAGTTAGGAAGTACATCACCTAACAAATAAAATTTGAATTACCCATTCAAGGAAGTTCGTTTCCTTACAACTGCCGCTTGAATTACCAAAAGAAGGAAGTGTCTCTCCTTACCAATGCCGCTTGAATTACCCAAACAAGGAAGTGCGTCTCCTTACAAATGCCACTTGAATTATCCATACAAGGAAGTACGTCTCATTACAAATGCTGCTTAAATAATCAAAATAACAAAGTGCGTTTTGTTACAAATGACGCTTAAATTACCAATACAAGAAAGTTTGACTCCTTATAAATACTGGTTGAATGATTTTAATAAGAAAGTGTGTCTCCTTACAAATTTTGCTTGAATTACCAACACAAGAAAATGTGTCTCCTTAAAAATACCATTTAAATTATCCAGACAAGAAAGTGCGCCTCCTTACCAATTTCGCTTAAATTACCAAAATAGGGAAGTTTGTCTCCTTACAAATGCCGCTTGAATTACCCAAAGGAAATGCATTTCCTGGACAAGGAAGTGTGTCACCTAGAGATATTGGATTATGAGTTTTACCATGGTTTTGAGTACCAAACCTATGTAGCAACATTGTCTCTTGCATTTGTAGAAGTGAGAAATTATGGCCTTTAATGTTTAGGCTTTGAAATCCTTGATTTTTAGGTAACATGTATTCCTGTTTCATAAAAACAAAAATTGTGTGTTTAAAAATACGGTGGCTGGTTTGTAGCTTTAGTTTTCGCGACAATCACTCTTGCCGCCATCATATTTAGTCTTTCTTTCATCCATTAGCGTATATCATTGACTTGCTGCATCATTGACCCGAACTCAAATTATTAAGAGTGACTCTGAAACAAAACACAATACCTCCGCTTTGCCATGCTCCTCAGTAAACCCTTTAAACCTTGGTATTTCCATGAGTTCCTTGACTTGTCTGTTGATAATACTTTCTGCATGCCTTATTTTGGATCACAATCATGTCTCTTTCCATGTGCCGACCTTTTAGCTTTCTTTGTGCAATTGAAGAAGATGGTAGCCAGTTTTGAAATTTTTTCTCATTTGCTTTGACATTAATTTGATGGAAAGACACAAGAAAAATGACTATCCATTTGAATAACTGACTCAAGAAAACTAAATAAAAATAAAAATAAAAATAAAAATATAAAGAATAAAGAACAGAAAATGAATGTCCTTATTGAAACTTAGAAAAGAAAAATTTATCTAAAAATGACAGTCAACTGTAATGATTATGCCATGTATTTTGAATTATGTTGTCTGATATTTCCATCCAAACTTTTTACCAATTTTTCTTGAGTTAATGACCCTAAAATTGAGTTACTTCTTTAGGCCAATTGCATTCGGAGACCTCACTTGGCTAGTGGCGCCTTGAAGGGTTTTCGCCAATAAGCCTCTCTTATTTTTTTCTCATCTTACCATTGCCTTATGATGTCCGTGAGGATTTTCATCAATGAGACTCTCTTATTTTTTTTATCTCAACTCACAGTCATCTTAGGGTGCCCGTGAGGGTTTTCATCAATGAGACTCTCTTATTTTAATTTCTCTTAACTAAAACTCATCTTAGGGTGCCTGTAAGGGTTTTAACTAATAAGGCTCTCTCATTTTTATTTCTATCCTAATTTCTAATGTCGAGGAAGAAAAGTAGTTCCCCAAAAGCATTATCATATGCATTGCATGATTAACCTTATCATTATCAAAGATTCATCTGAAGTTCTTTGTTTGGTTGTAACTTGGCTTTGGATAAGGTTAGAAATAAAGGATGGCATGAGGCCCAAATAACACTTGAAGTGAGGTGGGACTTACAAATTTTTGACTCGAATCAATAATGAAGATTAACTTATGCCCTAGTTCTTTTGACTGTTCAATTCTAAATTGCTTATTTGATTGGACTGAGCCCAAAGTAGGGCTCTCACCCCAGAGAGAAAAGAATCAGGTCACACGTAGTTCTGACAACTTATTTTTTTTGCTTGATTCTGATTTTTTCTCTCTCTTTTTCTTTTATTGTCTCTTTTTCTCTTTGGGACCTTTTCTAACTCTTTTTGTCTTGATACTCCTCTCTTTTCTTTCTTTTTGGACATATTTTTTATCTTTTTTTTGAAATATTTCTGACTCTATTATTTTACTTGATGCTTTTCTTTTGAACTTTGCTGATTCTATCTTGATTCCAAAAGAGGGGAATGAAAGAAAATAGAAATAAAGATCAAGTGGGGTAAACAAAGGATGACACAATATGTGGATAGCAGAATAAAATGTGTTCGTCTTATCAATCCTTGAAACAAGTACACGTTATACAATATGAAGTGAAACATAAAGATCATCTGTAACACTTTAACAATACTAACTTTAACTTGGAATGTGTGTCACTTCTTCTGCTACACTTTTAAAACAAACAACTCCAACTTTGATGTACATCCCTCATATCGAATGATCCATGTTTTTGTGGAGCTGATTATCTTCCCGTTTCTCTTGATATAGGGATCACACGTCCTCTATTTGATTTAATTGAGCTATGTTTTTCAATTGAGACCAAGTTCTTCTTGTGATTCTTCAAAACATTACCTTAATTCTGAAAGAAGGCTTCAACATGGTCACCAAATGTATTAACACTCTACCTATTTTATCTGATGCTCTTTTTTCTAACTTTAGCCCTCCAATTCAATATTTCATTATTAAAACTAAATTTTAAGATCTGGCTGAAAATTCTGAAAGCATGTCATAATGCTAAAACTAACATAAAATGTATTGTTTAGACAAAACAAACAAACAACTTAAAATAAGAAAAATTGTCAAGGGACACCACATTTCATTGAAATAAAAGATAGAACGGTTTAAACAAAGACGACAGAGAAAAAAAAACAAGATAGATTCCGAACTACAACCCTGAAATAATTCAAAAAATAGAAAGGAAAACAAAATAAACTTCCAACAATATTTCCAAGTAAGGAGATGAGTGACTTTCCAATTACCGATCTTGACATCTTAGCCACTTATTTGCACATCATCATTACTAGAGCTTTCACCGCTATCCGACACATCTCCTTCAATAAATGTGTTCTGGATCCCCATGCTTAACTTATTGCTTCCCATATATTGTGAAGTACCATGTGCTGGTGAAGAACTCTGTGGGACCGTTGAGGTTCCAATATTTTGCACCACAATCAATTTTTCTTAAATTATCTTCTCTATTTCTCTTTTAAAAATACGATAATCTTCAGTACTGTAACCTTGTATGTCAGAATTATAAGCACATTGTACATTAGGATCAAATTATTTTGAATGTGGATCGGGATTATACCCAGGGATATGAGTAATCATGCTCCATTATCTCAGTTTCTGGAACAAACTTGTATAAGACTCCCCAATTTGCGTGAAATTATCCCTTTTCTTCCTTCTTATTGCGAACTCAAGCCTCAGATAAAACTAGGATTTAGAGGTTCTTTGGTAAATTTTTGGGGGTCAAGGGTGATGTTGAGGGACAGGTGCCTGTCCTTATGGATAAAAAGATGGATGAGCATCCAGTTGTGCTTTGTTTAATAGATATTGAGAAAGTGGAATGGAATACATTGGATTTTGAAAAGAGGAACCCTATTGCAGATGAGTAATTTGATTTGATGTGTAAAATTGGGATTGCGACTGACAATACTACTGAGTCAAACCTCTCGAGCTCTGCTTTACCCCTAGAAAGACAATAGGTACATTTTCCTTCTTCTTTCCTTTAGTTTTCCTTAATTGATTGCAATATCGTACCAAATGTTTCACAGAATCTTTGTGTCCATCACGCTCCTCAAATTTTGATACCTCAAAGTTTAGAGGGAGATTAACACTTGAAGTAATGCCCCAGTCTTTGTATGAAACATCTTTATGAATCACAAGTCCCAGTGAACTTTTCATAGCATTTTTTGCACTCTTTATTTTTCCATCAATTTTTTCTTGCTCTTATGGCATGTTGTGCTTATTGGTAAGAAACTTTGGTGATCTAATTGACTTAAATATAGGCTTAAGAGAATAATGATAATCATAAAGAGTATTGAATATTGACTCACCAACAAATTAGGAAAGCACAATCGTCAGAGGAAAAGACAAGGTGGAAGCCTTAGTAGAGGGTTGAGCAATAGAAGCAGAGACGAGATGTGGTGCTATCAATGTGGTATATTCACACTGGAGAACTAGAGAATGAATGAAGGAAGCATTGGGATGTTTTTGGCTTGGAGTAACTTCTGAGGCATGATGTGGGGAATCAACAATAGTAGGAAACTGACTTTCCAATTTTGATGGAAATCTCAAGATATTTGTGGGGTTAATAGTGAAGAATGGAGCAGGAGGAAGCCCACTGGCCCAAGATCGATACATTTCCATCATTTATTGTCTTAATCTCATAATCTCTTACTTTAAATTCTTATTTTTCTGACTCTTTGTTTGGTCCATGATGTCACTCTCTATATCCTTGCAAGACACAGCTAATCCCTTTCTTGAATTTGGTGTGGCATAGAGGCCAACAAAAATTCCATAAACCAACCACCTTAAACTAATTGAATAAGAGATAAGAAATGTGTTATACTTCAACATTTCCTTATAATCTTTTTCCTTTTTTTGTCAAAGAACACCGAACCCAAGAAGGGCACCTACGTATCTCACTCCCGAAAGAGGAGAATTAAGTGTGCATAGTTCGTGAAGTTTTGGTACAATGTGTCCAATCAAACTCTCTTTCTTTTTCATAAAACTTTATGAAGAAAAGAAAATAACAAATTTTTAAAATAATTGACGTAAATCTTTTTTGAAATTTTCAGCTTCCTATACAAAATGAAACCTATGATTACTAAAGAAAAATGTTTTTGGGTTTTCAACTTTGAACTTCACACGAAAATGAAACTAGAAGCTATTAACGGTAAATCTTTTCATAGTTTTCTTTTAAAGATGTATATGAAAAACCTACTCTAAATGAAGAGTGAAGAAAATCTTTTGGATTTTGGAAATAAGATCACCAAACCCTAGAAGGGCTGCCTACATATCTCACTCTAAAGATAGGAGAATCGGGTGTGCGTAGTTTGTCCAGATTGGACAATTAGGAATTAAATAACAAACTGAACCCTGACTCGAGATACACAACCAAAGACAGACGATGAACAACGTCAATAATATCTTGAGTTTTCAATTTGATACTTTACATAAAACTGATACCAACAACTATATAAGAAAAATCTTTTTGATATTTTCATTACATCAAATGTACAAAACTTCTACCATTTTTTTTGAATTTTCCTTTAATAAAAAGCTTCTATCGAAAAAAATCTTTTTGAAATTTTCAAATTGTAAACGCATGCTAAAGGAGACAAAGGGAAAATCTTTTTGATGTTTTATTTTTTGAGTAAATGAGTGCAAAAGGTAAAAAAATCTTTTTGAAATGTGAAAAACAAAAGCCTTAAAGAACTCTAAAAAACTACGAAACTCTTTTTTTGACTCTTTTTTTTTTTCAAACTTTTCCTTGCCTACACACTTTCTTTTAATTTTAGCACATGCTTTACCCAAATTAGTCTGTTAAGTGATCCTGTTACCCTCAAAGATGAAATAATTAGCACGTAAGGATGATTTAGGGTGAGTATCCTACAAAGGAACAAGTTGGTCTTGCAAGGTCTTAATATGATTTAGATAAGCATGACCTAAAGGCTATTCTATGCTGGGTTCACTAACAAGGCTGTTTGAGGGAGCGTATGATAGATAGTGGCTGCGATAGCTTTCCACCTTCTTAATACCAGCTGATGGCTGCCCCTCCTAAAATAAGGGTGACTCAACTAAAGGTGTTTACACAACATGTACTACTGAACTTATTGCTGAAAAAAATTACTCAGGTTATACAAATGATGTCAGATATAAAGCGATAACACATAAGAGGAAGTACTATAAACACGTAGCAAGTGGGCACTCATCAATGATAAAACAAATACAAGCAATAACACAAACAACGTCTATACACCCATAATATGAAACTAAGCTGATATAACTTTAAAAATAAGCCCGAATTCTAAAAAGAACCCCAACAGAGTCGCCAGAGCTATCAAACCCTTTTTTTAATCAAAAATATATTTCATTTTAAGATTGAAAAGGATTTTAGTATTAAGAGACAAAGGATAAAATTTATTTCGAAAAGGATTTTTTTTTAATTTGGATTCAGTGTTGCCATTTGACATAAATTGGGTGTGTCAAGTTACCTTTGGAAATACTTTTTCAAAAAATAGTTTGACTCTAGAAACTGATCCGCAAACAGAGATTCCGGTTAAGGAATTCTGTTGATCGAAGGGAAGGTGTTTGACATCCCTTGATCCTGTGGTTCGATTACGATCGCTTTGTAGAGTATATCAGCTAGTACAACACTATGAATGTATAAACCACATAAAACACACTACAAAAAGTTAGGAAATCAAACAAAACAAAATAAAAAGTAGTGTCCAATCCAATTATTACAAATAAAAATAAAAATGCTGAAATTAAAACCAAAACTATTCTAACTATCCTACGCTATGCTTTACCCAATTCCTCAGGCCTTGATCATGAGCCTTCTTTGACTACGTGATACTTTAGGGCATTCCTCAGTGAATAAGTACAATGTGTCTTGGGGCATTCCTCAATGAATAAGTACAATGTGTCTCGGGGCATTCCCCTGCCAAACAAGTAAAATTGATCCAAATGCGGTAAACAAAACCCTTTAAAAAATATTCCAAATATTCCACAATCCATAAGTTCTAAATTTCCCTACCCAAGCCCACCGTTTGCCTACCCAGCTCGACCTATCATGGCATTATAACATTCAACAACATTAAAGAATAAAAAAGACTAACACTTGCTTTTTATTAATTTTTTAAATTTTTGCCCCAAATTACTTTTTGACATACAAATTTTAACATGAAAATGGCTATATACCATATTAACATCAATCTTGTACCATGATCAATCATTCAACATCAAACATTCACAAAAAAATACCCAATCATAATTATCAAACACCCATAACATCAATCCAACAAATCAAGAAAAAAATAAAGAGAAAGAGTTAAAGAATTTGACTTAAATGAAGCTTTCAATGTATTACTCAATTAAAAGAGATGGAATCCACACTAGCAACCTTGAGTCGGCGTCCACAATTCTCTTAACTAAACTTGTAAATCTCGATCCAAACTCTATTTTCCCCCTAAACTTGACTCCAAAGTATCGAACAACGTAACTGAGATGACTCGTTGGCCATTGATGATTAAAAATTTTTTGAATGTTTATTCACTGTTCAAAAATAACAATCGTAGAATCGAGACTTTGGATTTTTTTCGATGATAGAGATGGGATATTGATCCATCAAATTTACCAAATTTGATGCGATGGTGGTGGGTTGCTTCATCGAAATAGTAACGATAAGAAAAACTTTTGGTCACTGATTTACCATATTTTTGGGAAAGTGGAGCTAGGTTTGATTGTTAAAGGTCTTTTTCAATGAGGGAATGGAGTTTTCCGGTGACTTCTTGCTGGAAAAACAAAACTTCTTAATCTATTTTCTTTAATTTCGATCACCCTCTCCCAGCTTTCTGTCCAATCACTCCTCTTTTCTCAGTTTTTTCTCTCAATTTCTCTCATTCTCTCAATATCTCTCGATCTCTTTCTTTTCCAGTGTATGCGTGTGTATATAACCTGTGAAAGCTGTTTGTGAGTGATGAGAGATTTTCTTTATCTTTTTTTTGATGTTCAGGGTGTGTGAGTATCTCCGATCTGTATATATGTGTGCGTATGAGTGTATTGTAGTGGTGTGTGTCTTCTCCCCTGATGGTGTATGGGTTTTCTTATATATAAAATGGATGAGGATAGTGTGGGTTCTTGCCTCCCTTTCTATTAGCAGTGTGTGTGCGTGGTTTTTGTTAGGGGAAAGAGAAACACGTGAGTGGGGTAGGGGTAAGATAGAAGGGGGTATGAGGTAGGGAATGTGAGGTGGCAAAATTAGTTAGGGTGGGTGGGGAATTTATTAGGATATGGTAGTTATGGATTTGATTATTTTTGTCCTTTTGGGGAAAAATAATGGAATGGTGTGGGGTGTAGGGTAAGGTAAATGAGTAAAACTGATATAAAGGAGGGACAAAATTATGTGTCTATAACACGCCCCTCTTTGGATATAAACACAAAGTGTTTTCATACAAAAAGTAGACAATGAGACAGAATTTTCACGCGACCTTTATTCAAAGAGAGGAAACAGAAGGAAAGAATGCAACCAATTCTTGATTTTGGTTATCCTACTTACCCAGATTATGAAGAGATTGAGTCACAGGTATTTAAAAGGGCTGGAAGGAGAGAGACAATACCGAGTTGGAGAGTCGAGTGAGATCTTATCAAGGTTCCGGTCTGCGGTTCAGTTATTACATAATTTACAAGTTAAAGAGATAATTAAAATTAAAAAAGTCCTATCTATGAATCTGTCCTTGGCTCTTGACTTGTTATTTCATCACCTTGTTCTCCAGGCGGCCTCCTGACTTACAATTTCCTTACTTTGTTCTTCAGGCGAGCTCCCGACTTGCAATTTGATACCTTATTGCTTGACTTTCAATTTATTCACCTTGTTCACCAGTCGGGCTCCTGACTTGCTATTTCTTTAATTTGTTGACTTTAAATTTCTTTACCTTATTTCTTGACTTTCAACATTTTCACCTTGTAGCTTGAATTTCAATTTATTCACCCTGTTCTTCATGCGAGCTCTTGAAATCACATCAAAACTAGAAAGAAAATTATCCCAAAGAAATATTATTATAAGAAGAGATTCCATTTGCTAGAAAAGCAAAGTTCTAAAAATAGGTATTAAATTTTTGCCCCAGTTTATCATCAGAGGTCTTTTGTGAAAGTCACATCATAACTACTTAATAAACCCAAACAAGGAAATGCATCTTCTATGGGTTACTTGGAATGATTCCACATGAAAGTGTATTTTCTAGGAGTCAAAGGGAATGACTTCACTAGAAACTATATATTCTAGGAATCAAAGGGAATGACTCAACTAGGAAGTACATCTTCTAGGAATCAAGGGGAATGATTCGCCCAGGAAGTATATCTTTTAGGAATCAAGGGGACTGACTTGACCAGGAAGTACATCTTCTAGGAATCAAGTGTAATGACTCTACTGGGAAGTACATCTTCTAGGAATCAGGGTGACTGACTTGACCAGAAAGTACATCTTCTAGGAATCAAGGGGGCGACTCGACTAGGAAGTATATCTTCTAGGAATCAAGTGGTATGACTCGACAAGGAAGTACATCTTCCAGGAATCAAGGGGACTGACTCAACCAGGAAGTACATCTTTTAGGAATCAAGAGGAATGACTCGACAAGTAAGTGCAAATTCTAAGAATCAAGAGGGCTGACTCGACTAGGAAGTACATCTTCAAGGAATCAAGGGGACTAACTCGATTAAGAAGTACATATTCTACGAATCAAGGGGAATTACTCGACTAGGAAGTACATCTTCTAGGAATCCAGGAGGAATGAATCGACTAGGAAATAAAAATTCTAGGAGTCAAGACTTAAGTTAGGAAGTACATCACCTAACAAGTAAAATTTGAATTACCTATCCAAGGAAGTACGTCTCCTTACCAATGCTACTTGAATTACCAAAACAAGGATGTGTGTCTCTTTACAAATGCCGCTTGAATTACCCAACTAAGGAAGTGCGTCTCCTTACAAATGCCATTTGAATTACCCTAATAAGGAAGTGCGTATCCTTACAAATACCGCTTGAATTACCAAATCAAGGAAGTGCATCTCCTTACAAATGTCACTTGAATTATCAAAATAATAAAGTGCGTTTCCTTACAAATGTCGGTTAAATTACTCAAATAAAGAGGTGCGTCTCACAATTATTTCTTGAATTACCCACATAAGGAAATATGTCTCCTTACAAATATCATTTAAATTATCCATACAAGAAAGTGTGTCTCCTAACAAATGCATCTTGAATTACCAAAACAAGGAAGTGTGTCTCCTTACCAATGCCTCTTGAATTACCCAAAAGGAAATGCATCTCCTAGACAAGGAAGTGTGTCTCCTAGAGATATTGGATTATGAGTTTTACCATGGTTTTGATTACCAAACCTGTGCAACAACATTGCCTCTTGCATTTGTAGAAGTGAGAAATTATGGCCTTAATGTTTAGGCTTTGAAATCCTTGATTTGAAGGTAACTTGTGTTCCTGTTTTATACAAAGAAAATTATGAGTTTTAAAATACGATGGATGGTTTGTGGCTTTTGCTTTCACGACAATCGCTCTTGCGACCGTCATATTTAACCTTTCTTCCAATCATTAACATATGTCATTGATTTGCTACATCATTGACCAAACTTAGATTATTAAGAGTGACTCTGAATCAAAACACAGTATCTCTACTTTGCCATGCTCCTTAGATAAACACTTTGACCTTGGTATTTCCATGAGTTCCTAGACTTGTTTGTTGACAATACTTTCTACATGCCTTATTATGGTTCACAATCTTGTCTCTTTGTATATGCTGGCGTTTTGTCTTGATTTGTGCAATTGAAGAAGTTGGTAGCCAGTTTTGAAATCTCTTCTCACTTGCTTTGTCATTGATTTGCCTCAAAGACACAAGAAAAATGACTTTCCATTTGAATAACTGACTCAAGAAAATAAAAACAAAAATAAAAATAAAAATATAAATAAGAAAGAATAGACAATGAAGGTCCCCATTGAAACCGAGAAAAGAAAAATTTATCTAAAAATAATAGTTAACTCTAATTATTATGCCATGCATTTTGGATCAAGTTTTCTGATATATCGATCCAAGATTTCTACCAATTGGTCTTGAGTTAATGGCCCTAAAACTGAGTTACTCCCTCGGGCCAATTGCATTCAGAGACCTCATTCGGCTAGTAGGGCCTTGAAGGTTTTTCACCAATAAGCCTCTGTCATTTTCTTTGTCTCAGCTTACCATTGCCTTACGATGTTCGTGAGGGTTTTCATCAATGAGACACTCTTATTTTTATTTCTCTCAACTCACAGTCATCTTAGGGTGCCCGTAAGGGTTTTCATCAATGAGATTCTCTTATTTTCATTTCTCTCAACTCACAGTCATCTTAGGGTGCCCGTAAGGGTTTTCACCAATAAGACTCTCTCATTTTTATTTCTCTCAACTTACCATCGCCTTATGGTGTCTGTGAAGGTTATCACCAATAAGACTCTCATTTTTGTTTCCCTCCTGATTTCTTATACTGAGGAAGACAAGTAGTTCCCAAAAAGCATTATCATATGCAATGCATTCTTAGCCTTATCATTCCAAAAAAATGATCTGAAGGTCTTTCTTTGGTTGTAACTTGACTTTTGGATAAGGTTAGAAAGAAAAGATGACATGAGGCCCAAACGACACCTGAAGTAAGGTGGGACTTACAAATTTTGGAATCGACACAACAATGAAGATTAACTTATGCCCAAGTTTCTTTTGACTGGGTAATTCTAAATTGTTTATTTGGTTGGACCAAGCCCAAAGTAGGGCAGCCTACGTAGCTCACCCCCGATAGAGGAGAAATAGGTCACACGTAGTTTCGGCAACTTATTTTTTTGCTTGATTCTGATTTTTTCTATTTTTTTCTTTTATTGACTCTTTTTCTCTTTGGGACCTTTTCTGACTTTATTTTTCTTAACACTCCTCTCTTTACTTTCTTTTTGGACACATTTTTTGTCTTTTTTGAAACTTTTTTGACTCTATTGTTTTGCTTGACACTTTTCTTCTAAACTTTGCTGATTCTATATTGATTCCAAATAAGGGGAATGAAAGATAATAGAACTAAATCTCAAATGGGGTAAATAAAGCATGACACAGTATTTGGATAGAAGAATGAAATGCCATTGTCATATCAATCCTTGATGATGTAAGTACATGTCATGCAATATGAAGTGAAAGTTAAAGATCAGCTGTGACACTTTAACAACACTAACTTTAACTGAGTATTTGTGCCACTTCTTCTTCTACACTTTTCAAACATACAACTCCACTTTTGATGTACATCCCTCACATCGAATGATCCATACTTTCGTGAAGCTGATTATCTGCCTATTTCTCTTGATATAGGGATCACACGTCCACTATTTGACCTAATTGAGCTATGTTTTTCAATTAATGACTAAGTTATTCTTGTGATTCTGTAAACAATTTCCTTAATTCTGAAAGAAGACTTCAATATGGCCACCAAACGTCTTAACACTCTACCTATTTTATCTGATTCTCTATTTTCTAACTTTAGCCCTCTGATTCAATGTTTCATGATTAAAACTGAATTCTAAGACCTGACTGAAAATTCTGCAAGCATGTCATAACACTAGAATCAACATAAAATGTATTATGTAAAGAAAATAAACAAACAACTTAAAATAAGACAAAACAACAAGGGACACCACAATTTATTGAAAGAAAATCTAGAAGGTTTAAACAAAGACGACAGAGAAATAGAGAAAGATTGATTCCAAACTACAACTTAAAATAATTCAAAAAATAGAAAAAAAAACAAAACAAAATGCCAACAATCCTTCTAAGTAAGGAGAGGAGTAACTTCCTAGTTGCTGAGCTTGACATCTTAGCCACTGATTTGCACATCATCATGACTAGATCTTTCACCTCTATCCGACACATTCTCTTCAACAAATAAGTTCTGGATCCCCATGCTTAACTCATTACTTTCCACATATTGTGCAGTTCCATGTGCTGGTGAAGAACTCTGTGGGATGATTGAGGTGCTAATGTTTTGCACCACAATCAATTTTTTTGAATTATCTTCTCTCTTTGTCTTTACAAAATATGATATTCTTCAGTACTGTGACCTTACATATTAGAATGATAAGAATATCATACATTAGGATCAAAATTTTTGAATGTGGATTGGGAGTATACCTAGGGATAGGAGTAATCATGCCCTATTTTCTAAATATCTGGAACAAATTGGTATAGGACTCCCTAATTAGCGTGAAATTATCCTTTTCCTTCCTCCTCATTGTGAAATCTAGCCTCGGATAAAACTCGGATTTAGTGGTTCCTTGGTAAATTTATGGGGGTAGAGGACAATGTTGAGGGAGACGTACAAGTCATTATGGATAAAAATATGGATGAGCATCCAGTTGTTCATTGTTCAAAAGATATTGAGGAAGTGGAATGGAATACCTTGGATTTTGAAAAGAGAAACCTTGTTGCAGATGAGTAATTGGATTTGATGTGTAAGCTTGGGATTGAGACTGATAATATTGCTGATTCGAACCTCTCGAGGTATGGTTTACCCCTAGAAAGACAATAGGTAAATTTTACTTCTTCTTTCATTTAGTTTCCCTTAATTGATTGCAATATCATCCCAAATATTTCACAGAATACTTCTATCCATCATGCTCCTCAAATTTCATTACCTCAAAGTTGAGAGGGAGTTTTAACTCTTGAAGGCATGCCCCAATATTTGTATGAAACACCTTCATGAACTGCAAGTCCCTAGAAATTTTCCATAGAATTTTATGCACTCTTTATTTTTCCATCCATTTTTTCTTGCTCTTCTGGCATATTGTGCTTCTTGGTGAAAAAATTTGGAAGTCCAATTAACTTAAATATAGGACCAGGAGAATAATGATAATCATCAAGAGTATTGAACATCGACTCACCAGCAAATTGGGGAAGGACAATCGTTGGAGGAAAAACTAAAGTGGAAGCCTTAGTAAAGGGTTGAGAAATAGAAGTAGAGACAAAAAGTGAAGCTATTAATATGGTAGATTTACACTGGAGAACTAGATAACGAGTGAAGGAAGCATTGGGATGTTTTTGGGTTGGAGTGACTTCTGAGGCATGTTGTGCTACATCAACAACAGTAGGAAACTGACTTTACAATTTTAATGGAAATTTCAAGATATTTGTGGGGTCAATGTGTGGAATGGATGAGGAGGCAGCCCATTGGCCCAAGCTCGATACATTTCCATTATTTTTTGTTTCAATCTCACAATATCTTGCTTTAAATTATCATTTTGCTGACTCTTTGTTTGATCCATGATATCACTATCTATATCCTTGCAGGACACAACATATCCCTTCCTTGAATTTGGTGTGACGTGGAGGCCAACCAAATTCCACAAACCAACCACCTTAAACTAACTGAACAAGAGATAACCAATAAGTTAGATTTCAAAATTTCCTCAAAATCTTTTTCCCTTTTTTTGGCAAAGAACACTGAACCCAAGAAGGGCGCCTACGCATCTTACTCCCTAAAGAAGAGAATCAGGTGTCCGTAGTTCGTGAAGTTTTGGCACAATATGGCTGATCAAACTCTCTTTCTTTTTCTTAAAACTTTAAGAAGACAATAAAATAACAAATTTCCAAAATAATTGACAAAAATCTTTTTTGATTATTTCAGCTTCCTATACAAAATGAAACCTATGATTACCAAATTTTTTTTTTTGGGTTTTCAACTGTGAACTTCATACGAAAATGAAACTTGAAGCTAATAAAGAAAAATCTTTTTGTCTTTTTATTTTAAAGATGTATATGAAACACCTACTCTAAATGAAGAGTAAAGAAAATCTTTTGGATTTTTGAAATAAGATCACTAAACCATAGAACAGCTGCCTCCGCATCTCACTCCCATGATAGGATAATAAGGTGTTCGTAGTTCATCCATATTGGACAATTAGGGATTAATTAACAAACTAAACCCTAACTTGAGATACACGACCAAAGACAGACGATGAACAACGTCAATAAATTCTTTTTTAGTTTTCAATTTGACACTTTACATAAAACTGACACCAACAACTATAAAAGAAAAATCTTTTTGATATTTTCATTATATGAAATGTACAAAACTTCTACCATCTTTATTGAATTTCCTTTTATAAAAAGCTCCTATTGAAAAAAAATCTTTTTGAAATTTTCACATTATAAATGTATGCAAAAGGAGACAAAGGGAAAATCTTTTGATGTTTTGTTTTTTTGAGTAAATGAGTGCAAAAGGTAAAAAAAATATTTTTGAATTGTGAAAAAAAAAAGCCTTAAAGAACACTTAAAAACTACGAAACTCTTTTTTTGACTCACTTCTTTTGAACTTTTCTTTGTCTACACACTTTTTTTTTATTTTAGTATATGATTCACCAAATTAGTCCGTTAAATAATCCTGTTACCCTCAAAGATACAACAATTAGCACATAAGGATGATTTAGGGGTGAGTCTCCTACAAAGGACCAAGTGGGTCCCAATAGATCTCAATATGATGCAGATAAGCATGACCTAAAGGATAATCTATACTAGGTTAACTTATAAGATAGTTTAGGAGAGCTTATGGTAGATAGTGGCTGCAATATCTTTCCACCCACTCAATACCTGCCAATGGATCCCCCTCCTAAAATAAGGGTGAATCAACTAGAGGTCATGTACACAACGTGCACTACTAAACTTCTTGCAGAAAAAATTAACTTCGGTTATGAAAATGATGCCAGATATAAAGCGATAACACATAAGAGAAAAACTGTAAACACATAGTAAGTAGGAATTCAACAATGATAAAACAAATACAAACAATAACACAAACAATGTCTATACACCCATAATGTCAAACTAAGCCGATATAACTCAAAAAATATGCTTGAATTTTAAAAAGATCCTCAACAGAGTCGCCAGAGCTGTCACACCCCTATTTTAACCAAAAAGATATTTCATTTTAAGTTTAAAAAGAGTTTTATTATTAAGTGATAAAAGATAAAATTTATTTTAAAAAGAATTCTTTTTCATTTGGATTCAGAGTCGCCACTTGACATATATTGGGTGTGTCAAGTCACATGGAAATTATTTTTCAAAATAGTTTGACTCTAGAAACTGATCCGTGAACAGAGATTTCGGTTAAGGAATTCTTTTGATTGAAGGGAAGGTGTTAGGCACCCCTCGATCCATGGTTCGACCACAGTCGCTTCGTGAAGTATATCAGCTAGTACGACACTATACATGTATAAACCACATAAAACACACAACAAGAAGACAAATAATAAAACAAAACAAAACAAAAAATAGTGTCTAGTCTATTTATTACAAACCAAAATAAAAATACTGAAATTAAAACCTAAACTATTCTAACTATCCTACGCTATGCTTTACCCGATGCCTCGGTCCTTGATCACGAGCCTCCTTTGCATACATGATACTTCAGGGCATTCCCCGGTGATTAAGTACAATGTCCCGATTAATAAGTACAATGTTTCTCGGGATGTTTCCCATCTAAACGAGTATAATTGATCCAAATACGATAAGTAAAACCATTCAACAACTATTCCAAACGGTCCACAATCCACAAGTTTAAAATTTGACTACCCGAGCCTACAGTTTGTCTACCCAGCTCGACCTATCATGGCATTATCTCATTCAACGATATTAATGAATCAAAATAACTAATGCTTGCTCTTTATCAATTTTTACAATTCCGCCCTAAATTACTTTTTGACCTAAATTACTTTTTGACATAAAGATTTTCCACAAAAAAATAGTTATCTACCATATTAACATCAATCTTATACCATGATCAATCATTCAACATCAAACATTCACTAAGAGACACCCAATAGTAATTATCAAACACCCATAACATTAATCCAACAAATCAAGATAAAAATAAAGAGGAAGAGTTAAAGAATTGGACCTTAAATGAAGCTTTCAATGTATTACTCAATTAAGTGAGATGGAATCCACACCAAAAACCTCGAGTCGAATTCCACTAATCTCTGAACTAAACTCACAAACCTCAACCCAAATTCTATTTTCCCCCAAAACTTGACACCTAAGTATCGAACAACGTAACTGAGATGACTCATTGGTCACCGATGATTAATGAATTTTTTTGATTTTTTATTAATTGTTCGACAATGAGAATTGCATAATTAAGACTTTGGGATTTGTTTTGATAATGGAGATGGGATATCAATCCACCGAATTTACCATATTTGATACGATGGTGGTGGGTTGCTTTATCAAAATAGTAACTACAACGGCAGACTTTTGGTTGCTGATTTGCCATAATTTTGGGATAGTGGAGCTAGGTTTGGTATTTAAAGGGATTTTTCATCTTGGGAATAGAGTTTTTTGGCGACTTCTCGCTGAAAAAACAAAACTTCTCGATCTTGTTTCCTCAATTCTGATCACCTCTCCCAGCTTTCTCTCTAATCACTTCTTTTTTCTAAGTTTTCTATTTTAATTTCTCTCTCTCTCTCTCTCTCTCTCTCAATCTCCCTCTCTTCTAGTGTATGCGTGTGTATATACTATGAAATATGTCTGTGATTGATGAGAGATTTTATTTTTCTCTTTTTTGGTCGATGGTTAGGGTTTGTGAGTATCTCCGATCTATATATATATATATATATGTGTATGAGTGTACTGCAGAGGGTGTGTGTCTTCCCCCCGTAATAGTGTAGGGGTTTTTTTATATAAAAAATAGATGAGGATAATGTGGGTTTTTGCCTTCCTTCCTACTAGCAGTGTGTGTGAATGGTTTTTGTTACGGTAAAGGAAAAATATGAGTGAGGTAGGGGGTTAAATAAAATGGGGTATAGGGCAGGAAGTGTAAGGTGGCAAAATTAGTTAGGGTGGATGGTGAATTTGTTGAGGACTTGTTAGTATATGGTAGTTATGGATTTGATTATTTTTGTCCTTTTAGGGAAAAATTATAGAATGGTGTGTGGTGTATGGTAAGGTAAATGAGTAAAAATGATATTGGAGAGGGAAAAAATACAATGACCTTCCTGGTGTTACTCTTGATAGTGAGATTGAGTTTGGGATTGATCTTGTTCCAAAAACTTGTCCCATTTCTATTCCCCCTTATAGAATGGCTCCGACTGAGTTGAAGGAGCTCAAGAAGCAACTCAAGGATCTTTTGGATAAGGATTTCATCCATCCTAGTGTGTCTCCATGGGGTACACCAATGTTGTTCATGTGTAAGATGGATGATTCCCTTTGAATGTACGTTGATTACCGACAATTGAATAGGGTGAAAGTAAAGAATAAGTACCCCCTTCCAAGGATAGATGACTTGTTTGATCAGTTCCAGGGTGCCAAATTCTTTTCCAAGATTGATCTTCGATCCGGGTAGTATTATCTTAAGATTAGGGAGGTAGATATCCCTAAGACTGCTTTTCACACCCAGTATGGGAATTTTGAGTTATTGATGATGTTATTTGGTTTGACCAATGCCTCAGTGGCATTTATGGATTTTATAAATAGGGCCTTTCATCAATTTCTGGAATCATTCATCATTGAATTCATCAATGATATTTTGGTGTACTCAAAAAGTGAGGTGGATCATGCCAATCACCTAGTTGTGTTGTAGACTCTGAAAGAACAACAGTTGTATTCCAAATTCTCTAAATATGAGTTCAGGTTGAATGCTGTCACTTTTTTAGGTCATATTATTTCTAGTGAAGGGATCATGGTATATCCAAAGAAGATTGTTGTGGTTAAAAAGTGGCCTAGACCCATGACTCCAACCGATATTTGAAGCTCCTGAGTTTAGCAGGTTATTAAATAAGGTTTGTGGAAAGTTTTTGTTCAATAGCTGCCCCATTGATTAAGTTGACTTAGAAGAAGGTAAAGTTCTTATAGTCTAGTGCATGTGAAGGTAGTTTTGAGAAGCTAAAGGATATGCTAACTTCGGCTCCAATTTTGACTTTCCATGATAGTACTGATGGGTTTGTGTTTACTGTGATACATCCCGTGTGGGACTTGGTTGTGTTCTGATGCAGCATCATAAGGTGATATCCTATGCTTCTATGTAGTTGGAGGTGCAGTAGAGGAATTATGGTACCTACGGGGTACATGGGAATCCCCTATGTGATTAGCTAAGGACATTGCTTGCAAGCTATAGTCGGTATGACGATACCACTTCTTATAGCCTTGGTTAAAAATACATGGAATTGGTGGTTTGTTTGTGTGCTAATGGTTTTAATTGGGAAATAATAGTGGGTTGTGATAGCTAACCGTGAAGGTGTGAGTCCAATGATGGACACTGGAAACTCATGTTTGCCAACATAAGGATTGGTCATGGCGACCATGTACTTGTAAGGTACACGGGAATCCCCTAAGTTATACTTGTATATATTTATCATGGAGGGTGAAGGGTACACGGGAATCCCCTGCACCTATGATATCTCAAGTACGTACAAGTACACGCACTGGGGCCCATTCAGGGGGTAACACTGGACCCATATAGCCCGTGGGTGGTTCTAATACGGTTAAGCTACACAAACGTAGGTTAATGGTTTTAAATGCATGCAAAACCCGGTTCCCTTCCCATTATGGATTTATATATATATATATATTTGAATACATATGGTTGTTTACTTGGTTTCAAATATTGGCATTATTTTATCCGTATTGTGAGTGCATGCTAGCGATCACCCGCTAACCCATCTTCGGGAACTGTATCCCCACACGATGTGGGAACCGTCTATACTACTCCTCTTGCTTAGTGATCAGATTTAGGAACAACTTAGAGTTTGATTGAAGTGGTAAGCTTTCATACTCTGAAAGGCTCTATTTCATGTTATGGTCTTGGCTTCATACTTTGGTTATTTTTTAAACTTTTGTTTTGGCTATGGTCGGGGGCATTTCCCAATCGAATACTATTTTAATTTTTGATAGAGGCTTTGTGAGACTACCATGGGGTATGGATGGTGTTGGCATTAGTGTCAAACTTGGCATTGGTATTGGTATTATGGCTGATATTAGTTGACTGTTTTTGATTTATAATTGTTCCATTTTGTTATGTTATAAATATATGTTTGGAATTTGTTTGATTTAAGGTGTAGGGAGGTTATGATTGGGTATTGGGGGTGGTCTTAAGTCCCGGTTGGTCTTGAGGCACCCGAAAGGACTAGGCCATAGTTCGGGTTATGTCAGCAAGTAGGGTTGAAATCAATATAATACAAACACTAGTATTGTGTTCCCCCTGACTTCCTAACTCCACAGACTTATCATGCTCATCAAATGATCTTGTTGCCTTGCATACAAAATCTAACAAATCAGGTATCACCAACTGTCTCTAAACACTATTTGGTGAATTTCACTCATTATCTCTCATTCTTAGAGTGTTGCAACTAACCCTTGTACTGGATCCCAGATAAACCACCTCTTCTCGGTCTCAATTTAATTAGGTAAAGGTTGGTTGCTTCAAATTAGTGTTGTGATCTTCTTTTCATAAGCTTAAGCTCTGTCTCGAGTTAGTATCAAATACGGGAAGGTTCTTAATGTCTGTAGTCATTAAGAAAGCAATAAATACAAACAAAATCACAATACATGCAAGAACTCCAGTCAAGAAATACTTTGCAATTACTCTCCTTTGTTATTCCGTTAGGGTTCCCATAACCATAGTTAAGAGATTTAGTTGTTCATGAGTGCACGAACACCCATAGAATTCATAACTGAAAACATATGAACAGTCTCTCAATGAATTAAGAATTAAAATAAAAATCTCAACATTATATCAAACCCTAAAAACCAAGAACAAGAATCCCAACATAAAATCTATATCTCAGAATCAAAAAAATGTAACAAGTATGTAAAGTATGTAAGAGTGCATCCCTAATAATAAACCTCAATGTGGTATTTATAGTTACATCACGAAACCTAAGAATCCTATAAAAAAAGTAGAAAAATAAGGTCGGCACCTACCTATGAGCCCACTTATGGGTCGTAGGTAGTACCTACGGGTCCTAGGTGGGTTCGTAGGTCTTAGAGGAATCAATAACTTTCAGAATCCCAACTTATAGGGGTACCTACGGGGTCATAGGTACCACCTATGCCTCATAGATGGGTCATCGTAGGTATCAGAGAATTTTTCAATTTCAGAATCTTGAGTCCGCAACCTGCATACCCAACCTATGGGATCGTAGGTACTACCTAAGAGTCGTAGGTGGGTCTCGTAGGTAGCTTTTCAGCTACATTTCACCTCTCTTCTCCTACTTTGCTCCAAAACCTATTTTCCTACAAAACCAACATAAAACATATCACATCTAACAAAAAGACCTAAGTACTAGCATAATTTCCTTATTTTAAGCATCAAAAGTGCCATATATCATGGCATATCAGGCTTTACTTTCACTTTTTCCTCCTTCAATTTTACACTTCTTAACATTTTAATTTTTCAACTACAGCACTCACGATTTTTTTATTAAATTACGGTCATTTGAATCAAAAGGAATAAGATACATATGAGTCTACAAAATAATAGGTTAATACTTAAATGGGGCTAACTAAGATTAAGCATAAAGGTAGACAAATCAGGTATAAAACATGGCTATCAAAGAAATGCCTATATCATCACCTAATCTCAAAATTTTTATTTTGCCTTGCAAACAAACCAGACAAGTTCTAGATATCAATATGCAACATGGAATATAACAAAAACCTGAACACACATGGCACATGTTTAACTCAAGAAGGATCTTTATAGACTCTCAAACAAGATATTGCAAGAATTCAAATTTAAGTCAATATCACACAAGATTTAGATAAAATAGTCTAGGTGTCTCACAGTAGTCATTCAATTTGCACATCATGCCATAGAATTCAACACCACTTGCAATAAGTAATCATGTGTAGAATCTAGCTAGAGCATCTCTATATATTCCAAATGACAAATAAAATTTTAAAGTTACTCCTAAAAATTTAAAAAGATTCTAGGTTCAAAGGGATCCCCCTAAAAAAAGAACCAAAAATAAAAGCTAAGGGTTGGGTGATGTGTGCTTTTACTAAATGAACCAAACAACACAAACTGAATACAAACAAAGATAAAATATTTTTTTGTAATTTGTTAAATTTAGTTAAAGACTTGCAAATAAGTAAAAATAGACGTCCTATAGCGCACTTCACCCTAAATAAATTGAAAGATTCTGACCCCATACTTAAAATCATACATTGTCCCTAAAAGATAAATCAAATTAAGAAAAAAGATTAAAAATACTTCTCTGGCCTCTAGGCCTAACTAGTAGCATGTCACTTTCTTAGATTTCAATAATAAGGGTCGGGAAATCCCATACTTATGCTTTTATCATACTCCTTGGCTTAGATTTTGGGTACTTAGACTTTTCCTAATTTGCAAAACAAACAACCACAAACAAAAACAAAAGTGAAACTATATGAAAACAGCTTACTCTATTACATCATGGGTTGCCTCCTAAGAAACGTCAAATTTAATGTCGTGACACAAATCACATCACATCTATCATCCACAGTCTTCTAATCTTTTCTTTTCTTCTGACTATAACTTTCTTCTCTTCTTTACTCTACCAATAATACCATCAAAATTTGCCCATTTACTATGTTTTACACCTTGTGTAGGATCACATGCATTGTTTTTAAGCTCAGACTTAGTCATCTATTTAGGTAACTCAATGAGAGAGTCCAAAAAGGTAATAGAAAGTTTACACTCCTCCAACCCATAATATCCACTTCTACAACTATGATCATGAATAAATCTCTATAGTGTGAGAGTGTTTTGAGAGCTTTGTACTCTCTAAAGAACACCTCATTATCATTTAATCTTATCTTAAGTGTTTCGTCTCTAATATTTATCAAAGATCCATTGGGAGCCAAGAATAGATGTCCCAATATGATTACTACCCTGTCATTTGCCTCATAGTCAAGAGCAATAAAGTTAGCACATCCTTTAGGCACTTAGCATACTTAGACATTTTCTATAAAACATCATACAAAAGAAGGTTAATGTGAATTTATATGAATGTGTTATAGAACTTTTTAAACAGGCATCCTCTTTGTCTTTCTTAAGCTTTTGAGGGAATTGTGGTGGTTGTCTATTTCAAGATTGTTCAGTTGTCATCTCATTTGGGTACTCAGACTTTTCCTTTTTGTTCCTTATTTTAGATTGAACTTGTTTTTCTATTTTCTTAGGTGTGATCAACTTTATTTGCACCTCATGATTTTTCTTTGGATATGCATCAATTAAATCTCTACCACCTTTCAAGGTGATTTCCATAACTTGCTTTGGATTTTGATCTGTATGTCTAGGAAAACTCTCTTGAGCCCTTTTGTTTTGTGCATGAGCTAACTGACCCATCTATGTTTCTAAATTCTTTTCAACCAACTGCTAATTTTTGATCTCTGCAACCATTTATTCTTGGTTGGAAATAATACTTTTCTAAGTCTATTCTATATTGCTGGATTGAGTGTTATTCTAAATAACTTACTTCTACTAAAACTACTGAGGTTAGATCTGATTATTGCCCCAAGAGCTATTGGGTCGACTCTGCATGTTATGATTATAGGTATTACCATATTTATAGTTACCTTTTTGGGCGTAACCTACAAAATTTACCAACTCTATATTTTCTCCAGATAAGTATACATAGTGACTACTACTATCACAAATCTCACTCCAAGTCTGTCCTTGTTAAACTAGATTAATTTAGGTGTGAGGTTGAGCCACACTCTATTTGTTAAGTTGAGTCATCATCTAGTTTTAAAAATAGGCCAACTATGCAGATAATGTTGTGATACTATATACCTCGATCATACCTCTAGGATTCTTCACCATACTTTTGGACACATCATTCTTCCATTCTAGATTACCTTGTGCAATATAATTGAGGAGAGTATACAACTCATCATAAGTTTTCTCCAAATCCTGACCATCTACTACTGAATCTAGCAAATTCTTTATGTTATGGTTAAGACTTTCTACAAAAGTATGAGCTAATACCTCATTTGTCTGTTGGTGATGTAGGAAATCTATGAGAAGAGACTTTAATTTCTCCCATTCATGATAGAGATTTTCATCTGGACTTTTCTTGAAAGTTAAGATCTCACTCCTCAACCTTGAAGTTTTCCCATATGGAAAAAATCAAATGAGGAACTGCTTTGCTAAGTCATCTTAAGATATGATTGAATTTGAAAGTTCTATCTTCAACTATTTCTTTACTTCTCCCAAAAATAAGAATAATAAAAGAGTGAGTATCACGTAATTTGTGGAGAATCCTATGGGAATGAATGTATCAGTAATCTCTAGAAAGTTTGGAAGATGAACTTGTGGATCCTCATGAGGCAGGCTTGTGAACTACCTTCTTTGTGCAACAATTGCATGATGTTATTTATTAAGCTCCAAATCTGCCTCCTTGATTTGGATTTTAGATACTGGAGGTCATATTTGTTTTGAGTGGGATTGACGTTTTACACACTATCCTGTGGTCTAGTTGTTCATCACCAATTGCTGTAGGAATGGTCTTCCTTTATTGAACTTATGGGATTGGATAGAGAAGGTTTGCTTTTCTCCTCAATTGTTGCAAGCGTCGCTTAGGTTTTGGGATGTGGTTAAACTATTTGTCTCTTCCTTGCCAAGTTTCTTAAGATTCAAACCTGTACCTGCAAATTTAGTGGCTAAGACCAAGTTGTCAGCACTTATCAAATAGAACAGTAAAACTAAAACTTAGAAGGTTGGTAATGTTTCAAGTCTCCAACAACATCAAAAATTTATTGCATCCAACTATACATGCAAGTGTACTTGGTCATGCAAGTGTCTTTTGTGAGACAAATATTGATCCCACAAGACCTGGTGTTTAGCAGACGATCCAACTCAAGTATTACTATCTATGTTAAACAAGTGCAGTTTGTAACCAAGAAGAGTTTGAGTTTTTAATTGTAAACTAAGTAACAAAAATGAATATGATACAACATTTGGATTGTAAAAAATATATGGAGAGTTTTTAGGGTTGACACTTACTACACATTAATGCATAACCATGTTTCTATCCTATGTTGGTGTTTATCATGATTGTTGATCTACATGGTTAATATTAACACTTGGGACTGGTCATCCTCTATGACATCTACCAAAATTAATCTCACAATTACATCGTTGAGTGGGGATGTGGGTCTTAATTCCATTGCATTAACCTATCTTTCAGTTTTATGAACCAAGTCGAGCATTTAGGTATATCTATATCCTAACAGAAAATCATCATTTAATAATTATTATCTAATATTTAAAGTTTTTCTCCATACTTCTACATTCTTTATTCTTGTTTCATACCTTTACTCCTATGGTCAATTTGTTCTGAGACTTAGATTTATCCTAAGTTCAACCACCACAACAACAACAACAATAACAAACCCAGTGTATTCCTAAAAAGTAGGGTCTGGGGAGGGTGAAATGTACACAGTCCATACCGCTACCTCCTAAGAAGTAAGAGTCTATTTTTGATAGACCCCCGACTCAAGATAAAGAATAGTAAACAAGGTTGTAATGAAACATGAAGTAGGATGGATGATGTAACAGTAATACAAAATAAGAAATAATAAAAATAGAAATCAGAGAAATGCAAAAAAAGAGAAATAAGAGCAATATGAAATAATAAATAGGAAATAAGAAATAAGAAAGGACACCCACCTAGTAGTAACATACACTCACAGCAATGAAAGAACGCAAGAACAATCACTTCACATGATAAACATATAAACCAACTATAAAAGTTAAGCAACAATTTTGTATCCTGAACCCTAGAAAAAGGGTATGACACTCATAATCATACGAATAATCACCATAGATAGTAAAATAACAAAGAATCCTAGTTTAAGCTCCTTGCTGTTTTGTTTTCTCTCCAATTTCATGTGTGATCCAAAGATGTCTTGTAAATATTGATAATTACTCTTTATATAGTCCCTTAGTTCGTATATATACTTCCCTAAGTGAATAGTATGCATTGACCACTTAATCCTCAACATAAACTAAGCAAGAGACCAAGTTGTATTTGTTACCGAGAGAGTTGCATCACATGGACAAGGGGGTGCGATGCATGGACTATAGCACGACCAAACTAGTGTTCCATATCCCTAGGAGGTATGAAACATGGGCTCCTCCCACTCTATGGGGATTGCGGATCATGGCTGGCTCCTCAAGGTGAGGTTTCATCCAATCTTTACTCTCTTCTTCTGGTCTACTTGCTTCTTATTTCCCTACTTCTTGTGGCTTGTGTAGGCTTAATTTATCTTACATAACTAATCCAATGGTATCCTACAACATTTAATAACAACCATTATTCCATAACACATAATAAACCTCATCAAAGTACATTAGAACAAACATAGTGTAGGCTAGGCAAACTAATTTTCTCATCTAAACTCTATATGTTCAATTTTGACAGTTGAATTTTTTGATACTTAAAACATTCTCAACAGGTAACTTAGCACACAAATACTTAAATACATACTTTATACTTTATTAATCACATCAAGTTATCCTTAAAACTAAGCTAAACTAGCATAGATAATGACACTTAGGTGTTTAAATATGCCTAAGATCAATAACCCTTAATCTCTGACCAGAACTTTGCCCATCATGATCACCATAATCTACCTGAGAGCTGCGTATAATCTTAGGTGCTACCTGTATGTGCATAATAAGGCACTAGTAATGCTGGCCTCTACGAGGAAGGTCCATACCTTCAAACGGAATACCACTAACTCTGTACTTCTAACATAGCCTCTTACTACCACCTCCATATCTCTAAATACATGCCCTCTCCATTTCCTCACCTGATAAAAACCTGTAAGAAAGTATACCCCAACTGCTATAAAATGGTCTAATGCCAAGTGGAGTGGTAAAGTCAATCCTCTGATAAATTTGTACATCATCTCATGCTCTAGAAAAGAACATAGGATTGGCACATTTGACAAACCCAATATCATACTTTAAAACTAATAATGAGCCCTGTTAAACATGAACAAAACCAACCCTGGCCTGAGAATCACTTAATGTACCAGAAAATGCTGACTATGAAGTATCTATGAGAGGCTCAGTAACCCCTAACATTGAATCCTGAAAAGATGAGGCTGTCACAAACTTTCTAAGAACCCGGGTTGGCTCTAGATCGTTAGATTGATACTGAAGATCCTTGATATAAATTTATAACTCCTGTTCTAACTTTGAGCATAAACTCTGGCAACCCACGTGGAAGTACCATCCACATCTATTGAAAAATTTGTGCTACCTGTTTGTTAAAAAGTGGAGTCAAAAGAGGTACATAGAGATTCATAGATGTACGAATACACGATAAGGAGTCAAGAATAGAATTTACTAAGAGTGCCTTATATCCTACCAAAGATAGGATACAAACGTCTCCATACCGATCTGGAAGATTCTACTAGGAACTAAGCTCTTTTACCAACAACATCGGTAAACCTATACTTTTATACCAAGTTGTCATGACCAAATTTCTTAGGTCAAGATGACACCTACCATAACCCGCTAATACACACGCCAACCTATAGTTAATAACAGAAAGTAATAAACTAATAAGAGAAGGGGAAGCAAAATTAAATAACAATAAGAAAGAAGGCAAGAAAAAGTACATATATCTCAAAAACCCAGTGAAGTCAATACAAAAGCTTATTATACAACAGAAGTGCAAGATAAAATACAAAATAAATATATGCATAAACATCTCTAAAATGCAAAAAATATAGATCAGTTTAATAATAAGAGGGAGATCAGGACACTCCAGATCTCAAGAGCTCCTAAATCTCTGATCCATAGTTGCACTACATGATGGACACATCAATGGTAAGAACTCGTACTATGATCTAAGGCTGCAGAAGTATAGTATCAATACCAAACACGTGGTAATCAGTAGGCATTATTCAATTGAGCTCCAAAGGTGATGCAAATATAAATAATATGTAAAGAAAAAATATGAATTTTAGGCAGCTAGCTACAAAGCTAAGCATAATAATACTAATGAAGAAATAAAGGTAACCTATCATGAACTACCTTTAATTCAGGACAACCGTGATACCATAAGTATCTAGCTAGTATATAGTAGTAATGAGAAGAAAGATATATCCCATATTGTAGTAGAATTAAGAAACGTATATACAATGTATAGTAGTAGTAGGAAAGAAGGAAATAATATAAAAATCATGGCTAGGGGAGATTATATGTATAAATATATATATATACATCAAGGCTATATCAACAATCAAACCCAAAGATACTACTCTGAGAGAGCTAGTCTAATACCTCAAAGGTCATAAATGATATGAGATCTATCTCTAGCATAATTGGGGTCTCTACCCGAAGTGAATAATCATAAAACAACCTAACAATACTAATTCTTACCATAGTGGGGAGTAAAGAATGCAGAAACGTACCTACAATCTCAGGAACCAATCCATATCCACTCTACCACGAATCATATAATAATATCTAAATAATAATAATCTAACCACCTACCTAACTAAATAATAACCTAACCGAGCTCCCATAAGCCCAAAAGGTACATACAAACACCCAACAAATGACAACTATAACTTGTACCTATATAACCTCATCATAAGACCAATAGATATAGGTAACAAATGGTACATGCTAACACCCAAAAAATGACAACTATATCTATTTAGTACTGGATATATATATATATATATATATATATATATATATATATATATATATATATATATATAGAAGGAGAGAGAGAGAATGATAAGAGAATAATAAGGAATCCTAGACTCAAATTGAAACTAAATAAATGAATGTCGGTAAATCTATTGTGTAAGATCAAATATGAGACTAAAACAAATGATAATGTAGAAAGGTTCAAAATCTTCCTTAATTGAAGTGAATTAGTAATAGTAAAATGAGTGGATATATAATGAATTACAATCAACCTAGGTCTAATTTCCAAAGTAATACGATTAATTTTAAATATTAAAGTACAATAATAAGGGTGGTATGACCCCTATTTTAAGAAACAAGTTTAAAATTTGGAAAGTTAGGATAATTCTTTTTTTTAGAAAATGGTAGTAAAATTAGGGTTTTAGCTTGGATTTATATCACCATATAGGTATAGGCCCAACTGTATGCATGTTATCACTAATATGCAACCAGTACTACCATAAATGCCTAATTGTTTATAAACTACAACCACTCCTTTATAAGGGATAGAACACTAACCTGATACCCAATTGGTATTGTAACTTCAGCCTTAAGCCCAATACTATATTACTGAATAAGATATTAATACTATAAATTAGGAAACTAAGGTAAACAAGGGCATAAGTAATATGATAAGTCTTATGCTAAAGGATTTCTTGTGCAAATCTTTGGTTAATCAAGTCTCTCATTAGATGTAATGTGATCATACAACCTTAACAGCTATTCTAGGCTAAGGTTTGAGTCACATTACTATTCTAAATCTCTTAATTAGGACAAGTCTCAAATACCTAGGTATAAATATAACCTATATTCCCTACCTAGCATACGAGATATATAATACACAATCTCATTAGGATAAGTACTGAAGTATACCTCGATACCGAACCGCGATCTTAAACCATCTAAGAATTGCTCATCTTTGCTCCATGATCATGAAATAATGTTGTGTTATCTCTTTTCAGTTTGAAGGGTTGAAAAACATGAGTTTTTGACATTTCAAATTATTTCAAAACTTTTAGGAAATTTTTTAAAATGATTTAAGAAAATACAGAGTCGCTACTTGATTTTTTTTTAATAGAAAGTATCAAGAAAAACTTAAGAAAAATTTTAAAGATTTCAAAATAGAAACAAACTCCTAAAATTAGAGAAAATAAATAAGGATTCAGGTAAATGCCTTGAGAAGGTTTTTACGGTACTCAAAAAGAGTCCGTTGAAAAATGGATGACCAAAAGACAATTTGACAGATTTGACTAATTTTTAAAACATGACTAATTTTGTAAAATTTTGAAATTCATTTGATAAATATGAAATTAATTTTATTCAAGTGAAAAGTAGTTCATTTAATACAAATAATTCCTTTAAGAAGAAAGTAGAACTAAATCCAATTCTTTTATCAATTTAAAGAAAAATAAATTATTTTCAATAAAACGGAAAATAAACTGATTTTGAATATCATTTTTTTGATAATAGAAATTTTATTTTTAAAGAAAAACATCAATTTAAATAAGTTATAAAATTTTGACTAATTAGTGAAAATGTTTTAATTTTTACAAGGAAAATTAATTTTCCTATTGAGGAGAATTCTCTTTAATTTAAATATGCCAATTTAACGCATGAACAAAATAAAATGTCATTTTTTAATTTTTCAAATGCTCGAGGAAACATAAAGAAAACTAATTTTTTATTGATTCCAAATATATTATACTATGTGAGAATTGATTAATAAAGAAATATACAAAGATAAAGAAAAAATAACAACTAGAAGGAAAAATTATTTTGATAGCCAAATTAAGTGTTAGAGTTACACAAACAATAAAAAATAAAATAAAATAAAGATAAAAAGAAAAAAAGAAAATGAAAGAACGAATAAATTACAAATAAAATGGAGCAAAGTAAGACTAGGCCCCTATTTTGGACCATTTTTTGAAAGCTATCCAGATATTGCACTCATGGTGTTGGGTCTATTTTCACTGTGTATAAGCTATATACTACAACCTTTCCTTTTTGAGTTTCCTACTAGATAGTACTGTGTATTTTGGATACAACCATACTTTTTGGACTTGGTCGAGGTTTTAACTTGAGATTTGAGGCTTGGCTCAAAGGAACATATGATTTGGTCCCAAAGATTATGCAGAAGATGGGATATGGAGTCCAACTGGATGCCCTAAAAATTTATGCATAGAAAATAAAAGGGTAAAAATAATATTATAAACAGATTTTATGTGCGTTAAAATAATAAATTGGAAGTAAGGGGAAAAGAAATCAAACTTAAAAAAAGAAATTTACTATACCTTAAATGCAAACACGACCATACACATATGATAACCAAATAGAGATGGGTCATCATCAAACTTGAATACATGAATAAAAACACTTGCCAATTTGAACATATTTAGGAATGGAGTCAAAGACAAAGGGCACGAGGTCAAGAAAGAATGCATCCCTATTTCAAACTTGACTAAAAAAAAAGGAAAAAATCATAACAAAGAGCTTATTGACTTACACACATAGAATCCATTCCCTCATTTTTAAAACCTTAATGATTGCTTTTCTAGCTAAATTCAAGAATAGATACGAACCAAAAATGCAAGAACCTATATTACTCAAGACTTAAATTTTTGTAAAACAATAAATTGGACGTAATAGGTGGATAGCGACAAGCATCGTTACCACTGCTCTTAACCAACTCTCAATGATATAAATGAATCATCACAA